>NC_050476.1:7820666-8164833 GCF_013373865.1 Monomorium pharaonis
TATTCGAATCTAAACTCGATTATCATCTCATAATCTACGTACCCAATCTGCAGGTGCAAAATTTACAGCTTCTGCAAAATTGTAACCCTGATTAAAGCCTGCATGATAAGCTCTGGGAAATGTTACGACAAATTCACCGGCGTGTTGATCTGTTCTAAATACTGGTACTCCTGTTAAACAATTACAAAATTATATCAATCATAAATTTAAAAAAATATAATCTCACAAACTAAATAAATGATCCAAATTGTAGAAACAAATATAGATTTCCTGATTTTCTCTCTTTAATAAAAAAAACCATTTTTACAAATTTATTATGTTAATTATGTGTAAATTTTTTTTACTTCGTTAAAGCTGTTGAAATTTTAAACGGTATGATGTACCTTCACTTGTTAAGATGTTTGGATTCATAATGGTAACAAGTTGATGCAATAAATCAGGCTGGCTGTGAAACAATTCTGGCGCGGCGGACTTCATCGATTGCTCGAAACGTTCCGCCTGAGAACCAGGTACACCATACCATGTCTTTGGTTCGCCCCAATGTAAATAATTAATGGAATAGCTCCAATGATCCTCATTGTGCCAACAGAATGTTGCGAAGCACATGCCGACGTACATCCAAGGAACTTTCATGCCACTAATATCAGCATTAATGTGGCCAAGGACGCTTCCACGTAAAACCGGCAAGTTATTTAAATTCCACGAAGATTCGGCATACTCTTGATCGCAAGTGAACAAATTAACGCTTGTCTTGGTAGGAAATCCGGATCCATGATCCATCGTATGCAAATCGGCGCCATATTCTACAGTGACATCTTCGTCAATGGACGAGACTATTCGCCAGAACTCCTTTTCCACTAGTGATGTCGGCACCATCTACAGATAAAAAATTTTTTAGTTGTATAATAAAGATAAAAAATATATTTAAGAAAAATATACATATATATATTTTTCTATTATTTACATGCACAGGCATATTAAAATAGTCGCTTTTGAATTGATCGGCCATCTCTCCGAATTGTTGCAGCGTGTATTCTCTCTGCGCTTGTTCGAAACCGAACGCCTCCATAGGTTTTGAGACCTCTTCGGCGACGCACTTAGGACATCGCCAGTCGCCCTTTGGAATTTCCGTCAATGGCGGCATAAGGCAAAATGTATGATAGCTGTCATCACATCCGTCACACAATAGCATGTTTTCTTCATTGTCGCCTCTTGCGCAATTGTGACAAATATATTTTGCCAACTAAATAAAAATGAAGAGAAAGATAACACAATTAAATTATATATGATTTCTCATTGTAAATGTTGTAATATAAATCGATCATCAAATTACACTCACAGGATCAAAGTCGTAAACCAGCTTCAAACCACGAGTTTTGTTAGATTTCTTTGCCTCTTTGGTATTAAAGCCCGCCATTTTCGGGCCTGGTCCATAAAATTGTAACTTCTTAAGTTCTTTGCTCTTATCGATATCGCAACTGAGATGTCTACTCTTAATTTTGTCCTTGCACTCATTGTCCGAGTCGCATTCCTCTTTACAGTCTTCTTGTTTAATCGATACATCTTGCTTCTCGTCTTGCCCAGAATATCGCTTAGATCGTCGTGAAAATTTTTCATTTGGCGGTTTAATTTGTTGTCGAGATATTATACCATGTGGCTTATAATCACGGTCTCTCTTCTCGTTTCCGTCCGATTCTGGTTCAAATTTCTACATAAAACAAAACAAAAAAATAATCGTATAATTATTATTAATTTCAGTAAATTATAATTAATTTTACGAAAATGTCACATTGATATCTTGATGAATAATTAATGGCAAGCCAAAAATTTGACTTACAATATCTGACAATGTCTTTCCTTGTTTGAAAACGTCAAAGGGATATAAAATTCTCTCGTAGTGATTCTTCAATATGCTGCCTACGCTTCGTCCAGATGGGTAACCCAATTTATTGGCAATTTTTGCCCATCTTCTCTCTTTAGTCACAGTTTCTATGCCACCTGTAAATGACGCATAGAAATTAAAATCATAAATGTATAAAGGTGTATAACCAAGAAAATAAATAAAACTTACCTTCGTCTGTAACAATTTTATGTAAAGAATACAAGTCCAGTGCTTTACGTTCTACAAGTGGAATTTTCAAAGACGAACCTTGAAGCTCCCAAAACTTTGCAATTTGATCTAAAAAATTAAGTTTTATCCTGGTCTTGGCTTCTAATTCATTTAGCCTTTGTATTCTCGGAACAAATTTGAACTTGTCCACGTCGACGGCAAATGGTGGCTGCCAGTTCTGCAAATCAAAATATTTTATAAATATCTTAAAAAATGATTTACAATTTTATTTTGGCAAGAAAGAAAGAGGATTCTCTCTCTTTCTCGTCCTTCTATCGCCTGTCATTTCTATATATAAAGTTTAAATTCTGAAAAGTATTCCAAATTTAAAGCTGCCTAATGATATGTAATTTGCGTCGACAATGGTTATTACTTATTTATAGAGCTGGAGATCTGGTATTACTTCAGTTCATAACTAAAGGCACAGTTAGTATACGTGGCCCTTACCTTGTTGTAACATAACTAACGTTCGATAGCAAAGAAGATAATTGAATTTTCAAACTTTGATATATATACACATTATGTACACATAAAGTTAAATTTGGAATAAAAATGTCAACGTGTAGGTTTAATCTCGTTAATACAGATCATCTAACAAACCTTTTATATCCAAGTATATTATAAATATAATATATAAACAAATATTTCATCTGTTTATCTCTTATATTTTTTTATTTATAAGAGAGAAATTGCATTAACTGTTATTTATATTTTATTCTTAGTAAACTTGAAGGTCTTCATACAACTCGGTTAGTGCAAAATCTAGATTCTTTCTTATAAAGTATCTATATGTATAATTAATCAATATCACATAATATACCTGCGTAACACAATGTAACAGTCCTGTAACATTTTTAAATATATAGACATTTAATATATACACTATCTGAATAAATTATACGATATAAAACAATTAAACAAAACAATCAATTCTGAAAACTTCCTTATATGATGAGTATTATTGAGAACAAAGAATATTAAATTTTAATCTCTCCCTCTCAAAAACAAGTCCAGATGAATCTCGTACATAGAACACGTTATTTAATGCTAATTAATAAGTACGGTTTTATAAATTTTTAATCACAAAAAAATTAACATTATACTGCGTGGTTTATAAAAGATTACATTCAACAAACAATATTATTTAATCGAGCAAAAGTAAATAAATTATATTAAAGTTAAGTGCTAGAAAATAATACTTGGGTAGATTTATAAAGAAAAATCAATCTCAATTTAAAGAATGTAATACTAATATCGAGATTTGATGCGGTATGTACACGAGAAGATATATTGATAAGTATTGCCCAGAGATTTAATTTTGACTTAGCATAATGTTGAAACGCTCGTAATCGTAAAGCCTGCTAATCAAGCTATCGTTTTACAAGCGTCCAACGCCCGTGTGCAACGTCGTGCACTTCCTACGACACAACTTCCGTAATGGCGGCGTACTCTTGTGAAAATATCAGCTCTCTAGAAACCGTTAGAGATATTCTTTTCGAGAGTATTGTCGTGCTTTTCCATCATGCGCGATGTCGGGGCAAATCGGTGGAAAAAAAAATTAAGCGCAGCGCAGTTTCGCAGAAAATTCTCACGCACTTGTTTACCATGACACGGAATGGAAACACTTATTATTACGATTCTTTCGTCTAGCAATCTGAAACAGAATGATCCGATTGGGCAAACTATATCCTGGAACCGAGGAAAACATACGTAACGCGTAAAAATTAAATGTTTCGACGAAATTAATAACAGATCACATTGTACGTTAAGATATAGAGAAAAAATAGAAAAAAAAATTTTTTTTTTTAAATCTATAATCATATTTACATTAAATAAAATATTAAAAAATAAAATGTATTAACATTTTCTAAATTATAGGAAATATTATCCTGTCTGAAATAAACGATTTAGTTTTTATAAAATTTCTGCTTGGTACTATTCCGAAAAATATTTATTTGAATCCAGCATTTTTTTTTCAATGCATAGATACGACGCAGTTCATCCGAAAACTCGAAAGTTGTGCCCAACTTGAGACACGAAATAATGGCTTCCTTATTGATTCTCTTTGAGAGGATTCGCGAATGGTTAAAGGCTCCTGTGATAAATCGATGCGATCGGAAGCCTTGCGATAAATTCCCCCTCGCGTTTTCAACGATAAAATTTTGGAAATTTCGAAACAAACTCGAAGGTAAACTTGCCGCGGTAGTTTATCTCGCTTCCAGACAGATCGGTTTCGCGAAATATATCGGGAGCACGTCGATTTTACATGTACACGTCATCTCCTGTGTACCTTTCGTATAACAAGAGACATTTGATCGGAATATATATTTCGAAGCCGATTAGAAAGATTTAATCGGTTTAAAGAGCGTTTTTTTTTTAAGTACACATTCACAAATCTCACTTTTTTTCCTTTATTATTGTTGATGAAAATTACTCGAAAAATTGCGCACTGAAATTCTTACGTCACATTACACTTGCTCACGATTAGAATCAATATACAAAGCAGTGTTTTCCTACGATATGATATGATTAGATTAAAAAAAAAACAATGAGTATCGTAAATTATGCAGTATCGTAAATTGATCGTATCGGCACGTAGAAGCAAAAAGAAATATCGTAGAAATAGCTGATAAATTTTAAGTAGAGAGAGAGAGAGAGAGAGAGAGAGAGAGAGAGAGAGAGAGAGAGAGAGAGAGAGAGAGAGAGAGAAAGAGAAGAGGAGAGGGGGGAGGAAGAGAGAATAAACAATCGGCTACAGCCGGGATAATTATTTAAGTATCGATTAGCCGGTGTAGGTAAAAATCAATAATTACTCGAGGGTCCGCGGCGCCTTGGCGCTTTTGATGGGCAGGTCATCCGGAGAGAATGGACGCGTAATCGCGAACGCGTTATCGTTTTACCTTCGCGCGACGCGTTATTTCCCCGTAAAACGCAATCTTCACGGTCGGATATTAAAGATTACCATTATCTCGATGCGCTCAAAACACGCGACGCGGAGCAAGAGCTGTCGGAGAAGGTGCATAATAGATGCCGAGATCCTCTCTGCGCGAAGGAGGAAAAACTTGATCGAGGGGAAAGGCACATGTTTCTAGAGAAAATTCGCATCTCTCTCTCTCTCTCTCTCTCTCTCTCTCTCTCTCTCTCTCTCTCTCTCTCTCTTTCTCGGACGACAGACGCGATCGAGACGATCGTAATCGTCGTTAGATAACAAGACACCCGTGCATTTTTCCAAAGAAGACGAGCTCGAGATATGTCGGGCGTATTCACGCGTTTCCCCCCTCGCGAAAAGCACAAGTCGCGAGAATCCGACCCGACGTTCCCGTGTCGCCCACGCCAGTCTCCGGGGGAAAAAAAAAGGCCACGATTTCCGGCGTCATCGGGATTTTTCCTCTTTACACGCGGAAACAAGATGGCGCAAATCGTTTCTAATGGTGGCATAAACCGAACGACGCGCGATCAACGAATCGTTGCGAGGCTCCGTCCATCACGGGGAAAACGACGCTCAGGTGGGAAGTTTGCGTCGGCAAATAGATGATTTTCCGAATTACGCGGAGGTCTCGCTGCTGCTGGCCGCTGCTCTCTCTCGTCGCGCGGAGTGAAAGGTGACGACAGCGCGGAAAAAAATTATGTCACGCGGCGAACTGCAACGCGACGTGATTCCCTACGTAGGCACAACACACCCGCGCGATGGTAATTTCGTCGTCGTCCCGAACGAGCTGTCGACGACGGCTCGTCCCGTTCGTTCCGTTGCGCGTTCGAAAGGCGCAGGCAGGTTTTTCAAAACGGATCCACCTCCTGTCGCTCGATCCGGTAACGAAGCGGAAACATCGGGCACGGTATTCCCTTTGCCCCGGACCTTTCTCGCGATTATCTCTCCCACCAAAGATGACCGCTCGTCGAGGTGTCTCCGATTGTGTCTCGAGCGATCCCTTTCTATGGCGGTCGTCGCACCGATCGCGGTTATTTATTTTATTTTATTTTATTTTTTTTTTACGCGAGCCGAGCACCGTCCCGCAATCTTTATTTTATTTCGCGTCGCCTTCGCGTCGACGTCCTCGTTATTGTTTTTCTTAAGTGTCGTCATTGTCATCATTGGCGTCATTGGCGACGGCGTCGTGCAAACGTTGCGAACGGAAGTCGTCTCCCGTCCTCGTTATTTCGTTCGATCTCTCGCGCGTCTTTCTCTCTCTTTGGACGCGAACTCTTCTTTTTCCTTTTTTTTTCTTTTGCCCCAGGTTTTCCATTCCCTTCTCCGTCGCTGCGGTGCCGTGTCCCAACGCGACGCGCGACACGCACGGTTGTTACATTTCGTAGACGGAGGGAACACGAATATCTCGTGGGGAAAAACACGCGTGTCTAAGATTCGTGCTAATTGCTAACGCCAATTTTTGCCCTTCTTAAAACTTTTTTTTTTTTCACTTTTGTTCTCGTCGTCGTCGTAATCGTTGTCACGATTGTCGACGAGATCCTTTTACTTATACCCTGCGTAAAAACAAATGCGCCGTTGCAACAGAAACGAGGTCGTACACTTTTCGTTTAAAGATTTCGCCTCACGTGCCCTTTCTTTCGGGCGGCAGAGAAGCGAGAAGAGAGAAGAACCTACGCGAAAGGAAAGAAAGGAAAGAAAGGAAGCGAAGGAAGAAAGGATCGGATCGGATCGACTCGACGACGACGACGATGACGACGATGACGACGACGAAGAGGAGGGCAACGTTCGCAACAGAAGCCAAATGCGTCCGATCTTTCCAATCGTCCGCTCTCGTCCTGCGCTGCTACTCACGGGTGGCGGTTTAATCTTGCAGATGCCGGATCTCTCGGCGATCGGCCGTATCTTGGCGATGTAGGCGAGAGGATCGTGAAACTCGTCGTTGGTCGGCTCGAACACCGGCGCTTCCGGCGGCACCGTGAACTCAAAGTCGGTCTCGGTGCGGTCGCAGGCCACGTCGTGGGCGCCGCGGTTCCCGCAACCGCGGCCCTCGTTGCTCCTCGATCCCATGATTCGGGAATCGCCGCCGTCCGCCACTCTCGACGCTGGCTGGCTTGCTGGCTGGCTGGCTGGCTGGCTAAGGCTGCTTGCTGCTAATCGGCACACGCGCACGTATTCACGCGTGCGCGCGCGCGCGCACGCACGCACGCACGTACGCACGCTCCCCCCCCGTCCGCCCGCTCGCCCGCACAGGCACTTTAAATTCGAGCAATAGCTACCTCGGCACCGTCGAGCGCGACGTCGAGCGTGCTCACTCGACCTGGATCAGTCGCGGATGCACACTGCCACGAGTTCCCATATCGATCATGTCTCTTCGCACGCTGTATCGCACTTGGATAATTGTTGTTGCTGCTGCTGTTACTTGACAATAAACGCGCACGACACGCCGCGGATCCGATCACGCGGATGCAGCATCGACGTTACGCGAGAAGCCTCGCACTGCTTCGCACACGACCCACCACGACGACTGGTGATTACCTCTCTCTCTCTCTCTCTCTCTCTTTTCGAGTTACACTTTCCTCCCCCCTTCACTTCTCTCTTTCCGTGCCGTCGCCTGCTGCCGTCTGCCGTGTTCGAGCAACGAATCGACGACAGCGCCAGAGGCCGTGCTCCGTTCCGACGACGAGCCACGGGTGATCCTTTCCGTCGGTTCCGTCGTCGCGGATCCGTCTGCTTTCGTCGCTCGTCGCCATCTTGTGCCATAGGCTCGCGCGCAGGCGCGGGCGTCACGTGACGTAGGTCTTTCGCGGCTGCGCAAACGCGGAGCGGCGCACCTCGTGAAAAAGAAAGGGCCCTCTTCTCTTCTCACACGCGACGAACGCGACGATGCATTATTTTTCGCTCTCCCCGCAATACAACACATTTGCCAGCAGCGAGGATTCGATTGCGTAATGCGGGAACGTCGACGGAAGGCCTCTCGCTAGATGACTAACGATTTTACGCCTGCGTAACGCCGATTCGCCGCCGGTCGGTGCTATCCTATCTCCAACGGCGCATCCCACAGATAGCACAAAATATTTATAAAATATTTATAATATTAAGGATCGGTTGTTCCAACTTCTTGGTAAACTTACCTATCAGATAAATATATGTTTGTCTTTATTTATTTAAGAAAAGAGATGAAGATAGACACATGCTTACCTGGTAGATTTAGATAAGTTTACCAAAAAGTTGGAACAACCGGCCCTTATTTGAATATTTTTTTAAGTATATTTTTGTGGCCTTCGATTTAACAGATCATAAAAATTTATAAATATTATAAAAATATTTATAAAATATTTACAAAATATTACTACAAATCTTTATTTTTTTTTTTACCCTAAATATTATATAATATTATAAAATATTTAGTCTATATATATTTTAATAATATGTTGAATAAAGATTTTTCCTGTATATAAAATTATATATCATGTATAAAATATTTATATAACAAAAAAAATAGAAATAAATATTTATCATAAATATCGTGTGTTGTCTCGGATACATATTATCTTTTTTCACTATTTTCTCACGAAATAGAAAAATTTAATAATTAAATTTTTGTCTGAAACGTAATTAAACGACATTAGTCGTAAGAATTGAGAATTCGTTTCATAGAGACAGATTTACACTTTATATATTACATAGCTAGTCAGAAAATTGTTCTCTTTTTAGCTCAATTCTTGCATGATTATCTCATTATTTTTCCTTTTTTTCCCGAAGAGAAAAAAATAATAAACAGTTTGAACTAAAGAACAGACCTAACAAAAAAAACATTCTATTGAATATGCGCAGTACACGTAGTATCCTGTTTAATCATCAGATGGCACGTCTTACAAAAGTCTATGGAGAATTCATCGTAAAGGTGTCAGGGCACTTGTTCTCTGCTGGTTGCTCCGAGTAAGTACAGAAAATTACGTAATTAATTTCATGTTTTTGACATTGTTTTACGTTTTATTGAAACTTTCGAAATTTAAACATTAACATTGATTGAAATATCCTTTTAAAGAATATTCGATACAACCACACGACGTTATTGGTTATGTTCCGTTAAGGAATCGTCAAATGTCATAGTTGTAACAGTTACAAATTTTTTAGAATTTCGGCAACATGGGGAAGAAATTCGGAAACCTTGCTAAAATCAATGGTATTGTCTACTTCCGGCTCAGTCCGTACGAACAGAAAGCCTTCAAAGGAATAATCTCCGAAGGAGTACCAAACCTCATTCGTCGCATCCAAGGCAGCATATTCCGTGTTACACCTCGTAAGCGTACTTAGTTATTGTATATATTTCATGAAATTATTTGTTTTATTTATATGATATAAGTTAGTAAATTAAATATGTAATTTTTAAAACGCTCTAATGTGGATAATTTTTTTTTCGCAGCCTTCATGCTTTCCTACTTGATCATGAATTGGGCGAAAGAGAAGAACGATGCTCTTTCTCGCAAAAATCCCAAAGACTATGAAAATGACACGTGAATGATGTGAATAAAGATTTAGTTAATAACTTAGTTTTTATTGTGAAATATTAATTTATCTTATCTTCAACTGTGAGATAAAAAAATAAATCTTAAGGAATTAATATATGTATACTGTGGAAATATGTTTAATTTTTTCACAAACTTATCGCTTTTCTCTTTTATGGTTTAAAAGACAATGCGAGTTATAAAATATTTTGTTTAAATATGTTCTTTTTATAAAAAAATTTATATAAACTGAGAAAATGGTTTATAGATGGCATATAAATATTCAGATTCTTAAAAAAAAAAGTTATTTTCACAAGAATATAAAGTTTGTAACGTACATTATCATTGTCACAAAGGTAAACGATTAAATGTAGATAGACATTTTAACAAAACCTTGTTACATTTTACGTTTGCAAATTTACCAAATTAATTTATTAGATTTCTTAATTATTTAATTTCTATAAATTTCGAATCGTAACTGATCTCTTTATAGATGTCGATCAATATTCATACAGCACAAAACTTGCAATTACATTGTAGCAATATTGCTCCAAAATTGCAATCTTGTTACAACATTGCTATAATGCAACTGCAAGTTTTGTGCTGTATGGGTAATCTTTCCTTCGTAAGTGTCGGAATATAAAAGCTATACTACAGCGATGATACTTATTACTTTCGCGTTGGTTATTTTAGAATTGTTGTCTTATCGAACATAACGGAAGATTAAAAGAGTTACATTATCATAATATACGCGCGATTGTTAAATTGGCCGCCATTCAGTCAATTAAACCGGTCCAATTAAACTGCATTCTCAACAGGTGTTTCCCACCACCTTTCCTCAAGTTACATTCTTCACAATTTCCGTTTATAACAGGTAGTTCTATTGGTTCGAGATATCGGTCCCCGAATTCCTTCGTCTCTCACGGTGCATACGGTCCAACTAGATTGCAGAGTGCCCGGCTGGCGCTGCGCTCGATTACATACAAATTAACACGTATGTGTTATCCGACGAGATAAACAATTTAACTATCCGCGTATATTTTACTTTCATGAAAAAAAATTGATAAGAAACGAAAAAGTATTGGAAAAAGACGATACAAACGCTAAAAGGAGAAACTGTGGCCGTGCGCGACGTTCGATCCCGAAGAGAGGATCGCGCGGAGCGAAAGTTGACGGTTGCCGATTCGACCGAGAGAGGCAGCCGACCGCCATCGTCGAGATCCCCCATGGCGCTCGACCAATGGAACGTCGCGTTACCTGCGCGCGGCGCACCTGAGGCAGGTAAAGGAAAGGAACGGGTGCGTCGAACGTGGATGAATCGTGGATCACGTCACACGGTCGGAACGGTGGCTCGGATTAGTCGCCGGGGTATTCGCGGTCGAGCATGTTCGGGACGTAGAGCTCCGCCGCTCGTTCGTTTCTCTGCCGTCTCGGGACCGAGTGTCTCCCTCCCTCCCTCCCTCCTCCCCCGTACCCCCGGCGTCTCTTGGTGTTTGTGCGTGGTGCGCTGTGAAAAAAAATTTGTAAATAAGGTAAGCGAGATTCACCATATCTCTCTCCGTTGTTCCGCGCGCGCGCGCGCGCGCACGCTCGGGGGACAAGGCGAAGTAGCCTCTCGGCTCTCGGGGGGGCCCCCGGGAGGAAAAACCTGATGCTCCGGAAATGATGCGAGCGCCCCGCGAGGTCGTCGTAACGCTCCACGCGGCACCGTTGCAACGCGTCGAGACGAATCCGTCCGCTCCGCGACGCGCACACCTGTTGCACCGCGGAGCGTGTGCATGGCCGCGTTGCATCGACGTGTTGGCCTTAGGTCGCCTGCGATATCGGCGAGAGGCAGGCAGGGCGCACACACAGGCGGATGAGAATCATCGCCGACGAAAGACGTGTGCGCTCGACGTAACTCGAACGCGCGTCGTTACACTCGCACACGCTGCGTGCCGTTGCGTTTTATTCGTTTCGGAGCGAAACGTCATTTTCCTAAGCTTGGGCGAATATCACGCGTGTACGAGGTCGTGCGCGACGCAAACGGTATATCGTTCGAGGGGGACAGGGTTAAATTTCACTCGAGTCATTCTCGAGTACGAGTCGCCTTGAACTGTTTCAAGTTCACGCAAAAGTTCGCAACGGGAGCCACAACAAACGAAATTGAGATACTTGGACGCTCTTATTCTGGATTCATTGACGTGAAATTAGGGGAGTATAATAGGGTACGTGACTCGCGATCGAGAGATGCAAATATTGGGAAAAAGAATAGAATCTCTCTTATCTGTCTCCTTAATATTTTGCTTCCGCCAAGCTGGGTTTAAATCGTTCTTTAATTTGAAATTATCAACTTGAAGCTTTATAGTTTCGAGGAGAGAAAATTCATTCTGCGAACGTAAGGTTGTACAAGTATAATTAAAGATGACAATAAGATTAACGACTCGCTTACTATCGCGTGAATCATAAATGTGAATCATACCTTTTGTTTTATATACAACGTAGAAGATGTGTATGTAATATTTCTCTTCAGTTTCGTAACATTTTGAGAAAGAATTCGATCTGTGATATGTAATTCTATTCGAATAATAAAACTGCACGAATTAGAGGCTGCGATTACGTTTATTAAGTTAAAAATTGGGGGTGCATTGGCTAATGTTTTTCCAAAATTTCCCAATGTAACGCCAACATTGGTCATAAAATATTGGCTTTAAATTATAGAATCCAATTAATGTTTAATGAAAAATCAATTGGTTCAATATTCGTTCGATGCTGAATCAATATTGAACCAATATTGCTGCTTTAAACAATTGGCTAAATAAGAGGAAGCGTCCACTTTACAATATTGGACCAATATTGGGAATATTGTCTTTACATACTTCTCACTTACTTCTCAATATTGCGCCAATGTTTTTTGCTACTAGAGAATTAATTAAGAATCGAAGAATGATGTTAATGTTGTTAAAACAACTTCCTAATTGGATGATACACAGAATCTTAATTGTCGGCTAATTCATTGTATCTAGATCAGGTTTCTTGATTTCTCTCGAGCCTCTGTCGTGTATCTTGACTAAAATATTAAAAGAAATGTACACACAATAACTAAAACTAATTGTGTTTTTATTAATTAGTGTTACCGGTGAATGTTATAGATGTAAAATATTACACAAAACTGTAAAATGAACAATTCAAGATGATATCGCTTATTTCCAAAATGTACAAGCGAAATTTTTGTGCGACAATTGTCTCTTTTTAATGAGAAAATACTTATTTGACCTCAAAAGTCAATTGTAAAGATTAAATTATTTATACGCGAATATTATAGCAATAGTAAAGACACGCGCTATCTATCACGCGGATACGCGCGACATCGATCGCTACAGCCATTTTATGATATTGATTTGTTAATTATTATCAGGCTATCGTTATCACGATCTGATGATTCCTCGATCGCCGACCTTTGATCATTCTTATTTTATCCATTTATCTCGCTATTATAAACGCGCCATTGCCATTTCCTTATCCACTAATTATTAAGCTTTTAATCAAATTCGAATCGTAGTTTCGTAATATCTATATACGTATTTATTATCTATAAATAACCGTTATGTGTTACACAAGTAATAGTTGACCTTACCGATAGAATACATAACTGGAACAGTTTCAATTCAATTTTACATTATTCAAAATTAAATTTGAACATAAAGGAAAATCATGATAATATGATGTGAATATTCATCTCATGAGAATGAGATGTGTACACGGTAAGAATTTTCTCTTAAAAATTACCCTGAAAATCATGGTAATTGTGGAACAATGTAAACTTTGAAGAATTTTACTATACTTTTAAGAAAATTTACTAAAATTTTTAAAAAATTTTGCAAAATTTTGTAAATTTTACTATACTTTTAACTTTTACTAAAACTTTGTCAAATTTTATTTAAATTTTATTAAATTTTAGTAAATTTTGTTAAAAGTATGATAAAATTCTTCAAGGTTTATGTTGTCTCACAATTACCACGATTTTCAGGGTAATTTTTAAAAGAAAATTCTCTCCGTGTTTATAATTGCACGCGTTCGCACATTTTTTCCGCTTCTTTAAAGGATAGCCGTAGTTTCCTATTTTGTCTCTCTTTACTTTCTTCCACAATAATATATCAAGTGTTTTTGCTTAAAAGATTGTTTGTTGAGACTAAGGCCGGTATTCATAGATCGATCTTAATTTCAAGATTATCCTAAGTCCAGCCACGAGCAGACTTAAGACTTATTTTAATCAATGAAATAACAGTATGACGTCTCAAGATCGTACTTACGATGATCTTGAATATAAGAAGCAAGTGGCAATTAGGCATACGGCATCTCGGTATCCGTTTCTCGAGTTTGGAGCCACACGAGAATCGTAACGTCGGTGTATCTTTTCATTGAGGAGGCATAAGTTCACGACGAACGTGTCTTGTGAAGCGAGAAGAGCAATAAACATCACCGAGTTCCCCGTTAGATCTCGGCTCCCCGCCCGTGACATTTACGAGCTGCATTCCTGTCGTGGCGCGACTGTATTGTTCGTCCTTAATCGTTAAACGGTGTGCATAATCGTTTGCCGAGTTGTTCTCTCTTATCTCGCGAGGACCTTAAAAATGCACGTCGCATTATTGTGGAGATCGCGTGTATGGATTATTTACATCCTCTCCGTCGTCATCGTTGTCAACGACGTCGAGATCAGGCAAAAACTTTTCAACCGACGAGGATAAATTTCAATCTTTGCACTGTGCCGGCGGGGGGGGGGAGGGAATACGCCGGTTGGTATATAGCGATTCGATCAAACTTGTTCGAGTCGTCGTCGATATTAGCATCCCACTGCAGCATCGAACGACACCTGTAATTCACGCCTACGAAATGCCTACGTGATCTCCCACGTGACATCAATGATGTCGTGACACGGATCACCACGAATGCTTATTATTGACTACGCATGGATCGATTCTCGTTTTTTTGAATGTTGTCAATGCAGAATTTATCGACTTTCTCCAAATGACACGTTTTGTGTGTGTGTGTGTGTGTGTTAAATGATGAATTGAGGTAAATATTTTGAGAAACTCTTATTTAACTGTTTTAAATCGCTGATAAATAAAGAGGATTTCAATGCATTATTTAAATAATGCTTTCGAAATTACAAAACAAAAATTAGTAAATTTATTCTGGTTCTAGAACGATATCTTTCTGATTTTACAACGGAAAACCAGCCGAAACATTCTTATTGATTTCTCAATACTATTTTAATTGAATGTATAGTTGCAAAGTAGTTTTGAGAAATGTTTCCGTCTTGATTTCGCGTGCATTTGCCTTTAATATCGCCCTGGTTTCTCACTCTAGCGTATGTATGGAAAATGTAGTTTCACATAGCAGTAGTTTATTGACCTCTTAGTACATCTGTGATTCCGTGACACACATTGCGAATATTTATCGGTTTTGTGTCCATTGATGAAATTTTTCACGCATATGTCCATTGAGAAATGTTAACTTTATATATTTTTTATAAGTTTTAGCTATTTTTTTATTTATAATTACATCAGTATTATGTATAGTATTTTCTTTTTGCCAATCGATAACTTTAGAAAATTTTACATTACATAATTCATTTGAAACATTACATACATTATTTAACAAATATGATTAGTTTAGCGAATTGTTTCACTAAACTAATCGCGTCGCAAAAATTATTTATCAATATCGATATTTTTATCTTTATTACACCTGTTAGAATAGCGCAAAATAAGCTAGGTACTTATCTTTTAGCTAAATCTAGTCAAGTCAATTTTTCGCAACGCTGAAACTTGTAAATATCCATTCGGTATCATCAGTGCATTCCGCGTAAAATTGTTCGCGAAATTGTAAGTAGTAAAGTTTTTACGTTCCTGCAGACGTAACGTTACACTGCGAGAAAGAGAGAGAGAGAAAAGTACCGCAAGTGTGAGGTAAATTGCCATTGTGAAAATTACCTGAAATGTATTTTCATAATCTCACAGACTCCTTTCTTCGCGCATCTCTTTTTCCTGCTGCGGGCTTCGCTATCTCGAAAATGTTGTATGCAATTGGCATACGGGCGTCGCATTCCATACGAGCATTTTTCCGAAAGATTGTTTACGCTCATGAACGACTGTCCTTTTGATGTTGATTCTACTCGCGATTGCGCATACTTACGTATATGTACGTACATGTGTACGAGCATCTTTCAAATATGCCGCTGCATTTCAGGCAAAAGGCAATTCTCTATTATCGTCTGCGAATTCTGACAGCTTTGACAAATCATAATTTCAAAATGCATCTGTACGATTTATAGAACATGAAAATTCTATATATTTTAATATCTTTTTTGATTATACAGCCTGTAATGAGTTATTGCTAATTGCAGTTAATCCACGCGAAATAAATTATCAATTAACGAGATTATTATATATTTTACCTACAATTTAGATTAATCACCTTATTTTTCTGTAACTAGTGTTATTTATGATCATGAATATTTGACATTATATAGACACCCATTATTTGACTTGAGTAAAATTATTAGAAACGCCACGTAGAGTCGGTCGATCGCGTCAAGAACTACAAGATCTCTACTGCAAGTTCATTAAACTCCAGCACGCACTTTTACGCTGAACGAAAATTAACGTAAAGTGTAAAATTAAAATTAATATTCTGTCGATCTCGGAATGTAATTATCCCGAGTGATCTCGCATCGATGGAATTAAACCGTACCATGCCGTACAAATTAGGTTCGTTCGACAAACACATAATCGAACGCAAGGATGAAATTGATCCTTAGCGATTAATCAGCGAATCGGGCAGTCGAGTGAAAAGTTCATTCGCTCCACGATTCGGTCCATTCACTGCAAAACTCGTTCGCAACAAGACGCGAACAGATCGCCGTAGATATGCGAGGTGCATTGGTAACTTTCTTTCTACTTTTTCATCGCTCATATGGGCAGCTCACGTCCGCGATGTATTTACTTTCAACGTGTCTTACCGGCGCGGCGTGCTGATCTTACGGATGTACGAGAGTGGAACGGCTACAGTTTCATTTAGTTCCGTGTAAGAATATTGTTTATGCAAGTCGCATTATCTTTCAAATATCAATTTCCCCCCCCCCTTTTTTTTACGTGTTCCTTAGAAAAAGAAACACATGTTTAAATAAACGATGATCGTGTTGGCGAAATATAGAATTGTTTTTGTATAAGTGATTGTATGTGCGTTACTAACACCGAGGATATATTCCACGCTTTCTACGATTTGCATGTACATCCCACATGCGTCCCATGTATAAAGTTAACATATGTCGATGGACATTGTTAAGTAATAATTGCGAAACGTTCAAGGAGGATGGCATAATACACATGATTGCGCTTTTGTACTTATACTTAATAGTCGCGATATTAACGTTTCACGAAATGATTATACCAATAGTAACTTCGTTAAAAATCATAATTGTAAATATGTTTAGGAAAATTTACGAACCGTCGCGCATAACAAAATGTAATTAAGAGTTCGATAATGACATAAGAATCATAAATATTCATCAACGTTATATCGACGTTGGTGGAATGCTATGATAACATGCGATATTTGTCGCGTGAGGCAGTTACAGCTGCGTATACCGGTGCCAATGCCTTTACCACGATTTCTGTAATTTGCATACACGCCTACTGCTTGTAAAATCGCCGCGCGCGGCTATATGTTCCAGTAATATATACAAAAATATAAAAATTACCAGCGCGATATTACTCGGTCGCAACACGCGAGCTCCGGTCGTGCACAAACGAAATCGCTGGTATGAATATAGAGAAAAGGTTGAAAGCCGCGCGGAGGTAAAGATGTCGTTGTAATACTTTAATTTGTAAAAGGAAAATAGAGAAAAACATCGACAGATTTATTAAACATTTAGAAGGATGATGGCGCAGCGTAAAAGTATTTGCGTAAGATGAAAATTAAAAAATTCGATATTTTTATCAATTTGTAATTCGTCGTTATTTCATTGAAGAGATGGGAGAGACGGAAAGAGAGTGATGGAAATGGAATCATAATCGAGACATTCTCCCGGCTTACATTTTCTTGAGCGCGCGCGATGCACACGCGCACGTGCATGTGCATCCAGACATAATTGCGGCTCGTGTTGCATTCTCGAGGCCGATTCTTGAGGTGCGCCGTGACTTCGATAAACCTCAATTCCATAAAAGAGTGGCATGTGAGGCAACGTCCTCGGCACGATCAAATTTGTCTATAGAAAATTAGGATATACAATTCAAACCTTACTTATTTTTCTTTGAGAGAGAGATAGAAGAAATATATATATATATCATACAGGGTGTCTCAAAACATGTGGATCAACGCTCGTAAAAAGGTAGAAGGGATCGAGATGAACATAAAAGTCTAATATTGTCTTGGGTTAGGTCTTGGGTTAGGTTTACCAATAATCGAGGTATTGATTTTTCAAATTATGCGAATGAGAGCGTGTCGAGGGAAGAGCTATCGTGAATGTATGATAAGCTTTCATTAATTTACTGTTCACAATTACGATAGAAATTAATTAGATTATTTGTAAATTCCATACGTTAATATCTCGATTATTGGTGGACCTAATCCAAGACAATATTGGACTTTTATGTTTATCTCGATCCCTTCTACCCTTTTACGAGCGTTAACCCACATGTTTTGGGACACCCTTATATATATATTAATAAATAAAAAGTAAATTATTTAGAATAGATCGTAAATATTAAATAGTTTAGTGAATAAATCAAAATAATAAAAACAAATAAACTGCCAATATAAATCGACGCGATACTGTTACAAGTGCGTTATAATTATTTATAATCTTTAAAACGAATATATTTCGCACCTCGCAGAATTTATTTCATTAATTATAACGACATTTAGACTTGTTTTTTTCTATTTCTCAGACGTATATATAATTATCGAGACGTTCCGTTAAATAAGATAGATTCGCGTAACGGGAAGCCAGACGAGGATGCAAACGGTACGTTTTCCCGAGATTTAAATTCACAAGTTCTTGACACAACGTGTTGCGTCGCTCTCGTCTCTTATCACTCGAGTTTTGTATCAGCACCGTGGAAAGTACGAAATTTACGCCTTCGTTAACGGAATGTCCCTATACGGTGGATATAAAGTGCATCATAAAATGTGCATCATCTCGATTTATCATCGCGGTCGTGCTCGCGCACACGAGCAACAAAATACTTGCTCGCATTCCCTTCCGTCGCCAGTGCGTGGAACATCTCGAGCATGTCCAAGGTTGTTAACCCATTGGCATGGGCGAAAATTGCAGTTTAGAATTTTCCGCTTTATACACTGAGAAAAATGGTTTTATTATAATAATAAAACGGTTCTGGTTGAGCGTATTCTTATTAAACGAAACAGAATTTCTGGTTATCATAACAAGATTTTACAGCTTATAACTACACCGTTTGGTTAACTGTACTATAAGGATTTGATTAAGTTTTTCTTGTTGGATCTACAAAACTTCTTGTTGAATCTACAAAATAATACAAAACTTCTTGTTATATTTACAAAAATAGCGATAATGCTGGCGCCTTCGTTCTCGCAGCGCAAGTCGGTGCATGCCAATCTCGCGCAAACCAACGCGGTATCGATGCGATACTAATATCACGCGGTACCCATAAGGTAGCTTTTATATTTGTTTCGTGTATCTTACAATCGTGTATTTACGTTATTCTATTTAACGGCATGGCGGACGAAAAAATGTCTTCTCTTCTGCGCGAATGGAATTTCGACAGCTATATAGAGATTTTTAGAGGTTAGTAAAATATATGTAAAATATATGCAGTGTACTTTAAACCAAGATATATTGTTATTATTTTAAAAACTATCCAAACTCGTTTTTTAACCAAAAAATTGTGTTAACCTAATAAAACAATATAATAAGATTAACAAGAAATTTTTGTAGAGTTTTGTAAACCTAACAAAACGATGTAGTAAGATTAACAAGAAATTCTGGTAGATTCAAACAGAATGGAATTAACCAGAATCCTCTGGTAATTCCAACTACAAAATTTGTATCGTTCATTTTCGAACAAACGGACAGGTTGAATCAACCAAAATTTCTCATAAAACAACAAAACTTTTTTTCCAGTGTACGTAAAAAAAGTTTGTGCGGTGCGAATAAGGAAACTGATGAATGTGCCAAATAAAATTCACATCGGGTTTTTTGTTTTTCGATATTTTTCTAATCAAATTGGAAAAATTATCACGTGTACTGAATAGAGATTTACGTAATGTCACCGAAAAGTGAAAGAAAGAGAAGACGATAAAAATCTCGATTTGTACCATAAATATAAAATTGATTTTTATATTTTTTACCTGCATATTTAATTTGTTTGTATATTTATTATACAATATGAAGAAATGTAATGACTCCAAGGTGAAATCATTCGTATGTGTCAAGTACAGATTCAAGGTCGCGAATATACGGTATTATGTATTCTGAATTTTTTTGCACGTGAGGTGTGTCTGTATAAATATTTATGTTAAAATTTGTCGCCAAGTGCACACATTATGCATATGTACAGTACTCGTAATACTCTCATACATTTTATTCTTTTTCCACGTTTTAGACGTCTAGGCGTGCCTTTTCGTCGATGTAAAATTGTATTCTAGATAAAAACTTGTACGTGACATACACTGACAGAAAAGAATGCTTAACTCAAATGAATATTCATTCGAATAACATATTTTATAGAAAATGAATAATATTTATTTTAAATAAGAAATATTTTCTAAATTATAGAAAGTATTACTTGTTTTAAATAAGTATTATTGATTTTCTATAAAAAATGTTATTGATACTATTCGAATAAATATTTATTTGAATTAAGCATTCTTTTCTGTCAGTGTATTGTTTCATATGCTGTCATTTCGCATCGATACAAAGTTTAATTTTTATACAAATTTTACAAAGCAGTGTATCAGATATGTCTATTACATCTTGCTTGTTCGAGATTATCACATTGACATGTATTATACATGTTAATTAGCGTTTGCTTTTCGAGATTGAAAGAAGAATTATCAAATCCCTTCAACTCTTGTTAGAGCAATAAATTTTGTCTTTATTTGGCGACATAAGAAATATTTCATAATTGAGATATATCGTAAGATAATACACGGTCGAGAAAATACGACACATGAAACGTTTGATCTTTTACATTGTATATAAAGTTGAGGAAAAACATTTCGAATATATGTTATTTTTAATTCTAATAATTTGTTAGCTTTCAATGACTCCTTTATGTCTGATATGTTTAGGAAATATTGATCTCTGAATGAAGAAGAGACTCACGGCTATATGTGAAAATATAGAATTGAGAGCGCCTATGAGGAATTCCCGGCATGCAGGATCGAAACGCATTGGTAACTTCGGTCTCGTGGCTAGGCATACGCACCAAAGCCCACTCACCTTCTTTCCTTTTCCCTTCCCTTTTTGCCGTGACTGTTGTGTGTTAAGCCTCCGTTGAAATCCTTAGGCCAGCATTAGAACCGCGCTGTGAACAGGAATTCTTTCACGTCGAGTCGTAGCTACCTACGGCTGCGTGAGAACTCGTTGGCGAAATAGTTATATTTAATATATCGTACGATCCATAATTTTATTATGCCTTTTCCCTCATTTTTACAATTCGTGTTCCGCTATGTTAATGTGATACTTTTTTTAAACCTAAACTTGAGCTAGAAATAAGGAAATAAAGAACAAAATATTATAATTAATATATAAAGTAATAAAATGTACGTGTGTATATTATATATATATATATATATAAAAGTCGAATAGTATATAAAATAATCAAGAATTATTTTGAAACTTAAAATACTCGGAATAATGAAAACATGCGTGTTCTGATTATTTAAATATTTCATCTTGATTACACTTACATATATGTGTACTGTTTCTATACGTACGTTTTTTGCATATGTTAATATTTATTTATATTAATATCATATCGTAATTATATATTAGATGGTTCTTAGATAATTATATATTAGATTAAATAATTATATATTAGATATTCAATTTAAATTTATAAATCTACATATTATTATTACATAATTTATTACTTATGTAAGAAATTTTTATACAATAATTTATAATGTGCTAGAAGCACTTTTTTAATATATCATAACTAACTACAGAATTATTATTTACAACTCTTATTGGATGTAAAGAATAATTTAGCTCATATTAACAGCACTACTTATTTGTCATCACGCGAAATGACAATCGGTGGTGTGCCTATCACATAACAATGCTTTCTTTATGTTCTCACGGTATCTAATCTCATCGTAAATTGCAAAATTACCTTTGAACAACCTGTCGTCGTCAGTGAAAGCAAATCGATTATCATTTAACATAAATCTCCTTATTGCTAATTCCTACGTGTTGAACAGATTTATGTTTAGCGGCCGATTTAGCTGCCAAATCATTAAAGAATCGCGAGCGAAAATTTCGAAGCGAAACGCCTCACCTCGCACGATTAGAAGCGCTTGTTTGCACTTTCGAGACTATAAACAGGCGCAGCCAACTAAACAATTAAATCACAATTTAATGACTCGAAGAATGCTTATTCCAATATAGACAAAGATTCATACAAGTAGAAGAAGAGAAACTTGAAGAGAAAAAAGAACAGATTTCTCATTTTAAAATATTATTACTTTCGTAAAGTTGTTACGAGGTAATGATAATTTTTAAATATAAATTACTTTTTTTTACTTTTATTTTCTCTTATTTTACTTTTATTTACTTTTATTTCAATTATAAAATTAGACCACACATGTTTGTAGATAGATAAATTGAAGCAATTTATTTTTCGGGAAACATTGCAAATTTTATAAAACGTCTTATATTAAATAATTGTTTCTTGTGTACTATTATTTCGAAAATTTCCGTATAAAATGGATTATATACACGTAATATTACAAAAATGTATAATTTTTTCACCATTGAGTTTTTATATTCACGTAAACTCTTTGATATGACTTGACGTTATGAAAGCAATCAATAATTGTCATGCAGTTACGCAAATCCGATTGACAACTCGCGGTTGTTGAATGTACTTATGGAATGTACTCATTGAGAAAATATTTACACCATATTAGTAGTATCACGCGAGGTATAGCGTTAAATAAAATTATTTAGAATGCGTACAAGATCCTTAATTTTACATCGATACGATCTACAGGGTAAAATATACATATTTATCTGACATGGATTTTTATTATACTTATATATATATATATTTTTTAAATATTTATATTTATACATCAAAGTTGATCAATTTGAATTTATATATTACACTCGCATATATTCTTTTTCTAATTCTTTGAATATTTTTTAAGTAGTTATTAGTTTATTTTTGCAGTTAAAACTAGAAACGATTAAGAAGGAATTTCTCTTGGAACAAATTAGAATTTCACATACTTTACACACATAACTATGCATAAACGAGTCGTCAGTTTCTCTTCCGTCGGGAGTGATCCATCGATGAACGTTTGACGCATGTGACACATCAATTTGCACAAGACACGATAAATCTTTCTGCTTTGAAAATGAAGAAGAAAAATATTGTTACGACAGACCGTTTTACACTTTCAAAATTACTTATGCCATACGCAAGATTTCAGCGAAGTATTCGTAATCAAATTATATGCACGTGAATTATTTTTATTTTTATTAAATTTTTCAAAAATGTGTTTTAATGTATAAAAAAAAATTGATATAGATAGGCACAGTATTTGAAACATTTAGTAAATTATCTAGAAATTTTATTTCAACTGATAATTACGTCAATCGTGTATTTCCAATAGGTGGTGATAATATTACGCAAAACGTTATGTTAAAGAATGTGATATTTAAGAAATCTCAAGACACGTTAATTGTGCATAAGAATTGCGTTTAATGCAACTACGAAACAGGTATAGAAGGAAGTGAAAAGTGGACGAGGCTGCTTGCGCGTGAGTTAACTGCCGGAGTGTCCGGCGAACGATTAGCACCATGAGCGTAAAGTTTCACCTTTAAAAATGAAGTTTAGTTAACCGAGAAGAGAGAGGGAGAGAGAGAGAGGGAAGAGGAGGCGCGGAATTCCAGACATGTCTGGCAAACGAATTAAACTCATTGGAATTTCACTTCGGCGAGAGGCAAAGGGGCTGCTGCTTTCCGTTGGCTTTCTTAGCCAAGTATGGCACTGCTGACCCGATAGCCGGATATATGGCGACGTGCAAGAATCGACGTTGGTCGTTGCTGTCATTAAGTTATTGAACTTGGCTACTCCGCGCCTGGCAACACAACAATATCCTTACGATTAACTGCGCGATCCGAAACGAAAAGACGGCGAAACCGGGCGCGCATAAATTTAACGGAGCCTTGCGAACGCAAACTCTGAAGGCCAATTAAGATTTTCGTACGCCCTTACTCGCCCGTGACGAATTATTACCTGACACATAATTCAAAGCCTCTTTTAGCGATACGTTTCGTAATGGGAACTTTGGCTTCTCTGTTTCAGTTATAATCAGCGGTACATCGTGGTTACCATGCCGTACTACAACAGTGGCCACAGCCCCGCTTACAACAAAGGTAAGCAATCTGCTCGTTTGGATCATAACCGTGGAATTAAAAAGCTAATTACACTTTAAAATAATTTATCTTTTGCTAATGTACCGCTTGTCGCAATTTTATCTGATTATTACGAATTTCTCGGAGAAAATAAAGAAAAATCTTGCTACTTTAAGCGAAATAACAAATTTAAATATCATTACTTACTATTTTAGAAATAAAGGAAAAAAGTACTGAAAAAAAGAACATTTGACGAGAGATTATGCAAATTAATAAAAGAATTAACGAGAAATTTAAACGACACTTTGTATTTGTTCTACATGAATAAAGAAACGAGAAGTGTCTAAAGAATCTTATGATTTAATTATTAAAGACGAGTCTTACGTTTCAGATGCCGGCTCCAGTGGACCATCGAGTACTTCTGGTGGTCGCGCCAACAGCTCGGAGCCGACGTATATGATGGAACACTTGGCCACGTTCACCGTCACGAAGGAAACCGGTATTGTTTATCCGGCGGATGGTATGCGCCGCCTTCTACAGTTGGAGAAAAGCAATGGCATTTGGAGTCAAAAAATGCAGCTTCGTCTCGAGCGAAACTGGGTCCTTATCATGGACAACGAAACAGGGGTAATTTTTCTCTTTTACGCCGTACAGGTTCTATCGTGCATACACAGGCACTCAAAAAAACATGTTTACGGAACTTAACGATGCTTTTAATTAAATCCATATATTATATATCGCATCTCTGAGCCCCCACATAAAGAATTGCTATAATTTTCGACATCATATAATAAAGTAATGTCTCAAACGAAATATATTAATTGACATCGTTTGTGGATTGTCAATTTGCCGTGTCTCGCGAGAAAGACTGTCCGCAAAATTACTGCGTACACGTAGATAGCGGCAAATTTATCTGACAATATACGATTGAAAATTTCAGGCCATCATGGAGCGATTTCCGGCTTCGTTGATACAGGAACCAACCGCATTCACGTCGAGAGATCCCATGGAGATGTATAACAACATTTTGGTGTTTACTGTGGCCGATGATAGTGGTTCTGGCCAGCGAGCGGAGATGCATATATTCCAGTGTCAGAGTGTATCGGCGCAGGACCTCGTCGAGGACCTGAAAATGTTGCAAATGGGAAAACTGGTCACGGGTGGTTCGCCTCGGGGACCTAGAGGACACATTCCACCACCACCTGCCTTACCGCCCCCGGAACCACCCTTGAACGGTGTTAACGTCAGGGAACAAGTGTCTGCTTTTAATGCGGCGAATGGTGAGTATGTAATTGGAAAAAAAAACATTTTCTATTGAAAATAATGTCTAGACCAATTTTTATTATTAATTTGAAAGACAGTTGATAATACAAATAGCAAATTCAAGTTGAAAAATCACAATATTTGCCCTCTATATACGGAGGATTCTTGAATAGATAATAACAATATGATCTTAATACATACGTGTGTGTGAATTTAACATAGCCGACGGGCAGACGGATATGTCCCGTGAGGAGAACAACGATGAGGTATCGTCGACATCGTCGGAAAAGTACGAGCGCGACGTAACGATTCTGAATCACTGCTTCGACGACATCGAGAAATTTATTGCGCGTCTGCAGCACGCAGCTGCCGCGTCTCGGGAGCTAGAGCGCCGACGACGTAACCGGAAATCAAAGAAGAGAAACCTTGGTGATGGTATGTTAACGATGAGAGCAAAGCCGCCGCCCGAAGTGGAGTTCATTGATATCTTTCAAAAGTTTAAGCTTTCATTCAACCTCCTGGCCAAACTCAAAGCGCATATCCACGATCCTAACGCTCCGGAACTCGTACATTTTCTCTTTACGCCGCTTGCGCTTATCGTGGACGCCTCTCACGATACTAATTCTGATCCGAATTTACCTAGTAAAGTAATATCGCCGCTCCTCACGCGAGAAGCGATCAATTTGCTGATAAACTGTGTCACTAGCAAGGAGACCGAACTATGGCACTCACTGGGCGATGCGTGGTTGATACCACGCGACCAATGGAAAGTACATGTGCCTCCGTATCATCCGATGTTTATGGACGGCTGGACGCCAGAGTATCCCATCCCCGAGGACAGGGATCATGATCATTTGGCGTCCTTGTTGAACGCGGATAAACAAAAGAGGGACGAGTTACCAGAACAACAAAACGATCCTTATTACAATCATCGCGACGTGGATGAATCACATTACAGTAGCGATTATCTGGAGTACGAGAGCCGAGAGGAGCGTGGCGGTAACGAATACTTCGATAGAAATTATGGCCCTAGTTCGGAATTGTATGGCCGCGAAGAGAGAGTGGATCAGACCAGGGCGCATAGTGACATTTCTGTGGATTCGATTGAGAGAGCTCCCAGAGCGGTTACCGGAATAGAGAGAGCACAGGAGGCTTGGTTGGATGAATTGGTAGCACGCCATGCTAAGATCGTACAAGTCACTTATCCACGTACCGCGAACAACGACAAGGAGCTCACAGTGGTCAGAGGCGAATATTTGGAAGTTCTTGACGATAGTAGGAAATGGTGGAAAGCAAGGAACTCTCGAGGGCAGGTCGCTCACGTACCGCATACCATCGTTACGCCGCACAATCCTGCTACTCATGCTGCTGACAATGACGTCTTTAATAATCCTCTATATACCAGCAGATATTCGAGGCAGGGACACGGCTATAATTATGAGGTGAGATTCATTAAGTGATGAACATACTTTTAGATAGCTTATTGTCAATAAATAATTATAGGCAATAAATAATAGGCAAGAGAAATGTAAATATATGCATGCACATATATTTATAGATAGTTTTATGCAAAAGCAGGAATATAATTATAACATGTTGGTTTGATATATATTAATAAAATATAATAATATAAAAAAACAATGTATAATATATAACAATATAAATATAACACATCTGCAATAACGAATTATAGGAACCTTAATGTATTAAATTTGTATTGAAATCGAAGTGTACAAACTCATATTGGAACATACTGCGGTGTGTTTTACAAAAGGCAGGATTTATTCACTCCTTAATGTATCGTATAATTCAGAATTATGTATATTAAGATTGATTATTAATTATTAATAAATTTTATTTCTATTTGTAATAAAATTGATTGGGTGTTACAGGATTCGGAGATTGAGAGAACCAGCACTAGTCCAGGCCCGGAAGCCACTCATCGAACACATGCGATTCCACCGCCAGCACCTGCTGATTGGGTGAGAAAGGAAAGACTTGGGAAAAAAGGTGAATTTCGGTACTTTTAAAGTTATTTGTTTAGTGTGCGATTATAAGCCTTCTGTTCTTACTCGAATTTGATTAATTTCTGAATTAGGAAAATGTTAAGCTATAAATTTTAGCTTTCATCGCTTCTTAAATAAGGGTCGATTTTTTTTTACAATAACGAATGTCTTCCAAGATCGATAGACGTTATCTTGATTGGCATAATCGCGACATTAAAGTTGATATATTACTAAATCTAACAAAGTTATACGTAAGAGGTAAGAAAACGCGCATTATATTAGATTGTAAACGAACTGTAGCATAATTAACCGTTAGATCATCGCCTGATTACCTTTTCAATTAGTATATTCAATTAGTATATTCGTAAAGGAATATTGTAATATCTGATGATTTTCTTTTGAACGTGTACATATGTGAATGTAGACTGTGTGAGCCATTCATATGATTGCAACGGGGCGTGGTATTCTAAGTTCTTAGCAAATTAATGTTTTGATATACATATATATATATATCATTCGTAGAGTGACACCGGTAAACTTTGCTTTTTTTACATATAAATATATCTAGCTCTCGTATTCTTGCGTTATATGGCCATTGCCTATCTCTGTTTGGCAGGATGCAATGTTGCGACAAATTGTACAGTCATTGTTAAAAGAATTAACAAAAATGAAAAAGGATTCTAAATATTTCAAGTAATAATTTATTCCATATGATATATAAATTTATTTATAATAATATTTACTCTCGAACACACATGGCGTTTTCGACCGGTACTGGGTTAACCCGTTTCGGTTTCTTTTCCTCTAGAACTGGCTAATCACAGTTATTTCCTTCTTCAGAAGAATGGCTGTGATTGGTCTTATGACGTCATTAATCGCTCCCGGAGCGATTAACCCAGGCCGGTCGAAAACGCTAATATTAGATTCATTATTTTGTTGATATTCCTATATCATTATCACAAATGTATCGCTATCACAGATAGAGACATTGTGATGAATGATAATCAGAAATAAAAGCGTGCAATGACGATATAGCAAAGATATCGAGTGGAATTACTTCCCAATACATATTTGACGATTGTTAAGCACTTTGTATAAAAATTAAAATTTTCGGTTTACGTTTACTGTGAAATTGATAAGCCGTTTAATAATGAGACCTATTAGCTATTGAGTAGCAGTGACTATCAACCACATACAAGACCATTTAATTAAATCACGAATCTCGCAACGCATTTAATTAAGTGAATCAATGTCAATAATCGTCCAGCATTTAATGTGGTTGAGAGTTACCAACTAGTTTTTAATGTTACATTTCTGATAATCCATTGTTTCCTCACATACATGTTATCTTTTGTATTTATCAACTAACCAAATTTAGCTATATAGTTCATAACGAAAGGAAAAAAATCGATATACATAGTATATACATGTTATTTTAACGTGGAAATATTACTTTTGGGCGTTAATTCGCTAAGATCAAATATTTTCTTCAATTAAAAAGTACTTATATTATTAAAGCAATGCAATTATATACGGAGGATGAAATGATATAAATATCATGCTTATAAATGATATAAGTAACATGTAAACGGTTAAATTTGGGTTTTAGTGGGGACGATATAATATTTGCATTACATATACATATATTTCCGTTGAAATTGTGTTTGTCTTTGTCCTTAAACGGGGCTTTATTGCGAGAATAAATTCTACGATTTCGATAATAGCTTTTGATAAGAATCGTCTGATAGAGTTTGCATGGAAGAGAAAGGTGGAAAATGTATTTTCTGGTACCACAATAAGTTTTTACATGCTTCTCTCGATTTTATCAATAACTTTTATTGACGTAGCAGATCCTTTTGCCGTTTTTGCTTGTACGTGTCATTGTCGCATGCATTTTGTACGTATCAATGTAAATAAGCTTGTACGAACGACCGAAGGAAATACGAGAAAACTATAAGAGGGAATAGTAAGAAAAAAGACAGAAGAAAGATATACATATATGATAAATTAAAAAAAATAAGAAATTCAGAAATATGAAAAATTAGCGAAATCTCCTATAATCGGTCTCCAATATGATTTACATCAATTTCGTTCTAACACATTTAACTTTTTTTGAATCATTTCTCTGTAATTTTTTTCTGTCGAAAAAAAGAGAAAAGGTACAAACGTGAAACATAGAATTGATGTTATCAAATTTTTTGCGAATTGCGTTATTTATCATATATTTAAATCTCAAAATGTTGACTTAAACGAGGTAATAACTAGTCGATCAATAAGTCAATGAGCAATATATTATTATAAATGTGGACAAGCAGTACAAGCTTATATTATTCTTTCTCTGTTACAGATACATTCTATACATATTTCTTTATTTATTGTTAGCTTGTGATGTTATATCGTAATCGTATCGACGCTCTTTACAACATGGCAATTTAAAAACGTGACGTATGTTTTTCAGAATTTAGACTGTATAAAAGTAAAAAAAGTAAAAGACCGCGCTGTCTTCCATCTTTTTAAATCGCGATCAAAATATTAAACATTTATGTGTGTGTGTACGGGCCGGGAAT
Source organism: Monomorium pharaonis (assembly GCF_013373865.1). Classification (NCBI taxonomy): domain Eukaryota; kingdom Metazoa; phylum Arthropoda; class Insecta; order Hymenoptera; family Formicidae; genus Monomorium; species Monomorium pharaonis. The sequence goes on from NC_050476.1 coordinate 7,850,658, forward strand.
GCGATCCGTCAGTATTTTATTATATTGTAATTTTTTTTTATGTGTACATCACTTATTATTAATAAACGTTGTACTTGTGCGAGGAGTCATCGTCGTTCCCATCATTCCTCTTGTCTCCTGCGAATCGCAACAAGATGTAATTATAGTATTATTTTGTTATATTTTATCCATTTTTACTTTATTTAGTGTAGTGATCGAAATACACAATTTGTGTAACAAACATATATGACCAATTAGTGATTTATCATGATTTAGTAAAAATTTCAAACTGTAGAAATCTAAGATACTATTATATGGTGCTTAAGTTATATATGCTTAGTGTTTCGTCCAGTACACCTAAGATTATGTAATTTGTGTAAAAGCTTTGGGGTAAGTTATTAGCCTTTCTATGTATTTTAATAGGCTCTTTTGTATCAGCATGCATTATGATTTATATATTTGTAAACAAATTAAATAATTCGTAAGTAATAATTTTTCATATCTCGCAAGCATAATTATATATCAATTAATTTTGTAAAATTGTTTCACAGACGATATTAGTGCACACAACAGAACTCGTAATGGCAGTAATAGCAGTAGATCTAGCACTTCTTCCATCGAAAGTAACTCTCAGTCGAACAGAAAGCTTAATACGCAACAAAGCGTTGTCGAAGTACACTCGCCACCTCGCGACGTAATACTAGATGTAATACCTGACAGGCAAGCTCTATCGTCTGCACTAACGCTACCATCAAAGCCATCTACAATAAAATTGACGCCAATCTTACGTGAATCGGAATCAGTACAAACATTACCCACTTCGAAATCAGCACCAACACTCTCTGTATTGAAATCAGCACCAATATTACCTCCATTACAACCAGCATCACTTGCACCGCTATTAGATTCATCGACGATACCCCCAACGCCTCCACCACTGCCACCGCCAATGGGATCTATCCCAATGCTTCAAACTCAAAAATCTGCGCCGTCAACTTTTACATTTAATAAAGCGGAAACTTCCAAAAGTAATAAATTTTCCAGTGGTGAGTACTAACTTTAGCTATTATCGTTTTTATCTGGTTAATTTCACCTGTTTTTCAAAACCCGATTTTTTTTTTAATTTTACTTGTAATAGAATGGATCATACAATTAAATATACTTAAAGGAAAATATATTATAGTTATATTTCATAATTAGCAATTATCATCAATATATTTGTGACATATGTTATTTCAACAAAAAAAGGCATTTCCAATCAAGAAGAAGTTCAAAAAGAGCTTAAGTTTGTCCTGAGGATATTTCGAGAGGAGAAAGTGAATTTTTCTACCAACATGCAGGAAATTTGGTTGAATCAACACTCAACTCCTCGGGAAGTTCAAACTTGGTTGGCAGCCAAAGGATTTTCGCAAAAGTATATATAATGCATATAAACCTGATGAGAGTAATGGAATTTATGATCTATGCATCATTCGATATACAAATATATTTTATTTGCAGAATTTGCAAACAGTTAGAAAATATGAACGGTACGGAATTGTTCGATTTATCACGACGGCGACTGGAACAATTGTGTGGACTGTCCGAAGGAAGCAGGTTGAATGGGCAATTAACTTTAGCAAAAAACGAATGTGAGGTAAGTGTGTGAAAGCATTTTAATGAAGCTTTTGGAATGTTTAAATTTTTCTAATTTTCTTTTAGTACAAAACTGCCCGATCGTCAGAGCTCAAACAAATTTTAGAAAAAGCGCGTCAAAGAGCAGAGAAGTTAAACGATAAGGATGAAGAAATTAAAAAGTGAATCATAATGTGAACGCAAATACTGTAGAAATGACGCAAATATTGAAACCATACATACTTATTGCAACTGAAAATTTAGATAAATAGAAAATAAAATATAATAATGCATATTTTTTCATAATTTTTACATAAAGAGGTATCCCGTAAAATGTTATCGAAAAAATATCATAAGATTATAATGTGATAATTATTTATTAAATAGAAGTTAAAGCAATATTGTGTATCAAAGATTTTTAGCAAGCTTGCAAACATGCGCTTTACAATAAATTAGCTATGATGGTCTTTTTTGTGAGCTATATTATCCATTCTATTTTAATTACGAACTTGTCCATAGCAAGAGATAGAGAAAAATATCACTTATTTTTTAGTACGATGTTCGAACACAATTGAATTTAATTTGAAACGAATAAATTTGAGAAGTGTGTGCTCACACCCATAAACTCTAAATTTAAGTTTTACGAAAGAAATATACTATCAAATTCAGTACTAATATTAGAAGGTAACAATTAAATAAATATGTAATCGTAGTAGATATGATATAAGTATAGAATGTGATAAGTATCATTAATTTATCCTCAAAACAAATTGTTAATTAAATTGTTCATTAATTAAACAAACAAAATAACAATTTATCTTTTACATACCCGCGGTTTTGTCTTTTTTATATTACCATATAAAATGTATAAATAATTGTATATAAAATTTGTAGTAACCTATCTAAGGCCAATCCACACTGATATCAAGAAAAATCATGGATTGTTACTTATATTATATTTATTTAAAGCGATCACATACATCATAACAGATATAAATAGGATACTTTAGATGTGTCATTTATGTCGATGCATTATACGTCCTTTCCGAATATTCGACACGAGGTCACATAACGTGAACACATTGACAATTACAATATATTATTTGTCTTTAAAAGCACTCTTTTATACGTATTATTTAAATAAATAAATGTCACTGTAGTATCTAACAGTGATAACATAAAGAATCTTTGACACTAATATAAAATATTAACAGCATTATACGGAAAGTATAACTATAAAGTTTAATTGATAACAACGCGTTAAATTATTTTTGTGCTATATAAGATACTTTATAAATCAATAATTGTCTATAAATTGCTATCTTCACTGTGCTTATAATGTTTTGAATAAAAGTTTTATTGAATAAATTTTTTTAAACATGTAATTCTTTCTAAAGTATTTTCAGGCTTTCTAAAAAAATTTTAAACAATTTCATAAAATTGACAATGTAATTTCAATAAATGAAATAAAAAAGGAAAATTGCATAAAAAATATTTTGTTGATATGCAATTTCTAGAAAAGTTACATAAGTTATACGAATATACTTGTTACTAATTCAAATAAACGTAGGTAACATCTGATTATTTAGTATAAAGATGCCTAGAGATGCAGAATTTCGATAGAAAATCTATTAGAAAATTTTTGATTTTTAACGTTACTTTGGTCTTTCATACTTTGACTCGCACAAGCTGTAGTCGTAAGAATAAACATGGTTCTTTTACACATGAATGACTACACAATTAATACTTATTACGTGACGATGACAATTACGTGATTACAATTCATTATCATCCCTTACCATTATTATGTATTAAAGAAAATTCAGTAATAATATTGATATTTTTATATATATAAGTATTTAAGAAGTGGAACGATATGATGGATAAGACAAGAAAGAGTTAAACTGACATAGAAAATGTTTAATATTTAGGTATAAAATTGATACCTAATTTCACGTTATGTAGATTTCTACTGATCGGAATGTTGGACAATTTGGATCACGTGAAATGATTAGTGACATGTGTGTTTTATGAGAACGTATGATTATGTGAATGTGTCTTCTAAATTAAAAAAAAATTCTTACAATTAGCGACTGTGCACTTACATAATTTCTTATTTTGTTCTTATAGTAATAATCTTATAGTGATGACATATGAGCTAACAGAAATTTGTGCGTTTTTTATATCGTGCGCTCGTGCGGACGTTATGAAAGCGGAGGATCGAAACGTTGCCGTAAGCTTCTGCCGATAGGACATTACATATATTTACATGCTAAACAGAAATTCTTAATCCACTGATTATTTTGATATTTTCATTGTTTATCAAAATATAAATCATTATTTGACCTAAAATTATTTTTCTTTGAGAGCTGTATTACCTCTAGAATCTTACAGCAAGTAGAAATTTCAAAACACGATCATTAATATGACACGAATAATAGGTTCCTTTGGTTTATGTGTTGACAATTTATAGCACATTTATGTTAATTGTAATGGATAATGAATGATGAATATTAATTGATTGCGCAATCTATTTAGACTACAACATTGTTCAATCTCAACATTTTTAGTAAACCTCCGACAAATACAAATAAATTTATGCGATATTAGTTATATAAATACACATATATAACAGTAATTTTTAAATTAACTTTAACAAAATGCCATTTTTTATATACATATACATTCAACGATTTAATTAAATGTATTTACTGAAAATTTACTGAAATATTTTTTTACCTCGTGATGCAAAGCACTGTTTATAATTTGTTGCGAAAATAAATAAAATAAGTGTAAATAATAGAAATAATGGAATAGAAATAAATACATGTTTCTTAACAATATTCAAACTATTTCGTCTAACTTTTAATGATAATTGTATTGATGAAGTCTTTAATATTGAAAACAATATATACATATGTATGTATGTATGTATATGTATACATATATATTGCGTAACACTTCACGTCTGGTAAATAAACATAATAAACTTTTTATCATATAATTCAATACAGGTGTATCATAACTTAAAATGGTACATCTTTCTATATTTCTTTGAAATGCAACTGTTTCTCAATAAATTCTTATCTTGAGTAATAAAACAAGCAATTATCTTATGAATAATCGTAATTAATATTACATTTCATTTTATTCACAGGATAAGATATTTTATCCCGATTATCATTATAAGTTTGCCTTTGGAATTAAAAATTGTAATGTAATATAAAAAAAGAAATAAATTATTTTATCTCATCAAAGTTCACAACAGATATGACAAAAATAAATGATTTTTTTAAGTTTGATTTTGTGATATTCACATTTAATTCATTATGATTATGATAATTGTCGATTGCGTGAAAATTTTAATAATACAATATATATACAATATATGCATATGTGTGTAATCGTAAAGTAATTAATTTTTTAAATAAATTATTAAAATCTTTGTTTCAAAGACACCTCGATCAATATAGTATTTCGCTCAGGCGTTAAATACGGCGTTAAATATCTTGTTGTAATCTACATCTACTGACGTAACACAAATCGTAACATACGTATGCTTTTGTGTGCAACAATAAATAAATCACGAAATAAAGATAACGAAAAAATCTATTAACATAACATTAAAAAATTGTCAAAAAATCAAAGAAAATAATTGTTAAATGTATAAATCGGCAAATAGACCAAAATTAATTATTCAAGCACCATTGATACAATGCAGCAATGCATTGAAGTGATAATGAAGCGAAAGTTGAACAATTAATATGAATATATGAATGTACAACCTATTGGCCAGTTGCTTTCGTATCCTCCTTCGATGGAACAGACCTTAATCGATAGGAATATAATGTGAAAACTTGGTGTAATATTTAATGAATAACAAATCTGAAAGCAAGGTTGATATTCTTCGAAATAAAAAAAAGATGTGTACGAAACGAAAAAAAGATGTCTTGTGACGTAAAAGGAATATGATAAAGGAAGGAGGAAAAGAAGTGAAATCCCATTCAACTCTCGCATTAAATGACTCTTATATATATAAAGCTTGATGCTCTTTCTTTTTGTAAAAATTACCAAAAGCCTCCCGCACTGCGCCCGCCCGGGGGATTATTTACGCGAATGCATGCCCTTCGTGCTTCTTCAACATCCTCTGTAAGAAAAATACGCTTATATTCCCACAATATGAAGAATGAAATAAATAAAATAAATGTATTTCTCACGATTGACTTGCGCACGATATAAGCCTAGACAATTTAAAACTATTTCTTATTAGTATGAGACCATCAGAAGATGTATGCTACGTATGTCTAAAAATTAAAAAAATAATTTATAGCAAGACTCACCGCTGATAGAGAAAGTAGAATCTTGTAGATTTCTTTGTCCTTCGAGTCTTGGGCCCTTCGTGGATGGTGTCACCACGGCTGATTCCGGTAAGGTAGGTATACAAGTGGTAGTTGGCAATTTAATTTTTGGACCATCGTAAATCGAACCGTTCTGATTGGCTCGTGCCGCAGCCGCAGTCGCAGCTGCTGCTCTTGCTTCTTCTCTAGCCTTCGCAATTGCGGCGTCTTCCTCTGCAAATCTCTTTGCTTCCGCTTCGGTTCGTGCAACTCCACGTGGTCTCTACATAGTTACATAATGTTAAACTTATAATAAAATTTAATTAATTTTATTTTCAATCAAGTTTTAAATTAACACAAATTAAATACAAATAATTACTTCAATATTATTTAAAAATAATACATTTGTAGAGTAGCGAAAAGAGAAGTGGAAAGAAAAAAGGATCGATACTGTACCTTTTCTTTGTCATTTATCATGTCATACACATAGGATCCGAATGGATCTGCGTCTATATATTTTCCAAAGCCATGAACAGCTTTAAGTTCACACTCGTCTACGCATACGCGTCCATTGACAATCACATATTCAGGTACGCCAGTTACTTCCATACCCTGTATTAATAATCAAGTGTTAATTAAATAATTAAACTACAATCACAGCCTAAAATATTTTAATTATTCTAATGAACAATATTTTAATCATTCTTTCTTTTTTAAAAGAATTTATACAACATGCTGAGAGTAATGTAAAGCTCAATAATATTTTGCAACAAAAATAATCTACATGTAATACATGCATAACGCATAGTACCACGGCTATTATTTCTCGTAAAAAAACGGATGATTTAATCAACTTGCTTCGAAGATGTTGAAGTCAACGGCCTGGACGTGGGTCTGGGCGGAAATGGTGCGTTTCCTGTTGGGATCCCAAACGACAATGTCAGCGTCCGAGCCGACGGCTATAACGCCCTTTCGAGGATACAGGTTGAAGATTTTGGCGGCATTTGTGCTAGTGACCGCAACGAATCGCGTGGGATCCATTATGCCAGCGTGCACACCCTTTTCCCAGAGCACTGCCATCCTATCTTCCACCCCATTCACGCCGTTGGGAATTTTGGAAAAATCATCTTTGCCCAAAGCTTTCTGCTCAGAATTGAACGTGCAATTGTCACTGCCGATAACTTGAAGATTATCTCTGAAAATAAATCATAGTGCTTACCTGAAGATCGAAAGAAAATTCGGAAGAAAAATCAAATCAAATTTAGTTACCTTGACATCGAGGAGGCTAAAGTATAATCGAAATTAATAATATACAAAATTAAAGAAGAGCAAACATCAAATAATTGAGCTTTAACAGTAGTAATTTAATAATAGTCATTAATAGCAGTTTTTCTTCTATTCAATAAATCAACATTAATACGCCGCATCATGTAGGCAACATCGCAGTTATTGATATCTAGATCCAGAGTTACGTTTACGTTATTTGTATTACTTTATTATTATATTATTTATCATGAACATTAAAGTGAAATACATGATACAATAACAATGCAGTTTAAATCAGAAAGAAAAATGATATATAACAATATATGAGACGTGTATATCAAAACTATTGGATATTTTTTTTCATTTCCAATTTTTCCGTTTAATTGGAAATAAATATTTCTTAACAAAATATTAAAATTTCTATAGCTTTTAATACAAAAATAATTTAATTAAATGATGCAAAAAGGGAACACCTTAGCCATTATAAGATAACACCGGGGATTCTACTTACTGGGCCAGGTGTTCGGTTAGATAGGCAGGTGTTGTTGGGTCAGGCCGCAACGGCGGACTAGTAATAAAACGCCTTGCTCTCTCCACGTTTTTGCCGTATTGCTCGCTACCATCGATACCGATGGTGCTCGCCAAAGTTTCTCCGAAAACGATGATACCGTCCGATCGCTTCGCCGACACGACATCGGCAGCCGACTTGCTTGAAATCGCTGTTACGTACAACGGACTATTCACCTAAACGCGATATATTTTCATCCTTTTATTTAATTCTCTTCTATGTTCTTTCTCTATTATTCTACACACTGAAAAAGCAACTTGCAATTGAAAAGAGTTTATAGTGAAATTCAATAAAAATGTTAAAATGCTACAATTTTATAATTATTGCTAAAAAATGTTACCTTTTATACAAAAAATATTTATATTGAAGGAATTAATTACAATATATGTATGCAAAATTGTATCTACATTTAATTTTAAATATATGTTTGTTAGACAAAATATTGATATTAAATACACATAGGTATATCCAATTTACAAATAAAAAAACCGTAAATCTCTTTCAGCCGTGCTCGATTTATCTAACATTTGAGAAAAGCTTCTAGTGAAATATATCAACTTCGAAATAAATATTTTCACATGTATAATGCGCGATTAATAAAAGTAAGCGTGTATACGTAACAAGCAATCAAATAAAAATAAGAGAGCAAGGAGAAAAACGAAGATAACGACAGCTACTTTCAATATGCATGCGAATGGGATTTTGATGGGATTGTTAAATATAAATTTCAGTGTACGATAGATAAAATTGTAGACGACATAATTGTGTAATTTGCGCATACGTCACGCGTCTAATTGGACAGAAACTTAAATTACTATTGTTGCAATTGTAACCTATTTTCGCTAATCAGCCGAATGGAAAGTGTATAGAGGGTGCGAAACCAATGATGTACAAGACTATAGGTATAATCGATACTCTGGGTCGAATATACACGCTACGATACGTTATTTGAGAAATATAATTCGATCTATAGTACAGAGGTAATTAATGGTATAATTGCAGAAAAACATCGAGTTTCTCTATTCAACATTTTTCAGTATCCTTTATAAACTTAGCTTTTTCTTCGATACATGCTTATTTAGGAAATTCGTGTTATTCCCATTTAAGTAGAAAATACGTTGATACGTGATACTATTGCATCAATCTCAAGCGAAAGTGTCTTCCGACATTTTTATGGACAAGATGCCATACTTGGCAAGAGAATGTCTGCAATCGGATCTATGTTTAAATGCGCCATTCGCAACCAGCAGTTTGTACTGGTTCCACCTAGCTTTAGCTCGTAATCTACCTACATATCCGACTTGCTGACGATTTGTCTTGCGTATTAAGTATCTATGACTCCGCATAGAAATAGTTTCATAAATTCATATTCTAGCCTGCTTCGATGTCAAAGTCGTCCTAAATTTATCGCTGGCTTTGACTTACTTAGCTAACGAGTTCACGAGTACTTGTGGCGTCTCTGGATCTGGTCTGAGTGGTGGACTTAGAACATGACCGGCGGCATGTCTCCAGCATTTGTGTAAGTAGTTGGTACCGTCCGTACCGATTGCAGCTGCCAAAGTTTCACCAAAGACGCAAACGCCGCGCTTACGCGCGTTCTCCACTTGCTCAGCGGCACTACGGCTCATCACATGCACTATGTATAGCGGGCAATTGACCTAAGCATGCAGAATTTTGACACTAGATATGACGGTAAATGCAACAATATTTAGACTGGCGCGTTTAATTTTGTGTGTGTGTATGTGTGTGGGGAGTGTAAGACAGCGCATGAGGCAATATATACCTTTTCGAAGGTGTATAAAGAGAGAGACAAAAAATTAAGAATATAAAATTAAAAAAAAAAAAAAAAAATTTCAGAAGATACAAGGAAGAAAGAAAGAAAAATAATACACATATAAAAAATGAGATTAAAGAGAAAAAATAAAATAAAATAGATTGAATAGACATTTTAGCCATTATCGCATTTTACCGCGTTACACAGGTATTTCTCAATTTCGGCACGACTTGAGAATTTCGGACATTGAGCACATACCACAACAGCGTCCTAGTTTCTAGCCTACTGAAATTTATGATCGTTCGTGAACTAAATACCGCTACGTGCCAAGTACATATGGATGCACGACACATAACTTCAAAAATGATGATATATAAAAGTTTTGCGTGCTCGGGCCGAATTAACATATACATCGAAACTGATAACAAAGCATGAATATATAAGATTTACTAAGAGATATCATTGTTTTAACAACGACGTCATTGTGAAGCATTCCGCTTACCTGATTGGCGATAACACACACTCTATTCACAGCCTCCGCTTCGACCTCTTCGGGGCGTGACATCTCATGACCTTCCGGGCCGGTTACTCCTGCGGCTAATAATGTTTTCGTATTCTGAAACAAGTTTACGACAATAGAAGAAATAGGAGAGAGCTCGTATAATGTATTTTGCATTAAAATCTTGTTCTAAACAACTTGAATGTCTTGATCTTATGTTAACTAATGTATCTTTCAAGTCACATAGCAGTTTTATGACTTAGCTTTCGTTTCATGTTTCTTTGTTCGTGGACATTACGGTATTCGAAAAGTATAAGTTTAAAAGTTACTATTTCTGATGAATTTTCTGCTGACACAATAACAGTTTATTTAAACAACTATAATGGAAATGTTTGAGACTAATGACAATTAACAACAATTAAACACTTTCATAGTCATAAATAATTCCATACTTAAATGTCCATTTCATAAATAATTCCATGTTTAAATTTCCATTTCATAAATAATTTAATAATTATTTTTAAAGCTCAATAAAACATCTACTCCACACTTGAAGTTTCTCATAAACTCTTTCATGAAACACACTTTTTCGGCACGAACATATAGAAGCTATTTTTATATTTTGTACTTGTGTAGAAATATAAATTTATTATTTATTTTACATTCTACACTCTCATATGTCGAATACATGCGCATGTACATATGTGTGTATTTTTTAAATCTTTCAGTAAAAATATACGACAAACAAGAGGATTAAATTATAAATTATAAATAGAGAATTAAAAATATCTTTTATTTACAAAAGTATGGAATATACTATATTAAAACTAAAATAATATAACTATATTAAAACAAAATTTTATAATCTCCAGAGAATGTCAGCGAAGATTAATAATCAGAAGCATCATGAAATTGATCTCAGGTTAACGTATACATTATTATTGTCATAATTCTATATATACCTCTGCAACAAGATCACCGTTCTCCGCATGCACCATAGCAATGGCGCCTAATTCTTTGCACGCCTTGAAAGTCTCAATCAGCTCTGGATCTCTGAGCATAAATGAGTACACCATAAACATTTTGAAGCTATTAACGCCGTGATTCTTCACTAACGTCGCCATATCCTCTTTGACCTGTAGACAGATGAAATAATAAATATCAATAAATAATAAACGCGGCTACCTTTCAATTGTACGATGGATAACAGCAAATAAAGTAGCTCGATGGCAAACCGCTCTCTTTCATCATGCCTTCAGGCAACACATGTGGTTTTCTCCACTCGATATTCCGCGTGATCGGCAATATGTAGTTACAATTCAGTTACAAGCTCTACACAACAGTTTCCAATATACAGAACGAGTTTGTTATAGTATTCTTTTTACATTTGAAGTCTTTGAATTTGTGAATGTAATGGATTTAAATGTTAAGGATCAAGCTAAGGATGAAATTTAATGGAATAATTATCTATCCGCATCGTTATTCGGTCAATAAGAATATAATTTGTAGTCGAGAAAACAAATAGCTAAATTTTAATTAAAACAAGACATTGATTTTAATTAATTCAATATATTGACCTTAGTGGATTACTATATCAGGTTGACATTTTAATGAATTTGTTTAAAACTTTTAAATCAAATTACGATTCCTGATCAAAATAAAAGAATTGGATTAATTTTATACATTAATTTTGTGTATCATAATTTATATTGCACCAGAATAACGTAAATTGTCATTGCGCCAATTAACGTGCAGACTTAATATAATCTAGCCTCTCAACACGTAAATTTAACATATGCGTTATAACGTGTCAACTTTGAATATAATCAACAGAGGAAAAAAAGTCAAATCTAAATAACTTTTTTTCTTAAATTTCGTGTCAAACATCGTAATTATTTTGTTCTGAATAATTAAAAAGATGGAATGAAGAATGCACGTGATACAATGATTTGACGCAAGTATTACATTGCACTTATAATAATCGTTTGATTGACACATGTGTCATGTAGGAGAAGTAAGAAATTGCAACACGTTAATCAGATAAAACTTATCTCATAATAATTAGAAAGCAATAAAAAGCGATAGCTAAAAAACTAATCAAATTAGAAACAGATATTTGTGTTTTAATAAATTTTGATAGGATTACTATGTATCTCTATTATATGTGTTTGTAAGAAAAGAATAGAACTGTGAAATATAATAAATTTACCTTCGGACTCCAAGATGTGACAGCGACGTGCAACGCATAATCGCAGCAGACTTTTTGATCCGCCATATGCCTGTATCTCTCGTAAGCTTCCACAAGGCTTTCGTCTTTGCGCGGTATCGCGAAATCAATGATCATCGTGGTACCGCCAGCGACAGCAGCTTTCGTGCCCTGATAAAAGTCATCTACTGTCTTGGTATCCATAAATTCAAACTCGAAATGCGTGTGCGGATCAATTCCACCGGGCATTACGTATCTTCCACGAGCATCAATGGTTCTTGTACCGCCAGGAATAATGAGATTGCGTCCCATTTGCCTGCAGAACAGAAATGAAAATGTCTATAATAACCTTTACCTTAGTCAACTCAATCTCAATTTGATACTTAAAACAGTTTCTATTGATTATCTAATTTAATAATTAATTACGCTAGTTTAATAAATCACAGTGAGCAATAAACATATTATTTGTCGCCTTATTCAATTCTAAATAAGTGATAAAATTACCGCAACAACGAATGTATTGCGTTCCGTTTATGTAAAGCGATGATTAAACACGTGAGTTGAATATAACGTGATACTACTACCTATCGCTATCTTTGAGAAACAAAACAATGCGCGGATCCGCATTTTACAACTTGCTCTAAGTCTAATAGAGGCTTTCGCAAACGATGCATCATATATATATATATAAACACGGAATATATAAATCATATTCTATATAATATATAATATTATGTATCGTGAGATCAAAACACATTTTGCATTTACATACCTGATAATCCCATCCTCAATGTAGACATCGCTGTCGATTATCCCATCGTCATTAACGACCTTGCCATTCTTAATTAACAATCTGTTCTGCGAACTCTAAAATCAAATAATATTTGCGTTAATTTAACGAGAATCTAATAAGCGCGGAACGATTTAAAAGATTCAGCCTTTTTCACTATCGACCATTTTATTTATCCCGAATATTGTCCTTGGTATAAGGCAACTTGGTAGTGCACGCAATGTGCACGGACTCCAACATCCGGCATACGCAATTAACTTACGTGCGCATCGCTATATACTACGGTATTATCAATCAGCGATGTACGCGACGATTCACGCACTTCCGCCAATGTACGCGATACGGATTTAGAGCACGTATACGTGATAGGATCTAATGAAAAAACAGTTATTCTCTGTTTTTCGTAAGAAAATACAAAAAATCTATTTTTATTTATTTTTGCTGCAAATGAATTGACGTACAAAAAATTTAATTATCATAATGTTTATTAATACACCATCGTAAAACACCAAAAATAAATATATTAGAAGTGTAATTACAAATTGATAAATTTGCAAGTATTTTATTTCCCACGTATAAATTATATATTCATAATATAGAAACTGATTATTAAAAGACTTAACCATCATTCAATGTCAATGATTTCGACAATCAAGGAGAATATAAAGAAAAAGGAGAAAAAGTATAATGTAACGCAATTTCTAGTTACATCCTTTGTTTTATCATTGACGTAACATCGCACGATCTTTATCTTCTTGGAGGAACAAACTGCGAATAAAGAGAGAGCCAGCATTGCGTATACGCATCGCAAGCTGTGCATCGGTGCATGGGCATCCCTTTAAAGGGCTTTCGTCATTTCGTGCTTTTCGCCTTTATGTGTGCAGAGAGATTATAAAGTCCCAGCCCCTGAGGAAGGGTGACGAGGGCGTCAGGGGGAAAAAATTCCCAGTTGTCGCTACCCACGTCAGCTAGTCTAGACCTCTCCACGCCCTATAGGAGGCCAGTCGCGTTGACAACGAGTTCTTCCGGACGAACTCTACGAGACCCCCTCGACGTTGAGCGAATATTAACTTAACTGTGCTTCGATGCTTTTATGTCATCGATCCTGATCGATTCCATATTGTTTCGCGTCAGAAAGCAACTCAATATATAAACAGATTATATAAATTATCACTTTACTAAAGATTCTTATATATCTTACATAATTTTTGAAGTAACACTGAAAAAAATATACTAGATTTAAATAAACATCTTTTGAAAGGGTACCAAGCAGAAATTTTGTAAAAAATAAATAATATCATTTAGAAAATGTATTATACATTTTCTAAATTATAGAAATTATCTCTGAAATAAATATTATTTATGTTTTTATAAAATTTGTGCTTGGTGCCATTTCAAAAAAATATTTATTTAAATCTAATATTTTTCTTCAGTGTATCATATAAATAAACGAATGCATTATTTGCTACAAGTTGCATATCCAATAACTTTCTCAAATAATTCGATACTAATATAGTTCGACAGATGCAGGACGATTCGTTACATCGATTGAACAAGTTCGACGGAATCGATGCAACAACGAATGCATCTCGAGTTAATATGTAAATGTAAACTAGAAGATAGCGTGGGTACACGGAGAAAGCTTTATGGGAAGCAGCGCGGGTGTTCGACCTTCGAATAGTATGTGAGACCGAGAGGCCACCGGTAGATGTATTTTACATGGGCGGAGGCCTTGTCATCTTCAAAGTACAGTAGCGGTCGAAAACATATGTGTTTCATATGTTAGAAATCAACGCGCGATATTTTCGGTGAGCACGCTCTTAAGATACGACACGTATATAGCATCGTGTGATTTTTTTCTTAAGTGAAATCTTCGCGGGAGTGCCTCAAGAATGATAAAATCCCATTAACTCTTAAAATAAAACATCAGTCTCCAACACTTATCTTAACACTCGCAAGTTGATTAACATTAATATTTGTTTTTCGTTTTTAATCTCTCCCTATCTTTCTTAATTAAAAGCTCTCAAAAATTTTTACATCCTTTCCATCTAATATTATCCAATAAAAATATTATACTATACAATTTTTTAATTAATAAACCATAAAATTGACAACCTTTAAAGAAACTAATTCCAAACAGCTAAATTT
The DNA here is from genome assembly GCF_013373865.1 of Monomorium pharaonis. Lineage (NCBI taxonomy): Eukaryota > Metazoa > Arthropoda > Insecta > Hymenoptera > Formicidae > Monomorium > Monomorium pharaonis. The sequence goes on from NC_050476.1 coordinate 7,865,839, forward strand.
TTTATAAAATTTTTTATATTTTCATTTACAAAGATTCAAACATAGAGACCTTGTCATAAAAAAATAAGTAATTTTAATTATAAAAGTATATTGCATACTGTTTATTAGTGTATTATAATATTATATATAAAATTATGTAATACTTATATAAAGCAATTCGCCGTGTAAAAACGTGACTAATACGGCGCAAAATGCGGGTTGCGTCAAGCCAGACCAGAGACCCTGGTTAAAATCAATAGTCTCCGACACTTTCTGTATATACGTCTCGAATTCGCACGAATCGACGGTTGTAAGCGAAAATCACTTATCGCAAATATCTCCTAGTGATTAGATCGCGAACGGCAATTTGGCGTGTCAGAACGTGCCTCTCTCTCTCTCTCTCTCTCTCTCTCTCTCTCTCTCTCTCTCTCTCTCTCTCTCTCTCTCTCTCTCTCTCTCTCTCTCTCTCTCTCTCTCTCTTTCGTTCCTCTTTTCCATCTCTCAAGGTCTTCTACGAAATATGAGAATCGAATTCCGCTTTTAGACTTTCGGTACTAGGCGCGAGAACGGAGATAGATCGGACTTCCGGCAAAATCTCTGTTATTTCGCTGCATTATTTATATGTCGCTCCTTTATCAACGAGGAATCGGAAGGAATGGGAAGGATTTTCAAGAAACTGCTACTCGCATTTAATTTACACCGCTCATTTAATTTAATTGAAGGTAATGTAATGTTGATTGTTCAAATACACACGCAGGGGGCTCATTAGCTCGTGAAAATTCATAATTAAAAGCTTTGAAAAAAAAAAATGTATCAGGATATCTTTTACCTTTTATCTTTATAAGAAACAAGAGATATCTTTTTCATCTAATCAGGACTAGGAAGATTAATTAAAAATTCCTTTAATGAAGATTAATTCAGCAAACATTAAGTGCGACGAGATACACGGTCAAATAACTCTAAGCACTGCATAATCAGATATTGCTTGATGCATTTAATGTCTTGTATGCAAGAAAATTATGAAATAGTTACAAATTCATAAACTATAAAGACGCGTATGACTGGTGCGGTTAACAAACTCTTTGCTATCCTTACAAGACGATTTATAATTACATCTTTTTATCCTTATTGAATATAGTAAATGTGATACAAATACGTTATATACGTATTTGTTTCACGATTAAAATTATGAAATAGGACAAAAATAATGTTGTACATTTAGTTTCTAAAAAAAAACTTGTTCTTCACTTGGAATTGTTTATTTTGTCCATGCAATAACTTTACAAATGTACACACACGCAAATTAATCTTCGTCTGAATAATTACGCAATCTGCTTCTTGTTAATTATCTTCCTCTCTCTCTTTCTCTCCCTCAAGTAATAGCGCCTCGATTCTTAATGAGAGATACCGTATGTGGAGTGCGTACAACTTAACTCACGATTGCGCATGAAACCTACGAGAAATCTCTTTGAGACGACATCGTCGTGAGTTAGATGTCCTTGGACCGTATCCCACGATCGAGTTTTATTATATGTTCGCGCGAGAAGATGTTCACGCGTACAAGACTTGCATTGCCCGAATCCTACGCAAAATGTAGATTCCCTAGTTCCTACGTCTTACTTTAATGAGAAATTAATCATAAAATTCATTTCCTTCCCACATTCACGCTGACTTTTTTTTTCTTAATTGACATTCGTTAGAAAGATTGCAACTCTTTATCATCAGCTCGGTTGATTCCGCTTGTATTTATTTAACTTGTATGGGTTTAAAATGTGAACCGGGTCGTGGACGCTTCGTCTGTTTATTCGTAAACACGAACGTGAACCGGAAACGGTGAACACCTGGCTTCCTTTATTGCGCGTGTTACGTTACGTTACGGAATTGATCTCGGGGCAATATACACATTTCGATTGACCGACTTAGAGATCCAGTCAAATTTAACAGCGTATCGCCGTGAAAAAGAAAACGACGACATACTTTGAAGTAGTTTATTATTGGGGGATTTTACATAAAATTGCTCCGATCACGATAACTAAAACTCCAAGAATAGGCGGATGTGAATAGAAGAGGAAGAAGCAGAGCGAGATAAGTAGTTAACAAAAATTGCCGTGAATAATAGTACTGCGACATGCTTCGAAAGCCATATGTGTCGATCTTTTAATCCGATCGAGCATAGTTAATATTACGATAATCTATCAAACGTCAACTGACTCTCTCTCTCTCTCTCTCTCTCTCTCTCTCTCTCTCTCTCTCTCTCTCTCTTCGCAAAGCTAGCACTACATTTTTAGAGTAACAATATAAATTGTAATAATTGTAACGGAATTCTAATCTCTTGTCAGAAAGTGCTAGAATTCCTAATGTTTAAAAAAGGAATAATAATTAAATAATAACAGAAAAATATTTGAGAATATAAAGTACAATTTTATACTCAATTTAGATCGATTGGAATCACGGTTGTTGCTATTCAGTCATATGAAAATAATAATAGAACGTTACCTTGAGCTAGGAAATGCTTAAAGATGAGATAAAAGTTATTTATAGACTAAATAGCGCAGCAGTTTCTAAATTTACTAGGAAGTCTCATAAACAATAACTAATTTTTACAAAGTTAACTATTTATTGATCAAATACAAATTTTACTATTTGCTTTACTTTTGACGATTTTACAACAATTTGGCAAACCACTGTTGTAATTTTTACAGACAATGCTTTAGTTAAAATAATAACAGCTAAACGCGGAGAATATGCTGTCGTATTAACGGCTAATTATCAATAAAAAAACAACCGGTTCTCCGAATGTGCCGTATGAATGGATTGTAAATGTGTAATAAAGTGTAAAGCACGAGGAATAAGACCAGGTCAGTTCCCATTAATTACGAGTCTTCCATATGATCGTACGTCTTTCGCGAGAGTGTATCACGTCATCCGACGCGTCGTCGCTAAACCACGCCTTTGTTTACGCCCGTACTCTCATTTCTCATTACGATCTCTCGCGAGATCGCGGAGATAAAAAAAGGTTGTCGAACGAACGATTGGAAAGCGAGGGTACGTGTTGCTTCTGTGCCAACGACATTTTCTCGTCATGGGATTTTCCTCCTCTCGTCGCGTATCTCCTCGAAATCGTGCGATATCTCTCGGGCTTATTATTTTTTTACTCTCTCTCGCGAAACCATCGTCACCCTAAGCAAAGGATTTGGCGATTTGAATAGACGTGAGTAGATTTCACTGAAAGGTCGACGCCGCGAAACGTGTGTTAAAGAGTATATCGGGCCGTTTTCCCCGACATTAGGTCGACGAGTCGAGTCGACGAACTATTGATTCGCGCGCGGAGCACCGGCCCGGCGTCACTTCAGTGCCGTACGATTTTCCCCCCGTTGCCAGCTTGATTTTCTCTCCGTCTCGTATACCACGTATTAAATTCTCCAGACGCAAATAACAACTATTATTTCCCCGCCGAGATCTTTTCCATCAAAACTTGTGCAACGTACATAGCCAAGGAGGATATTGATATACATCACGCGCAAACATTCAACTCTTTCCTTCCTCTTTCTTCTCCTTCGAGGTAATTCGTAAGTACGGAGGGAAAAAGAATCGCTGTCGGATAAAAATATGGGTTGCAGAATTTCTTTGCCACCGCTACGGAAGTTGGGAGAGAGAAAACGCGTGGTTGATTTAATAAACAACATAGCGATTGTTAAGTTAAATACAGTTAGCGCTTGAGGGATAACACGTTTGAATCTAACGGTATGGCGATTGTTCCGTTTGCAGAAATGATGAGAAAGAGGATGAGAGCTTTCTGCTTTCAATTCTGCTGTTAACTAGCGAGTACTAATTAAAGGCAAGATGCTAAAGTCGGAGTTTAGATTTTTTTTAGCGCCGCCCAAATTAAATTAACGCAAAATAATCTATTCGGTATAAATGTATAAATATAAAATCTGTAAAAAATGTCTTCTTTCGACACGATATTGAAAAATAAAATTTTCAACATTGTATACAGACTAATTATTCGATATTCTGGGTCTTTTTCTTAGTAGTGTGGTTGAAATTTTGATTGGATTTTATGTTTAAAAACTAACAATTTTTTGCACCGATACAAACCCACCAAACCCAGAACGTTGCAGCAACATTGCGGCAATTTTGTAATATTGCCGTAATGTTGCTGCTATGTTCTGTGTTTGGTAGAAAGTGTCGTCTTCGTTCAGACGTATCGAAAGACTAATAGAGTTTCATTTAGGAAATGGATTGCCAGCGCCTAAATCAATAAGACGCCAATTTTGCGATGGGACGGTCTTACTTTCGTTTTTCATATTGAAATTAAGACGTTACAACGGTCACGTTTCTGTCTTGTAAACGCGCGTCACATTTTATATCCCGATGTCGCACAATAACTATTCAAGGATTGAAATATAGACCTGAATCTAACAATAGACCATCGATATAGGCTTAATGACGAGGCTTCTTTTGATCGTTTCCGTTGACGTTGGCATACACGAGTAGAAACGCGTACAGTGTATAGCTTCCGCAAATGTTGCCCTACATTTTCTGAATCGGTGCCTCGTTATAGTTACGAAATTGCGACGTAAGAAAAATTAATCAACGCTGCAATCTTTATCCTTCGTATCGAGATGCGCGCATCTTTTTTAAATTATTTTCCTATATACATATTTTTTGCAAACATTATATAGTTGTAACAGGTAACAGTTATTAAAAATTCAACGTATCATATTTACGTGTCAATAATTTGAAATAAAATCTGGACGGTCACAATTTTTTTATAATTTTGTAATTGTCGTACACACGCTTGGCACTTAATAGATATATTTTGAAAAGGAAAACAATAATAAAATACATTAAGTCGCTATAAAATCGATAGTACAAATTAGCTGCAGCTCTTTGGTGGCTCAACAAGGAATAATTGATAATTTCATGCCTCATGGGATATTCATGAGCCGTTATGAGGTTTCGATTCGATATCAATAATGATATAGAAGAATCTACAAAGGGGAACATTGCAAATATAACAATCAACTCTTTAACTTTAAGAAATTTGATCGATACCAAAAAACACATTACGATTTAAATTTAATACACAAATGTGAATAAAATAAACAATTTTATCTCTATTAGAATTTTAAGAGTGTTGAAAAAGATAGGAATTTATTTTTACGCAAATTTTACGCAATATATCTCAAACTGTATGTCAGAGTTATATCGTAGATATATACGTCAAGTGTCATAACATACGTATCTTCTCATCGACTGGTTAATTTTAAAATCAACAGTTTATCACTTATCTAACCAAGATACAAATACGTGTGTACGTACACACGTAAAATTCGAAAAATGGATTGAGTAATCTTTAGCAGCCGCGCTAGTTCGATTAAATGGACATTATGTCATATGTAAACGATAACCTCAATAAGATAAGCAGTATTGCAGGTTCCCATGTAATCGAGAAGAGCGCGATCTTCAGCGCCGATTAAATCTTATGAGTTACATCATCAGAGTTTTATTAACTATTAATCAATATTAATTAAAAAAATACACGATACCGTTTAGATCTACACGAGCTACCAATTATAAATATCGTTGTTTATCAGCAGGTTTATCAATGCGGATTTCTCTACGGTGATGATTATATGGTATCAGTTTATTATTAACAGCGGTCGTATTAACCTTATTATTTGTTGTTAAGCTACCTGAAAACGTTACCGAAAAATACAAAAAGTTGTTGATTAACTATTATAAAAATTATGATTCGAATAAGTCGAATTTTTAGGTGTAAGCAGAGATTGATCGTGGTCACATCATAATGCAAAGTCACAGATGGAGCTAGCTAAAGATCAATGATTCTCAGCATCAATATCGTTAAAAAAAAGCTTTATTGAGGGGAAAAAAAACATTTCCCTCTTCAGTACAGTTTACGATAATGAAAACTTTCGGGGCACGTATAAAAAAATAGGTAATTCGAAGAAAGATTGAGTCTCGGCATGAAAATGTTTTCCTAAAAATGATATCATGTTGACGGTTTAATTAGAATTTTACACGATCGCGAAAACAGAAGAGTGAAAATCTTGACGAAGCCCGGCGACGAGATTTCGAGACAAAAGAGGGTGGAAACCAATCGAATCCAATGACCTTATCGCAATTTATCGCGTCACCATGTCCCTCACTTATCCACCATCTCCGTCTCACGCAGATAAAAATAACGAGGCTTTTATCTCCGGTGCAAAACTAGTGGCCGCGTAGCGGGAGGGGGCTCGTACCGCTCACAGGTGTAAGCTAAAACGCACTCACCTGCAGATGAATGGGCACCTTTTTCACCGGAGTACTCATCTCGCGGATTCACTTTCTCCACGACACTCTCACGGTATTTACTCTTCGATACTCGAATCACTTGGTTTCGTTTACGTAAAGTATCGTATTCGCTTTGGGGCGTACGATTTTGCTAAATTGTTCTCTTCTCTCGGCTCTTCGTTACATACGAGAAGGCGAAAACGGTAAAAAGAAACGTAGCGTACACTACCGCACAAATTGTGCGCATCGACTGAACGCGAATGATGCTGCGCGACGCTGTGTGACGCTGCGAGCGCGCGTCAGCGCCATTCGCGCCATTCCCACCATTTACACCACCTGTGAGGGTGGATGCCCCTTCGCCTCGACCAATCGGAGCAGTCCGCGAAAATTTGAAATGTACTATATTATACAAGACATACGTTATTCATGCAATAAAATAATATATCGACGGAGCAAGTTTAATACTGTTTATTTTCATGTAAAAAATAAAATATTTTAATTATGTTTGTAAAAAAGATATGTTTATTAAATATTGAATATTTTGAAAATGGGCAGAAATATTCTAGGCGTAATACGAGTCTGCTATCTTCTTCAAATTCCTTTGCCATCTAAACTATTTACAATCTTATCTATATATATATATATATATGTATAATTTTCTTCTGGTGTTATCATGTGATAAAAAAATGTAGCGGAAAATGTATATACAGAAGCGTATCTTCCTTAGACTGAATATTTAGGACCACATTTCTTAATTGGCGTTAATCTCAGGCCTTTAGCCAACATTTGAGCTTCGAGGTCGCGGTCTTCGTTCTGATATCTAAAAGAGAAATATATTTATATTAATTAAAATGACATTTACTCTTTCAACGTAATTTGCTAGCGTATAATGATATATAGACTTGTTTGCTTCAAATCATTTTTTGAAATATCAACATTCAAACTAGCTTCTGTCAAAGGGAGATATTTAAATTTCAAGATGTTAATAATTTAGACACCTCTATTATTAGCATATTTTTTGTCTTATTATATAAATATAGTTACAAGACTTTTCGCATTTTTATTTTTCCCCCACAAAAAAATCATGACTGTTTAAAACGTAAATTGATAATAGATAATAACAATACGCACACTGTCATTATCTTATATATATATATGTATGTATGTATGTATGTATGTATGTATGTGTGCATGTGTATGTATATAAGTTTTTTGCCTTTGAGATCCGGAAGTACAAAGATTACATTTAGTTAAAAATAAAGTACTCTTCAAATAACGCTAGTGCTGCGTTCCGATATTATTGTCAGTACTGACTATAGTTTCCGTTACATACACTATAGATCTTCAGTACTGATAGTAACCCCTACAGCTATATTAATGTTATTTGCATATAAAGTATAAAATATACCCATATTGTCATTAAAGAATTTGTTTTACAGATATCAAAGTTTAAAGCAAAAAACATTTTTAAAGTTTAAAATTATTTCAAAAATATTTTGCACATTATTTTAATTTATCCTATATTTTCTCGTTACAAAGAAGATGCACAAGTAAAATATAATTTTAAAAGCAAATTTAATAATCATGAATGAATAAAACATTTCGCTGTAGCATAACATAATCAGACATTTTTCTCAAAATCAATGTGCACACTAAATTGTCATGTCAGTTCACACATACACATGCACATACACATGCACACACTCACGCACACAGGCACGCACACACAGATACTAAAACATTTATTTAAAATAATAACTTATTCAGGTTTATGCAGAATTTAAATTTGGTCATCTATTCATTTTACGCTTTAGTGTTTAGTACGATATCTCGACGAAAGCATGTGTTAATAATATCGTCAAATATTTGTAGAAATTTCAAAAATTAAGAAATGCTAATAATTCTTGATTATAATTAATAATTAATATTTCTACTATATGGATTGAGAAAATATAAACAAATAAAATAATTAAGAATCTCAAAATGTAAAATAAATAATCGGATTTGTGAGAAGAAATATTTAAAATAGGGTTACAACATGCATTTGTATATGTAGAAGTAATAGGTGCCAAGCACGATGATTTACACCACCTTTGTCGTTCTTCTTCTAATAGAGCGATCAAGGAATCTCTTTTTGCTACTATTTCCAACATTTCCGTCAAGATTTCTCCTTCTTTTTTAACATCGTTACTGGTCTTCTTGTCATCTATAAAATTATATTACAATTTATAAAACAATAGTGTAAAAATGTCCAACTTGTATATAATATATATTAATATTTTAGCATTTAAATCTACATACATTCTCATGCTTCATGTATTTTTACAATAGAATATTTGTTTTTTTGATAAGTCCTAGCCATAAAATCTAAATCAATAAATTAAAAACAAAATTAAAATTTTTTACCATCATCAGCTAAACGTTCACGCAATTCTTGTTGCAATCGTTCATGACGATCTTCTAATTGAACTTCTTGCGCACGTACTAAAAGTTCCTTTTCATATCTACGCAATTCCGTACGTTCCTTCATAAGATCAAACCATTCTCTAAGCAAATCGGCTTCTTCACGATTGGAAGAATCTAAATAAAATTATTTAATACTTTGAATTGTATTTTTGTTCTTCACACACGCACGCACCCACGCACGCGCGCACGCGCATATATATCACTTATATTTTAATTATTAATATGTGCGTGCGCGCGTACATTATTACAGTTTTTATTTGTTTTTTAAATTAAAGATAAATAAAGATATAAAATATTATAAAAATAAATAGAATAAAGAGATTAAAAATTATAGTAATAAGTTATTAACAGAATATTATATTTCAATGTTTAACTGTAATAATGAAATTACACATACATATACACCTAAAAAAAATTATATTACCTCCTTCACCACGCAGCGCCTTTTCGACACTTACGCCCCGACTTTCCAATTCCTTTTGTTTCACTTCAGTTTCCTCTAATTTTCTTTGTATTTCTTGAGCCATCCGCAATCTTTAAAATATATTTAATTTAGCAGTGTTTGCAATTAAAAACTTTATTTTTAAGCATTAAGTATATTCAGATTTAACATATTGTTAGCATTTGCGTTTTTTCAATTTAAATGTAATATAGATATATGTACCTCTTTAACTGTGCCTGTCTAGCTATTTTTTTAGCGGACTTTAATTTACGTGAAACACTATTGCACGATTCTTCAGTTGCTGTAACTTTCTGCACGTACGACGCTGAGAAGGCAGTTGTTTTAGCATCGTCGTCCGATAAACTGTCATCTGAAATATAAAAATGTGAAATTATCAAAATACAATATATATTACTTGTGTATCCATATCATTAACAAGACAAGAATTCAGAAATATACAAAGAAAATGTACAAAAATGTAGAATTGCTTAATCTAGATATATTATTTATTAATTTGTAAATTATTAGATTTTAAAATAGGGTAAACATAATAATTAAAAAAAAAAACAGTAATAAAAATGCTTGGCTGAAAATGGTACAAAATTTTAATTTTTTAAATTTATCAAATTTTATAATAACTATAACATATCGAACATAAAAAATAGAACAAAATTATTTTATGACGAGTATAATGAAAACTGAGTAATTCATGTATTTGTTATCACAAATATAATGTGCACATAACACAGACGTATGATTTGTAATTTAATTAATGTTATAACATTCATAAAATTAGTAATAAAGATTTGTACAAATCATACCTGACACTTGAGTGGTGTATGCAGAGTAGTTAAGCGGTGGCGGTGGTACAGGTGGTGGATTTTCAGTAAGAAAATTTCCTACAAGCATATCCTCGGATACACTTTTAGGTCTCGTGTCGTATTTCGATGGAGTAATTTTATCAATCTGCGTTTTACATAAAAACAATGTTATATAGTTTTCTTCAGAATACTTGACATATTTATAGTAATGCAAAATTGGAAGATTTTTGCAGCAGCGTGCTGCATCGCTGCTGCAATATTAATGATAAAAGTAATAATAATAGTAATTGCAATATTACTTACTTTTCCTTTTGATTTTGAAGTCAAACGAAACATCGATAACTTGTCCTTCTGATTAGGTGATGGACTTGTTTCCTTCTTAAAAAAAAAATCCGACACTGCCTGTATAATGCTTTTTCTTCTTTCAGAGTCTTTCGGTTTTTTTTTGTCCCTTTTGATTACTATGCCATTGTTATCAGAAAGTGATAAACCTGCAGTATTGAGCGACTCATCCATCGATTTCGCGCTAGCTGCTGGCAGTTTTTGGAAATTGAGTTTCTTTGAGATATTCTTCATATTATCGGTGCTTTTGCTGATTTTTAATTTTAACTCCGAATTATCTATTGCGCTAAAGTTACACGATTTAATTCTTTCAGTCTTCGGTGTATCAACTTTCTTTGCATCGTCCATCGAGAGTTGTCTCCGGGTTACCTTCATTCTTAATTCCTTGATTCTGTCTTCGGGACTTAAGCCTAAATCTTCGTCACTCTTCATTCTAGCTCGTTCTCGAGCATCTTGTCTGGCTTTTTCGGCAGTCCTTCTTGCTTCCTCGTTTTTTAATCTTGGTGGCGCAAGTGGTGTTTTAAAAGCATCCTCTAGACTAGCAATAGTCGACTTTTCTGTCTTCTTTGGGATTTTTTCTTTGGTTTCTTCTTGATCGGACTGCTCACGAGAGCACGAAGACATCGAAAGATTCAACGACTTGTTTGCCTCCACATATGCTGTATGAGTTGGACTGCTAACTGGTGATATTATAGAATTAGGTACAAACTTATTACCAATAGAAGAAGTATTAGACAATGATGGTTTTATCGGTGATAACGCTGTGGTAAAAGACGAAGCTCTGGCAGCTCTTCGGGCTTTTTTTTCAGCTGACTTTTGTTTATGAGCCTCGAGTTTATCCATTAAAAGATCTTGAATAAGGTTCTTTTGCTTTGACCGTTCTCTCGTGATCTCTTCAAGTTTTCTCGAAGTCGCTGGTGAATTGTTACCGTTTACAGTCATTGTTTCTTGGCATTTGATTTCTTCAGCAATCATTTCTGCGGTGCGTGTCTGTGCTAAGTTTTTCGAATTTTTTCGTTTTGATTTTCTTACATCAATAGAGTCCTTGGCATTACTAAACTCTGCGATTCTAGATTGCAATCTCTTTACGTATTCCAGATAGTCCGGATTATTAGAATCCGCCTTGGTTAACTCCTCGCGTTTCTCCATCATTTCTACAGGAACTATAGATACCTGAGGATTGATCGGACTGGCAAGCACCGTGACGACTTCGCTGGTGGTCGTATCCTCCGCTGGTTCCACAAGTAACAGACTATCTTCTTCCATCGATTGAAGTAATTCTTTATTAAAGGCTTCTGCTAATTGTTCTCGCTTCGCATTCTCCTTAAATTTTCCTCCACTTTGTTCCTCGGTTCGAATTTCTGATCTCATCGATGATCTACTCGCAATAGGCTCGTTTAGCTTGTCCATCACATCCTCCATGGTAACTGGATCAATCTCGATCACATTAGCATCTTTGAAACCTTCTTGTTCTTCCTCTTCACCGTACGAATCGTTTTCAGGATCAAGTCTCGCTATCGGTGCATCGGCGACTGGCATATTGCATATAGTAGTTGAAACAGGAACATTGGAAAGTGTAGTCTTAACATTTACAAATTCGATATAGCCCCGATTTTTCAGCATTGCAATATTGGAAGCATCTTGAAGACTGTCATCCAACAGTGACTCATTGTCAGTGTCCATGTAATTAATATCTTCGCCATTAACTAACAATTTTGATGTATTATTGTTCGGGTATTCCTGAACGATTATCCGATCGATATTCGAGTCGAATTCTGTATCCTCTTCTTTAGCAATTTTGGCGGGCGTAGAGGATAGCCTTGCATTATTTTTTCGTACAGTAATGAAATTGGGATCGATATCGAGTTCTACGTCGCGAAGATCGTCAGAGACCAAAGCCTCCCCATCACGAGCCCATTCAGAAAACTCTGTTTCAGTGAATGCTGCAGTAATAATATCGTTCTCCTCGGAATCATCTTGTTTGTTAGATATTGCCGAAGCTTCGGAAATAGGACTGCTGCAATTACTTTTTTTGTTGTCATCCCGCAAGTCTAATTGTTCCATGTTATTATTTACTATTTCAACACTATACGTGTTGTCAATTGGCTCGAGTAAATGGTGATCTCGCAAAAAGGAGACTTCGATGGAATCTGGCTCAAAGGTCTGCCCATCATCAAGGTCGTAATGCTTGTATCGATCAGCTCCCTCGTCTAATAAAAGATCGCCATCAGTACTGTGAATTCGTAATCTGGGAGGCGAAAGATTTACAGCAACATGTTGTTTGTTCTCAACTACTTCGTTAGAGTTGGAAGAAGATAATGAATCGCTGTCTATCTCAGAATCGCCTGAACTAGCATCCTTGTCCACATTCTTCCTGCTCCAATCCACTTGCGGCACGATAATTGATGTTTCGTGAAGAGGACTACGCGGTCTAAACCCATTACTTTCTTCCATATTGCTCGAAATAACTTTTTCGGTATTTTTTGAGCTGTTTATATCTTCTACGGTATTCTTCGTTAAGTTAGTTTCTTGCAAAAATATTTGTTCGTTGATTAATTCCCTATCTTTCATTGAAGACTCGTTGCAGATGTTGGGTGCTGTCTTCGATTTCAAGATACTGGATTCTTTTACTAAATCAGGTAATTGCTGAACTTTGGGTGTTTCTATTAAAGTCGTTGCCTTCGCAACATCATTCGTTGAATTTCGACAGCGATCAGTTGATAACTGCCGTGAAAATAAAATTGTAGGCGATAATGGAGAAAGTGGTGCATTGTTCGTTCGTAGTTTACTAGTACCTTAAAAAATACAATTTGTATATATGTATATATATATATATATATATATATATATATATATAATTTTCTAGGATAAAATAAAAATTTCTCAAATCTTTCTTAGCAGTTGATATATCGCAAATATTGTTCTTAGAAAGTTCTGAGTATTAAAGATGTTATAAAATAATATAGAAATTTTAATATTAAAATTTAATATTGAAAATATAATAATGTAAAAATAAAAATACCTTGAAGAAACGCTTGCATGGTAGGACTAGGTTCTGGTGCCGGATTTAATAACTTCTGATGTTGAGAGATTGAATCTGTAAAGTTTCTCAACTTAGTGTCCACATTAGATGCTGAACCTGATTTTATGACGGAACTACCCAATCCTGATCCACCCAGCAAATAACGTTTTTTTAATTCTAAAGAAAGCCTTGAAGCGATTCCGCCGGTGGAATGAGTACGATTTAGAAGATAATCTCCCTTTCGTGGATTCGACAATGGGGTACAGTTATTTGTGTCGATAGAAATCGGCACATTGCAATTAACTTCTTTGTGTGATTCCATCCTAGTACGGTTTTCTTCCAAAAAGTGTTTGCTAGTATCTTGCTGTTTCTTGTCTTGTGTCAAATTGCCATTGACCGAAGAGATCAGTTTACTCTTCACCTGCACTTTTTTTGGCTCAACATAAGTGCCTCTCGTTTTTCGCACATAGGAATCATTGATAGTAATTTCGGGAATCTCATGTTGTGTCGGAGTTGCTTCATCATGCTCAAATTCGGAGTCAGTCGAGATCTCGGTTGCAGAATTTTCTACGCTTTCCTCAGTTGACGCATCTTCTGATGATGCAACCTACATAGAATAGTATACTAAATAAATAAAAGTTATAACAAATATATAACTAGAATAATAAGCAAGTTTAGTAAATTAGTAAGAGTTGAAATAAAGAAAAAGAAAAACACAGATGCTAATATCTTAATTACCATGTGTTTTGATTAGATACGTGTTATTTTTATATATAATGTCTCGCTCGCTCTCTCTCTCTCTCTCTCTCTCTCTCTCTCTCTCTCTCTCCTCCATCCCTCCCTCCCTCCCTCCCCTCCCTCCCCCCTCCCCTCCTCTCTCCTCTCTCTCTCTCTCTCTCCTCTTCTCTCTCTCCTCTCTCTCTCTCTCTCTCTCTCGTCGTCTCTCTCTCTCTCCCTCTTCTCTCTCTGTGTGGGTGTGTGTGTGTGGTGTGTGTGTGTGGTGTGGTGTGTGTGTGTGTGTGTGTGGTGTCGTGCGCGTGGCATGTATGTATACACTAATACACTTCATTATGGTTAATATTGTGTATGTATATGAATTTTATAATTAAAACAAAAACGTAGTGAGATATTTAATAAAGTGGCTGGTGGTAATATCTGAATGAATTAGTCAACATTGGTGAGTAAATCGCTACTTTTAGCATGAGCATTAAATCAAACACAAACAATTAATGATTTGAGTTACTGTTAATGATGAATTAGTTCAATAACACTCCATTCATACACAAGATGATTACCTTTTCCTTAATTCTCCTTAATCGGTCGATTAAAAACTAGTCCCATTGAAAATTAATTAAATTCACCATCAGCCAAGATTTTTACTTATATTTTTTTGTTTACTTTATTAATACATCTCACACAGTTTTTTTTTAAATTTAAAATTGCACAACTACAATACTCTATTAAACACTCTATTAAAGATATATAAAGATTATAGAATTATAGAATCTTAGAATATAGGATTATAATTTGTGGATTATGTCTCTAAAAATACGAAAAATTACATAATAAATTGATTTTCAAGATTACAAAAATCGCAATCTAACAGACTTCCTAACTTCAGTGATGTACGGATTGATTTTATATACTAGCAAAATGTATATAACCAATAAATATTTTATAAATTTGCAATAAATATATAAGGTAATGATAATATCGAATCATTTGAAGAAAAAATTTGTTGATCAATCTAAAGCAGTTTTTAGCAAAAATTTAATTACATGTTAAATTTCACAATCTTCACACTACCAAAACTGTTAATCTTAAATATTTTAATTTAAGTTTAAAGTATATATAAAATCTCCTTTTAACTCTTATCAGAAATAAGAGTTTAGCATTTGATTATATTTTGTTTACTTATGTGTTAAGTACAGAAGTTTTTTTCATAAACTTTTAATACAAAAAACCTCCAAAATCTGTGTTATATCAAATTATAATAAAATATTAAAATAAATGTAATTAATAGCAAAGCATTTCTTGTAAAACATTATATAACAAAATATTTCCAAATTTGCACAGATATTATTAACATTATGAAATTATGCATTTGTCTTTTTTTAATTGACTATTGTTAGAAATACATTTTACAGATTTCTCAGATTTATTTAGCAAATGCAAATTTGTATGAGGTTCTCGAGCCAATGGTACATCTTTGTTTTGACTTTGTAATCTTGATGTACAAGCAACATTTTGATTTTCTGTTATCATAGTTTCTTTAACATCTTTTATAACTTCTTTATTTAAATTCGAATTCGCAATATCGTGATTCTGTAATTTTACGATACTTCGTCTTGATGAATTTCGAATATCCATTAACTTAGTATTATAATTTTGAATATCTTGACAATGAGTTTTCGAAACATCATTGACATCTCGATTTATTGATTTTGTAACATCTTTAACATCTTGACTTTTAACTTTTGAAAACTTTTCCACATCTTGACTTTGAATGTTAGAAACATTATTGCTTTTCTCGCCACATAATTTCGAAATATTTTCAACAATCTGACTGTGTACCTTCGGCATATGCTCAAGAGCTTGATTTTGACACAGATGCTTTGATGACTTTCTTCTCACTGGAATTTCAGGCGGAGAGAGTTCTGTATTAGAATTTGTTAAATTAAGAATTGGAGTTTTTTGAAAAGTATAAATGTCACGAGGTAAATTTTTTCGCTCAGGCCTTTTAGGAACTTCTTCAACATAATTTTGTGCTGAATTACCGTTTGCAATCGTGTCTTTAACATTTGTATACGTATCTACTATTTTCTTAACGATTACTTCTATTGTGGACATATCTTTATATATCGTGTTATTTAATTCGGGCAATGATTTAGTATTATTGCTAATACTTTTAAAAATCCGCGGTGGATTTTCATTTAAATTGGTATCACTTTTATACAATTTTTTACATTTAATAACTTTATTGTCATTTAACAGTGAAGGAGCAGTTAATTGTGCATTGAGAAGTGTATTATTTTCAAAAATTAAATATTTGCTTAATTTATCCCGATTATCATTCGGAATATTTATTTCATTAACTTGTTTCTCATTGCTATTATTATTTTGTATGGTTTCATTTAGCGAAACCATTGAATTAGTTTTCTTTTCTTCATTTACTTCATTTACTTTATATAAAATATTACTTTGTATGTCCGTTTCAATTAAACTGCCTTTAATTAGATTATCATTCATCGTGTTTAAATTTATATTAACCTCCTTTTCTTTATTTATGATATTTATGTCATTTTTTGGACTATTGTCCGTTGGATTAATCTTTTCTTGTTCTTTTCCGACGTTTGTAATATTAAAGTAAATATTTTTTATATCTGTATGCAACATTGATGTATCAGGATCTACAGTAGTTTGGAACTTCAAATCGTTAGTATTTAGAATCATATCTGTATCTGTAGGTAAATACGAAATATTTCGTTTGTTGCTTTCTAATTTAGAAATATTATAATTTGACGTCAATAAATCGACATAATTGCTGTCATTGTTTGATTGAGGATTTAGTTCAACAATAGGTTCATTATATGTTAAATCTAAACTATCATATGCTTTTTTCTCCTCGTTACATACTTCAAATCCTGACAAATAAAATTGAGAGCCTATCTCATCAGTTTTCAAATATGCAATTTTATTCTGCTTTTCAATTTGATTGAATTGTTGATCAATGGCATTGTTATCTTTTTCGCTCAAATTATTCATTTCCTCGGTATTAATTTCTAATTTTCGTCTTTCATTTTGTTTAATAGCGACTATGTCAGAAGTTTTCGATTTGTTATTATTTGAAGAACTGGTCATATTGAAGTACTTGAGCATTTCCTCTGCATTTATTTTACTAGATAGTTTGGGCTTAATATGTAACTTGACTACTTCCATATTAGTATCCTCATTTTCCTCATTTTGCGTCGGCTGATTTTTCAACACCGTTTTTTTATTATGCGTAAAATATTTACTCATTTTCAACCGAGCACATTCAGTCGATAGTGGTCGAAGTCCACTTCCTATAGCTTTGTTCTTTGCTTTTCTTTGTTTTAAATCGCGTTTTAATTTATCGAACACATTATCGCGGTTATCAACATTCGAAATACTATGTGATTCCAAGGGAATCCGCAATCGCGAAGTTTCCAAAGGTAGTTCTTCAAGTTGTATCTCCTGTGTTGGAGATGGCGATGTCACTGTTACTAATGGATATTCCGACTCTTGTAATACATTCACAGTAAGTATTGGAGTTACTAAAGGTATGTTAACTTTTTTCTCAGTAACATTACCTATATCAATATTATTACTATCATTGATAAATTTATTTTCATTTTTGTTAATAAAATCGTTGTCCTTATTTTGATCAGTAACACTAATATTTTCACACATTTCTACGTCCTTAGGTAAATTAAATTTCGAATATTCCGTCATATTGTTTAAATGATTACTAATGACTAAATCGTCATTATACAACATCTCTACCGATTGATAAATCTCTGATGATGAGGAAGATAAAGAACTTTTGCTTCCATTCAAAGAAGAAGTGATAACACCCGGCAAATCATCAGCATTAAGGATAGTTTCGCTATCAGAAACCCTATAATCCTTGCTTGTTTCAACGCAAGGTATAGTATCTGCAACTGTAATTTTCGCAACCTCTTCTAAACTAATTTCTAAACAATTGTTTTGCGCGGAATCTTTTAAATTATTTCTAGATAAATCTTTTGGATCCTTTATTATATTATTTGTATTTAAATTATTAACATTTACATTTAAATCAATAGAATTTGATGCAAGATTTTTTTCGTCAGCATTGAGAATATCATTTTGCAAACAATTGTTGTTAACTCTGTTGTGCGATCTGCCTAATTGAGTATTTTCGTCAACAAAACTTTCGTATTTAGAATTGCAACCTTTTTTGTATAAACGATTAAGAACATTATTTGTCAAAAAAATGAAGGATTTATTTTGATCCGAAATATTATCGTCAATATTATTTGAAAGAGGCACTAAATCGGTCGCGCAAATTACACTTTCAGAAACTTGTGAGATAACATTGAGAGATGCACCATGAGCGGAAGTCATACTTTCTTGACCGTGTATATTTCTAGCTAATTCATTAGAAGCTAATGCCGTCTCGTTGGAGGATTCTAATAGTCCTCCGAGAGCATTTCTCTCAGATAATAACTCACTATCATTCGTGTTCACGTTGGACATTGAGGATGATGTTACTTTAGATTCAAAAGGAATGAGTGATTCTTGAACTATAGCAGGATCTATAGAGCCTTGAGAATGTTTCACCTCTGTTTCCGAACCGGTATCGGTATCAGAGCTGCGCGGTGGCACCTTCAACCACACTTCCTGCTTCCGGAGTTCTCGCGCGCGTACATCTTCTTCGTCTTCGGTTGCAGTGCCGCTTTCATCGTCTAACAAAAAAATCAAGATATTTGTTAATAAGTAGACAAATAATATAAGTTGGAAAATTTGTTAAGAAATTTTTCTTTGATTTTCTTCGCCTCTCTCTTCTCTTCATATTTTTTTGTTTATAATCAACAGATAGCATATACTCTTATATGCATAATAAATAATACCTTCACTAGTATATTCATCGCTAGAATCTTCATACTCATTGCTGCCAGTGTCAGATTGCCCAATTGTAGCATGTGGATGCGAATAGCGCAATGTCCAATTCTTAGCCAACTCAAGAGTTCCTTCGGTCGTTAGTGGTTGATCTACAGCTTCCTCAAATACTTCATTATCTTCATCAGAATCACTACGAAATAATGGTAATTTAAACACATTATTGTAATTAAAATTTTGTTTTTTTAAATAAATATTATTGTGTATTGTATCATGAAGAAAATATAATTAAATATTATTAAATATAATCAATAATCATTAAAATACAATATTCTAATAAAAAAATTTAATTTTTAAACATTTACAAATATAATTTATAATTCTATATAAACCAAAATTAATATATTTAAAATATTATAAAGCTATATATGATATAAAAACTATCACAAATAATATATACATAGTTACCTCATATCAGAAATATCGTCACTAGATCCCATTTCTGCGGTAGAAGCACCAAAATTTCTGTCTGTCCACTCATCTTCATCCATTTGACTTTGAGCTTCTTCAGGATCTGATATTTCTGCCAGATTTTCAAATTCAATTCTCTCTGGAGTTTGACCACGATCGAGTAAATCGAGTCCAACGATGCCCTCTAAGGATGCTTTGACCTGAAAATGTGAGTATGTGAGTATGTATGTGTGTATGTATACATACATATATACATATGTGTGTGTGTGTGTGTGTGTGTGTGTGTGTGTGTGTGTGTGTGTTTGTACAAATGCAATTGTTTCGTAAATTTTATTTAAAAATTCTACAAAGAAATATCATTTTAGTGACACTTTTTTGTATTTGTGTTTCACATCATATTTTTACATTATTAAACAAGATGTTTATACCTTTTCTGGTGTTTTTAATACAGCTGCGGCATTAGGTAAATTTTCTTTATTCACTAAGTTAGTCCTCTTTTTCTCTGCTCTAGTTTTCATCGTTCCCGATAACCCAAAGTGTTGGGCACAGTAAAAACGTCCTCCGTTTTTCTCCCGATCAAATGTATGATTTCCTATAAAACACACAAAAAAACCAGCAAAATTATAAAATCGTATAATATTTAGAAATTGTTATAAAGAAAGAATTAAATATTGATTATTAATATTTAATTCTTTCTTTATAACTTGGTAAATTAAATACCTATTCTTAACGAGATAGAACAATATTCGCATCGGAAACAACCACGGTGAAAGAATTTGCCTTCCGCACTAAGTCTTTCCATCAGATAAACTCTTTTATTGCAGAAATGGCACATCTCTGAACCTCCTTGCACAGGTAATGTGATAGCGGGCTTAGTGTTCTAGACAAAAATAATTTGTACAATCTGATACAGTAATTATTAATTAAATTTTTCAAAATAAAAAATTATTAAATAAATTATGTGCTAATTTTATATATATATATATTCAACTTATCTTTCAAGAGAAGATAGTGTTAGATCTTTGCACATTTGCTACAATTACATTTTATTAATATCAATAGCAATTAATTATTATTCACAAGTTCATAATTTTGTATTATATACTTATAATTAAATGTGTTAATTTACAACATTTAATACACACATAGGCTTAGACATAAGAAAAATTTAAAAAGTCAACATTATCCAATATATTACAATTCACATATTTATAATCTTAACTTTGTGTGTGTTGAAAAATATCACATTTGCGTTGAAAACTATATAATTGTAAATATTTAAAAATTTGTTGTGTAAAAGATTTAAAAAAATTATCTAATATAATATATTGCTTGAAAAACATTTTTAGAATATTTTAATACATGTGTTGTATCAATGAAACCCAATTCTGATAACTGAAAATGCCATAAAATGTCATAAAATTATTAACAATAATAAATGAGTTTCTATATAAGAAGCGCCAATCTACTACTGATTTATATCTTTTCTCTAGAAGAATTCTGTAATCAAGTAGAATTCTTTTCATAAGCTTAAATACATAAGACACAGTAGGTACCGATACATTAAGAGGCGCTGAAATTGTAATATTCCGTTGACCATTTTCCTATTGGAGATCGTAAAATTCGTATTTACCGATTTCTGCAGCTTGGGTTCCACATCCTGACTTTTATTCGAAAACTGTTCAGCCATGGCTGAAACTTTATTGTATCCGAGAGTACTACCTTCCCGAATCTTCTTGCCTATATTCTTCAGGGTATTGTCTATGTCAGCGTACTTACTGTAGGTGTCCCTTTGATCGTTGCCTCGTTTCTCCATCTTGATCTGCCGAGCTAAAAACTGAATGAAACATATACACATCTGAAAAAGTGCGAGTATGTTAATATTATTAAGAGTTTCTTTGCCAACCTGCTCGCGACTCCACTTCGGCACTTTCTCTACATGTTCGTGACGAATGCTACGGCCCATCTTGTTCTCTTCGATCTTCTTCTCAATTTCTTTCACGTTCCAGTCGGTTTTCTCAATTTTACCTATGTACAAACATTTTATTGTTCCATTTCTAACACATCTCGAAAACAAAAGACTATTAGAATTAGATGGAGTTAGAATTTAAAAAATGTGCTAACCAATGGCGCGTAAAAGATCTTTAGGTTTCTTCTCGGAGGATGTCGTCCCTTTCAGTTTATCTTCAAAATCTTTTATCCTTCCCGAAAATTCCTCATCCACACTACTTCTACGGTGACCAATGTGTATTTTAGGTTGTCTGTCCTAGGAATAATTAACAACTTAATAAAAATCTCTTATAAACAGGCAATTAAAAAATTAATATAGTTAGATTAAGTATTAGAATATCACAACGCACAACAATGCAAGCAAGAAATGTGAACATTTTATAAAATAATGTTGAGTATAAATAAATAAATAAATATATATATATCTATATGTATATAGTATATAGATTTTCTTAAAAAATATACATATAACAATAATAAGGTAATAAAAATGAATAAATAGTTGAGATTAAAACGTAATTTTTCAAACTCAAATACAATCAATGCAATTTAGATAATTTTCAATAAATTATAAAGGTCTAGACATAAATATTGTTATTTTTATTTTTTTCTATTTAGTAATACTTTTTTTCTTCAGTCACCAGTTTCATAAGGGCAGTAATAAAGACATTAACGTGACAATACAAATGCAAATAGAATATAATTTCTCATAAAAATAAATTAAAATCTATTTTATTCGGTTTTAAAATATTAAAGCATATTAAACAAGCATGTTAATTGATAAAGTTAATAACATAAATGCAATCCTCAAACATATTTGGAAACAAATGTATTAATACTTTTATTTCTTCATTGCCATCATATAAATGCAGCTAGGCAAAAATAGAAAAACTAATAAAAATAAATTAAAATTACTTTGTCAAATAGTTTTAGAGACGATTGTTATTTATTTTAAAAGACACAAGCTTTTTTAATGTAGACAGAAAAAAATATCAAATATTCGCACTCGTCAATCTCTAGCTTACTGGATAAAGTATTTTCTGCTCTAAATCTTTTACTCTATCCTTGAAATCTGGTGCAGTTTGACGGTACAAAAAAATCGAATAATCCTCAAAGGGTTCATCTTTTTCGCGTTTTGCATTGGCTTGTAGCATCTGCATACTTTTGTAGAACTGTTGAGTTGCCATCTTGCGCAAATATTGCCGCTTCTTCATGCGTTCATTTCGATGATTTTCGATCTCATCGAGTCTTTTCTGCCTTTCATCCTTTATTGCGAGTTTACGATTGTCATTAGTCGCGTGATCAATTAATTGATATATTTCTTGTGACAATCCAAGCAGTGAAATGTTTCTTTGCAGCAAAGCATACTATTATAAATCAAATTATGCAACAAGCATGAAGTAGCGAGGAAATGATATATGAGAGCAGAACTCTTTTAAATCTTGAACATTCTTATTTTAATCGATGACTTTTTGAACCATTTAAAGAACAATATTTTGTGAGTAGAAATTAGAATGCAAAAAAAGTTAAGACAAAAAAATTTATAAAATGGAAAGAAATTATATACATGTATGTGTGTAAAGAATGGAACAAAAGAAAAATTGGCCTGTAAAGTTTCTATTTATTAAACTATTA
The DNA here is from genome assembly GCF_013373865.1 of Monomorium pharaonis. Classification (NCBI taxonomy): domain Eukaryota; kingdom Metazoa; phylum Arthropoda; class Insecta; order Hymenoptera; family Formicidae; genus Monomorium; species Monomorium pharaonis. Next base: position 7,888,946 of record NC_050476.1, read on the forward strand.
CTAGCATAATTCTAAATTTAAGTTTATACATAATCAACCACATTATTGCTGTATTTAGCAATGATTTTGCGCAAATAAAGACAAATAAAAGATTTTATAATGTTTCTGGCATAAATCTCCTAAGAATTTAAAGAAATTTTACTTCATAAAGTAACAATTATATTAACAACATATAAAAAATTTTGACAACATAATCGATAGTCTGAACTTATTTCCTTTTATGGTAGATTATGCGTTTTCAGTATGTATTCCGTTCCTCTCGAAGCACAGTAAAGATAAGTCCAACAAATATGATTAACAATGATATGAATATCCCGCGATATATAACAGCTTCGATCTTCTGCCACCGTGACTACATAAGATACAAGCATTTAAAGTCAATAATTGGATACGGCTATAATGTTAGGTCTAATTTATTGCAAAAAATTCAATTTTATGTTTAAAAAAACAAATTTGCTCTAATAAAAAATTAGATTTTCTCTAAACATTTGAAATGTATTCGCAAAGTTGTTATTGTGTTTGTCCGTATCATACATTCATTATAGATAGATAATTTATTCTGCTTACCATCGTCGCGCCCACTTTCTCGGTGCTCCGTCTCTTTCGAGAACGCCGACTAACCGTATTGTCCTTCTTATCCATGTAAGAATGCACATTTTCATTAGCATGCCGTGAGCGCGAATGTCGTGTCTTCGTAGGCTTTTCCTCAGGCGTCCATTGTTTCAGTTGCTTTGGATGTGTAGTACATTCCTCCTTCATTTCGGGTTCCTATTGCAATAAATTCTACTTAAATTCGTGATTACTTTTTAAAGAAAGATATTCTTAAATAAGCATCTTTTTTTAAAATTTTTTAAAGAAATAATAATTAGCTCATACCAATTCCGCATACTTCAATGCAAGTAAGAAAACTCTAGAAACTATAGACATAACTTTTCTATTTTTAGTTGCTTACTAATTTTGGATGTTTGATGTGTGGAATCTCGCCTCTGAAAACTTCATATATTTGTGTTAAATAAGAAAACATGGCAAGTGTGTCAGGAACATCGCATTGAATCATTTCTTCACCTGTCATTATCTGTGTAAACAAATTATTTTTTATTATTTAGATAAGTAAAATCTATAAACTAATAAAATTATACATATACATATATACATATATATATTTATTGAAGTTGTGTAATAATTTTTATATTTTTGTTTATTATTTAAAATAAAAAGATTTATTAGCAGTTGATTGAATAAGCTCTAATGTGTATAATTCTTATATTTCTTCTTTAGTTATCATTTTGCTAAAAATTATAAAATAAATAATTGAATAAAAAATTTATATATATATATATATATATATATATAAGCATATAAAATCCAGGCACGCACGCACGCACGCACACACATACCCCCCCCCCCACATACACATGTATAACAATATGAAATAATTCCAAAGAAACATTTATATATTAAAAATAAAGAAAATATATCCATTTATTAGTGATATTAAAGCAAAAAGATAAAAATATCTCATATGTTTACCGGTGGTATGTTTAATTCCTTTTCCAATATATCAAAGGCGAGCTGATTGTTCTTTACTGCATCTTTCGCATTTAAACTGTAAAAATCTATTAAATCTGGACGGTATCTATGAACAATTGCACAAATAGCTAAACCATCTTTGAAAGAGGCACCCATATCTTCGATGTGAACTTTGTCGTACAATGCAACTTGCTTTTGTAGCCAACGAAGCAATGTATCTGGATGAACTTGAGCGTCAGCTCTCAAATCTACATAAAAATGTTTTTATAAAAATAAATAATCATATTAATGGTCAAAGTAATAAATTAAAGAAAAAATCGAGAATTGCGGAATCCTATCTTTTAGAGTTCAAAGTTTCAAGAATCTAAGAATTTAATATTAATGTTGATCTCACCACGACGTCTTCGTTTCTTTGGAATATCGATTTCGGACTGTAGCGCAGGTTGTTTGATGCTTTCAGGATCATCTGTGTCAAGAAGACTGCGCACTTGTATTGGAGTTACAGAACGTACATTGAGATTCGGATACCTTGAAGGAAAAATATTTGATTATTCTTAAATATTATTTAGCAAGACAAAGCAAGAGACATTTGTGTGTGATAAAAATCCTTACAATTTCCAAATAAACAAATTGCTATAAAATTTTCTTCAGATAATAGTAACACAGTTAATCATTTGGTTGATAGTTATATTTAATATTTTTACTTTCTAAGATTTGGTTGATTTATTCAATTCACTTATAATTAATATCTTACCTAGTGTGAGGATCCAAAGTATATGCCGCATAATCTCTATTCAAGTTCTCTGGTGTTGTTTGTCCCAACAATCTATATATGGACTCACGTTCCGCAATCACTTCCAATGGTGACAAAGAAGTGCCCCAACCTTTGATTGCCCAACCCGCATCCAGAGAGCTCAAAAATCCTCTTGCGCAACCAGAACCAGTAGGCCAAAAAGGCTACAATCATTTCTGCTTTAGTTTTTCATCAAAAGTCAAGTACAATAAAGAACATTAGCAACAAAATCTAATAATAAAAAAGACAAAAAAAGATAAATAAAATGGTCCATCCACTTTTATTATATACCTTGAAATTTTTTTATTTTTTCTAAGATTTAATAATTTATGTGTAGAAAAATTGATCTGGATTAAAATATTATAAATCACAATTTTGAATAATCGTGACAAATATACTTATCATTTACCTCCAAGAGGCTGTCGCCTACAAGAATCATAAGCAATCTATGACCGAAACGCTCCAATACGCGGCTTGCATTTTCCGCCGCGTACATTGAAGTAAAATCGAACATGGCTACGTCCGGTTGGCCATAATGATTCACCGCAAATTCCATATCCATCATTTGATATTCCGTTGAGAATTCCGCCGCTTCTCGCGCATACAACATCAATGCTTCACGATCCACGTTTTCTTTCGCAAGTAGTTTTGCGGTGTCAGCATGATCCTAGAAATCAATAATAATTTAATTGACATTTTGAGAAATAATTGTATGTTTTACAATTGTAAATTATTACATTATACGTTATTACCTGCAGAATAACTCCCTTGTCGATTAAACTATGTTTCTTGGCAGTCATAACAAAATAATGCGTATCATCTTTGTAATACACAATATTTTCTAAATCAATACCCGTTTCTTGGTACAATTCTTTGAAGAACTTTTGATTAAAAATAAAGGCGACGCCGCTGATCTCTTCTACGCGAGCCTCTGCCTCAGTTCGTTTGTTTATAAAATTCGCCGTGATTGCGATGGCTAATTTTCCTCGAAATTCCTTTCGTTTAAAACCTTCCAAGGTATTTCTTTTGCCATCGGCTCCAATTAGCACATCAAATTCGTATTGGGAAACAGGATGATCAGCTGGTGAAGTCTTCGCTCTCCAACCAATCTCTGATGACAATATTAAATTAAAAAAACATTAGTAATATAAACAAATTTGGTAAAGAAATAACTAAAAAAATAATACAATAAAAATAAACAGTTACAAAATATGAAAAAAAAAAAAGAAAATTTAAAGATATTGTATCTTTTATTAGTTAGTTGTTACTTACTGCCATCTTCCTGGTTATCCGGTGGTTGAATCAGAGAATCAAAGCTTACACTCTCGTGAAATTCGACACCAAGAATCAACGCAACCTTTAGCAAAATACACTGCAGCTGTCGAATACTAATGTGATCTATAGAACCCGCACAAAACTTTCCGAAAAATTTCTTTGCTCCTAAACCTCGTAGATCCTGGATGACGAAAGGCCACAAATGTAAAACATTGTTTCTGGACATCCGATCTCTTTTCTCCACCACAACCACTTTGGCTCCCAACAATTGGGCTTCTATGGCTGTGCGTAGACCACATGGGCCACCGCCGATTATTAAAACCTAATTAAGATCTTACTTGAAAAATTTTTCTCCTCGATAAAAAAATCTTCAGAAGACTAATCCATAGAAAAGATTATATCCATAAATGTACTTATATAAATAAACTTACCCTCGTGTTCGGGCATGCTTTGCCACGATTATAACATTTATGATTCGCTCGCTGATCAAATTTTTTCCATAGAGCTTGCGCCTTCCACGATCGTAGTTTTGTTTTCAACTTTGGATAAAACTGATTAATGACGTTTGGTCGGATTTTTAGCAATTCGCACAGTTGTCTGTAGTAACCAAGAATAGATTTCAATGTGGTAGCGTTGCAAAATTGGTCAAAAATCTCGCTGGCCAACGCCACCTCTGGTGAGTTAGCCGCTTGCTTCTTGCCGATTTGATCCATCGTCTCGATCCTTTGCCTTTGGTTTTACAGTGGCTCATCAGTTCGTCATTATCTATAAGAAAAAGCATTTTTATTTTATTTTTTATAAAAATTTTATTTTATAAAAATTTCAATATATAAGATTCTTATTTTCGAAATTGTTCTCAAAATTCAGAAGGCGAACAGAGAGTTAAAAATAGAATTTTTTGACTAATAATTAAATATGAAAAAGAAGTTTGTCCCTGTTTCTTAAAAGCGTTTATCAATATCATAACATTAAATACGTAGGATATCGTATCGTACGTACTTACGCATCGATATCATAACATTACCTTTAATTTATATTATCTATGAGAAAAACGAAATAAATAAGAAAAAAAGAAATGTTGAAATAAATTCAAAATATTATATTTACTTCGTATTCTTAGCGGAAAGTATGTCAGCGTAAGCAAATCATTTATTTCATGATCGATTCCATTGAGATGTGATGACTCTCGCTTATTCACGACACGTCTTTGCGAACAACCGTAATACCCTGCATCGAAGGTGCCGATAGTCTGCGATATTCTTCTCCGGTTCGTTGAACTTACGGTCTAATAACTTTGTAGCCCGTCGCGTGCATTCGTTCAACATTTCGCCGAGGAAAAAACGGAAATGTGAAAACTTTCCCATGGATTTCCGCAGGAAATAAGTTCATAAATAATTTCTAATTCAAGACGATTCACTCTTTTGAGATAAAAGAGAAAAGAATCCAAAAATGTATTTAAAAAATTATGTCTTTTGATTACATATAGAGAATATACTATAAAAATTACATCTATCATACAGATTATTATAATTTAACAATTATTTTCACGTTTCTTATTATTATTATTAATATTAACAAGAATATTTTAATTAAATAATATATTAAATAATCTTGAGTAATATAAGAATAAACAGACACCTCTGTCTTATTTTTCATCTGTTTACTTTTTAAGTTAATATTAAAACTGAAATTAAAATAATACTATTAATTATAGCATTTAGTGTTACTTAAAAAAATAGAGAAAATATTAGGTAATCTTTCACAGAAATTAAATAATAATTTATACAAAAAAGTGTATCAAATATTCTTGTGTAAGTGGAAGTTTTTCTCATTGATTTATTATTTTTATTTCTTAAAAGAAAACAAAAACTAATATAGTTAATTGACCATAAATATGTTTTATATATTATTTTCATAATTGATGACAAAGCGTTTTTACTGTCAACAGTGAATTACAAAAATAATACATGACAAAGGGTTTATATCAATTCATCTTGAAAATGAATCAACTTATTTGGCTATAGCATTAAATATCTGTTGTGTATCCCTATCTCAATTTATCACTATGTATTATGTATAAAAAAAATTGTTGTAATATATACTCCTGATGTTTGTTTCGAGCTCTTAAAGTTTTATTATTTATTTCAAGTTCTCTGTATTGTATCTTTTTGGTTATAAATTATTTTGAGAAAAAGATATTCTTAGATAATACAAAAAACACACACACAAAACTGGAAAAGTCATTAAGATAATAAATAAATTAATATTTCAGATATTGTATTTTAGTTTTATAAGTAAAATAAAAAAAAATATATTGATCAGTCATATGATTCCTCATTTAAAGAGATAGGCATGACTCACATCTGGCAAGCAACTCCACCTAGAACAAAGTTATACCGCAATGCTAAGATGTCTCCCCTCTAAACAGAATACTTTTCATTTCATACACTTTTAAATATTGTTACTTTCAAAAATAATTCTATAGTAAAAATAAAGTGGGATGCATAATGCGTGTATATAAAATAAAATCTGAATAATTTGAATCTCTAATGACCAATTCTGTAACCAATTTAAAAATTTTAAATTTTTCTTAGCAAAACTTTTACCTTTTTATCTTTTTGTAACAGATAAAATTTATTCAAAATGTTCCAATCTTTAACTGTATGTATCCTTGTAATGTGTTCAGGTCTAAATTAAAATTATTTTAAAATAAACAACCTAAAGCTAGCTGAAGAACATAGTACAACTCTTCAAGGTTTATAAAAAAAGCTCATTTTCAGTTGCTTGTAATTCAGAGGATTATCGCTGTCTCAATATATTTTAGCAAAATATCAAATTTAAGAGAATGTAATTATTATTAAGTGCATTCTTTCAGCACATTTCGAGAGATAACCATATACATATATAATTCCTACATGGATATATTGAATTCTCAATGGCAATACATAATGTTGTAGATACATTTTAAGTATATATAAATAAGTCTACTCAAGTGACTTGTACAAGATACTCAGATATTAAGCATGAGTGAATCTGCATGTATATGCATTCACATCACGTCACGTCACGTCACATCACGTCACGCATGTAGAGAGACAGAGACAGAGACAGAGACAGAGACAGAGACAGAGAGAGAGAGAGAGAGAGAGAGAGAGAGAGAGAGAGAGAGAGAGAGAGAGAGAGAGAGAGAGAGAGAGAGAGAGAGAAAGAGAAAGAGAGAGAGAAAGAGATGTGGAGAGATGTGCGCGCGTACGTACTTGTAGGAAGGACTGCGTCACGCTGCGTACAATTGTATGAGTCGACGTCGAGACTGCGCTCTTGTAGCTGTGTAACGCGTTTTCAGAAGATCTCTTTTCCTCTGTATGGCTCGCACTCACATCACACAACACACAGGGTGGCGAGGGAGAAGGGTGGGCGATCCAAGAAAGATGGGGAGGCTTCGGGCGTGACGCTCATGCACCACGGAAACATCGATGGAGTTCCATCCCTCACACGACGTCCCAGTCGACCTGGTTTCGACTGGATCGCGATGCAACTCACCACGGTGACGCGGATCCACCGTTGATCATTCCCTGCTCCTGAGAACCAGTCTGGTTCGACGCGTTCGACTGCACAGCACGTACTAACAAACTCGGTCGAGCGGGTCGAGTTACGACCACTCGTGGCTCGTGGCTCAGGGTACATTCGCACTACGTCGAGCAGTGGCGACATCCACGATCACGCGCTAAATACCACACGGCTGAATCTAAAAGAGAAGCAGACGATATAAATGTTAAATGGCATCTACGTAGAATTCCAAAGGTGCAATATATTTGTCCTCATTCTTTTTAGAAAAGAAAAACTTGTGTACGTTACTTGCTTAGGGGGAAAAAAAAAACAATATCGTTAGTTTCTTACTTATGTATGTACACAAAAAGTTAAGTCTTTCATAGTAAAAAATGACTACGAGCAAGGGGTAGTCATTTTTTAAGGGTCGGTTATTCCAACTTCTTGGTAAACTTACCTATTAGATGAATATATGTTTATCTTTATTTATTTAAGAAAAGAAATGAAGATATTAGACACATGCTTTAATTACCTGGTAAGTTTACCAAGAAGGCAAGAAGTTGGAACCGGCTCTAAAAATGCTGTAACTCATCTAACAGATATCACACTGTGTTTAATATAAATATTTATTATTACTAATCATATCTCTTGTTCTCTTTTACCTCTGTTTCCTTTGAAGATCGAATGTATACGATCGACATTAAAATAATAAAGATGTTTATGAATTGCCGTAGTTAAAATCATTTCTACTCTTTCCATAATGTAAACGGCTTGTCATGTCAATGCCTTTTCCACTTGATAGCCTTGAGCCGAAACTCAAAACCTTTAATGGCCTTTTTCTTCATGTTCAGTTATCTTGCGGTTAAAATTATCCAGGAGATAAACTATCAGATCCATCTACGTGATTGGTTAAACTTGAGATTTATCCTCCGGATAACTTTATCAGGAAGTGAAGAAATCGGACATTATGCCCGATTTCTTCACGTTCAGTTATATCTTGCGGTTAAAATTATCCAGGAGATAAATACCAGATCCATGCACGTGATTGGTTAAACTTGATATTTATCCTCTGGATAACTTTATCGGGAAGTGAAGAAATTGGGCATAAACAATTATATATATTTGAACTATTTTTATGATGTAAGACAAAATAGGGCTCTTTAAATTGAAATTTATAAAAGCATTTTTTATTATTTGATGTCAAGGGCTACGTACAGAAAACACAAGGTGTAACAGTTAAATAATTCGCTAATATAATTAGTTTAAATTAACATTAAAGACCATTAATCAATTAATAGAGTTAATATAATTAGTTTAAATTAACATTAAAGACCATTAATAATTATGGATCACTAATCATTGGTTATGTTCAGAAAATACAAGTGATCAATGAGCGGTCAGTGATTATTGGTCCTTATTGTTTACATAACCATGGCTGTGTTCAGCCACTGGTTTATACGTTTAGATCTAACAAGAACCAAGAGCAGGAACCAATCGTGTTGAAGAATTTTACAACAGTTGCAAAGCTGCTTTTTCTGCTGAACGCAGCCATTGGCTACGTTCAGAAAACACAACCATTGCACAACAGTTGAGTAATTCGCTAATATAATTGGTCTAAATTTAGAGATCTAACAGTAAGGACCAATAATCACTGACCGCTCACTGATCACTTGTGTTTTCTGAACGTAGCCATTGGAACATTTAGGGACAAAATGTTGGAAACCTTTTTCTATTAGTTTCGGAACACATCGATTCATCTCTGATTTGAGAACTGTGAGAGCATTTTGTCGTGTGTGCGTGCGTGTGTATAAATTTGAAAAGAAAAAAAAACAAACAAACAAACAATTGGATAAATATGCCAAAAGTAGTATCGAGGAGCATTATATGCTCTGATACAAAAGATCAGGAAGAATACAGCGAGGAGAAACCGTTGCACATTTATTATTGCATATGTGGTCAGATGACATTAATTTTAGGTTAGTATTATAACTATTGGTTTTTAAAAAAGTAATTTATATTTAACATTTTTGTTGCATATATAAAAAGGAAAATTTAAATTTGAAAATTTTACGACTATTTATTTATAGATTGTGCCATTGAAAAATTACCATTAAGAAAAAGAGATGGAGCAAGAGTAATCGATGGCAGTAAGCACGCTCACAAAATGACTTCAGAACGAGACGAGATTGTATTTCTTAAACGTTTAGAGGGAATTGAAAAACAATACAGGCAAAAGTGTAAAAAGTATGAATTTACATTTATTCGTGCACTATATTTTTTATTGTTGCATTGAAAATGTGTACATGTTGTAATTTTTGTATTTATTTTAAGTGATTTTTGGCGATTGTTTGGTACATGTATCAATTTGTACCAGAACCAATAAGATAAAAGTTTACTCATATCTCATTGGTTCTGGTACAGTTTGGTACATGTAGCAAATAATCGCCAAAAATCACCTTTTGGGATATATGAATGATTTTGATATATAAACATTGAAAAAATATCTTGCATGAAAAAGTAATTTATATAATTGTCTTATCTATTCGACAGATGTGGCTTATTGCTGTATTATAAACATGATCCAGGAGCAAATATAGTATTCGTAGTAAAAGATTCAGTAATAAAAAGTTCTGGGGAAGGTCCTATGACAGATATTTATAATCAAGTGGCCATTGAGAAACCTAAAAAAATAATGGTTACAAAACATACCAAAAATATGGGCAAATTTAGTTCGGTTACTGTATCTACAATCGATGAAGAAGAGGATGAAATTGAAGCTGTATGTCAATTGTATTACATTATATTTCTATTGTACATACATACCAAGCAATTTCAAATTTATAAGTTATTCAGAAAATTTAAGGAGTAATACGAAGAGTATTATGGTAGATCTATAGCAATGAATGAAATAAATAAAAATTAAATATTAAAATTTCTAATCTAATTATTTTAGATATACAATATATTTATATTTGCCTATTGCTTCTATTTATAATGCATCTGAATTTCTATTCTTTATTATTTTTAATAAAACATTTTGTATAAAAAATTGTAATTTTAGAGGGAAGTTGCTGACTCTTATGCAAACAATGCACGTATCATAGAAAAACAGTTGGAGAGAAAAGGTATGAATAAACGAAAAGCTATACCATCTACTGAAGCAGATTCAAAACGAGCAAGACCTAGAGGGACGTTATTGGATGTTTGATTTTTTTTTAATCGAGAATTGTAAATATGTATATATATATATGTGCGTTAATTTACTATGTCCTATATAGAGTTTAAAATATATTTACTTACACATTATTATACGTGAACAAAAAGATAGCAATACTTTCGATAAATTTTAGAATTTTCACAATCTTATAATTTTTCCAATGTTGAAATTTATTATAAAAAAATATTGCTATTTCTTTCTTCACGATAGTATATCATACAAATAATTTTTTCCCATAAACGTTAATATTCCATAATAATGAATACTTAATGAATAATAGATTCTATAATAACAAACACAACTTATATCGACATATTTATTAACATTACACAAAAAAGTAAATCTTTAAAATATACAAATGACTAGATATAAATATTGCATAAAAATGTACGTTGCAAAATAGATAAAAATTTAACAAATAAATATATTAGTTACGGACAATTCATCGATAAATAACTGCAAACAAAAAAGATATAATTTTTTTGCTTGCATTTGGAATTAGTTTATACAATGGCAACTTTAATTAGTTATAGTTAAACAGCGTCTAATAAAACCGTTATTTGGTTACTAAAAAGTAATTCTAATTGATATGACATATTTATGTTGTAAGATGGAAGAGCTGTCTAAACATAATAATTCTTTTACTGGCCTCGTTTTTTATCTATGGATTATGAGATATTGTATGTCCAGTACTATGAAACATTAATGTGTATGTTATGTATGTGTGTTGTGTATGTGTATGTACACGTGGCACACAAACCAAGATTTTGTTCATTTAAGTACATATCTGTTCATAATTTTTTTATCTGCTGCTACTAGTGTGCATGTATGCATGTATATGAGATCTTCGCTTATTTTAATTGTGCAATATAGTAATCCAAGAAAGATGCAGCTCACAGGTTACAAATTTCTGTTTTCGAACAAACTTTCCCTTGGAAAACATTTTTAAGATACATGTATAATCTTTGTTCATATTTCATAATTTGGCTGTATATGTGTGTGCGCGCACACATACAGAAATATACACTTTTCAAAGCTAAATCGTATATTTAATTTCTTAAAATGAGATTTTACGACCTGTATTATCATGTTAGAAAAGCAGGAAACATGAAAAATTATTACTTAATATTTGAAAATTGTTCTATCATATTTAAATAACAGTCTCTAGCGTCACAAGATAATCGTAGCATATTTTTCTATTTAACTTGTAAATGCAGCTTAAGTATATTTTTTAACGAGAATTCCAGGCTCCTTTAAATTAAAATTATATTTTGCTATCTTACATATAATATGATTCCTCTGTTGGAATTATCACGTTCGCAGTTACTCTAGCGACAGTTCTCCATTAATCATAATTTATTATGCATATCCAATTTGCATTGTCGACGAGTTTTTTAAATTAAATATTTGGGACATAAACTGGAAATACATATACAGTATATTAATATATACTATTAATATACAATTATAAAACATTTATGATAACCTAATCACAAATGTTAAAGTAACAATAATAATAATTTCGAGTATATGCTTCCATAGAAAAAGACAATTATATTTATATAAAACTGTGTATATGTTTGAAGAAATGATTTTAATTGTCAATATTTTTATCTCTATGTTTTATTATTATGATGTGATTTTAGATGATTTAAGGAAATAATTTTGCTGATAATACTATTAGCAGAAATAAATCGCGTCGACAATACATATCCTATCGATAGTATTTTTCAGCCATTAATAGCATTAAGTATTAATTTGTGATGATTTAATGTCTACTTTCTTAAGTATCGTAGGTTCATCTTTGAGAAACGTACCCGATCTCGAACCTACTGTAGGTTGCCTTTGCGCCTCCACATTATGGCACTTTTTAATCTTGTCGTCAACTTTACCACTAACAATTCTTTTGCTGGTGATCACTGACTTGCTCATCTTACCACCTATACTAGACTTCGGGGAGGATTTTTTGCTGGAGCTGTCAGAGCCATGCGAATTTTGAATTTCCTTCCTTTCTCTTCTCACGTTGGAAGGAATGTTTGCTTGCATGACTTGTCGCATCTTGAGAGGAGTTACCATATTTACCGGTTTACTAGGAACGTCCGGCGTCCTCGCAGCATCTAACAAGTTTCTGCGTAAACTCGGTGAACCATGATATGTGCTACTGATAGCAGCAGCTCTACTACGACTGGCAGCGGTAGAGCTTTCCAACGATCTCGGAGACCTCTTAGTGATCGTCAATGGACTCTTTTGCTGTGTTGGTGGCGAACTTTTTTTCAACCTATCGTTTATAGATTAACAAATCTGATTACTAATATATATATAATTCGAAATAAAATCACACAATAGTCAGTAGAATTATAGCAAACTAATTTTTCAAATCGTTGAAATTAACATGATAGATATATCAAATTCTATCTCACCTGTCATAAGTTTGCGTTTTGTTCGCTTTTGCTAAAGTAGGCGACAATTTATTGGACATATTTGATTTCGGAGTCGTCGTTATCTCTGTCATAAGACTATCGGTAGACATAGATGTATCCATTTTGTTAACTTTCTTTTTTACAATAACTGGCTTGCTCTTGGTCTCCAAAGAATCGATTGATAAACCTATGTCAGTGGTTTTTTGTTTAAAAGAAGGCGATTCGGGTCTTGTGATAGCACAACTTTTGCTAATCAAATCTTTTTTATTGCCAGTTTGACTTGCGTTTGCATCTGTTAAACTGTCTGATGATAGAGCTTTTACATCTTTCTTAACTGGTAATTTTATTTTGGACAATGGTTTTTTATCTATCGCACGTTTCATTGCTGGGCTAGAAGTGCGTGACGAGTCAGATGAGGAAATCATAATTTTGCGTCGTTGTTGCACAATTTTGTCATGATGTATGGGCACGTTTTCCTTTGGAACAGGCTTATTTCTTGGTTCCAAATATCTTGATTTTACCTAAATTTATATTGACAACTTTATTAACAATTTTATTTTAACAATAAATTTAATTAATTGAAATTATTCTGTAGTAAAAAATATTATGTTAAGTAAATATATTAACAATATTAGTTTTCTCGATTTCCATTTAATTATGAAAGTATGCTAAATTTAACAAATTCAATAAATTATTTTTCTTGACATGTATAATAATTCATGTATAATTTTCTTGACATGTATAATAATAGTAATGTAAAGTTGCGAAAAATTATAGTTTTAAATATTGTAAAAATTTTAAACATACCTCTATTTTATTGGGCCATGATTTTGGCCTAATAGTTTCAGAAGTAATATGTTTATCTTCTTGCATTTTACGCTGAAGTGGATCTGTTTTGGGTTTGCATAAAACTTTCTTAGTTTGCTTAGATGATGGCGTCGGCTTTAATGTTTTGTCATTGTGTTCCGAGATTACCATTTTTACACGTTTTAAATCTACGCTGCGGGTTATCGTCGAACGGTTCTGCGGTGTACGAGATTCCTTTATATAAAATATAATTTATCATTAGAAAAAAATAATGTGGATATGAAGGAGTAATGGTATCAAGTTAGTCATTAAAGATTCTTTTTAAAAGAAGATAATACTTGCCTTTAAGAAGTTCGAATGTCTGGATAGACGTTTCGAAGTTTCGTGAGGCAAGATTACAAGACAAGCTAGCTCCTGTATTCTTCTGCGAAGTTCCAGATCCATTTTCAACCACGTGGTAGTTCTTGCGGCACGCGCGGCATCACGAACCAAGCATTTTTCCACACGTCCTTGAAGTTTATGTAGAAAATCAATGAACAACGGTCCCCATTTAATTTTGCTTTGAAAATCATCCGTCTGCGATGCGAGTAGCATTTTATTCAATTTTGAATAACTTTTGCACGCTTGTTCAGGCGGTAATTGTTCCACAGCTGTTAGAAAATGATCTTCTAAACGACTAATGTTCCATGTTAGCTCACGGCCAAGCAATTGAAAAGTGTCGTTTCCCAAAACACCTGCGAAATTTTCTGACAGAAATTTTACTGACGTCTCCAACAAATTCGATACCATCCGGAATACCGGTTCTGCCCATCGCACATTTGGTAAAGTTGCCAACAGTTTATCGCAATCCATCATAGTCTGAAGCACGTTGTCGGTGGACTGCAAATATACAAAAAAATTTATAAAACATCGAAAATTTACTAACACCCAAACTCATAAAGTCTTTATAATTTCAAAATCGTAGTATAAAACAAAAAATATTAATCACTTCTAAAAAATGTTAAATATTTTTTATTGAACAAATTATTCAACTTCGTTTACACATATCTACATTATGTTTAATATAATTAAGTTTTTTATCTGCATACCATGTGCACTATATGCTGATGATAACATTTTTCCATAAGTTCTCTCGGAAGAGTCGCAAATGCTTTGCACGGCCATATTCGTACAAAATGTTTCGTAATCCACCTAAGTGATTTTCGATACACTTCATCCAGACCATATGCTGCCGCCAATGGTATACATTCTAATACTCCAACGGCACATATCTGGCATGGCTAAAAAGTAATAAATCTCTAAGCAAATATATCAATTAAAAAATATATATCAAAATTTATGTATTCAAGACCAAATAAATTAATGAAATTAGATGTGTGATATCGATTTAAAATTCATAGTCCTTCAGTGCAAAAAATTACATACTTATAATGTTAATGAGTTCTCTTTGAAAATTGAACAGATTAACAAAAGTATCTAAGATCATAGTCAACTGTAGATTTCTTATAGCACACATGTTGATATTATTTTCTTTAAGAAAAAATTAAGATAGAGATACATTTTTAAAATTTATATATCTACCTTATGAAACAAGTGGCAATATTTAAGTTTAAGCGTGTATCCTATAACTTCTTTAAGACCTTCCAAGCACAGCATATCCGCTAATGTTGCTAATTCAACGATACTTATAGAATCCGGTATATTACTTTCTCCACTGTAGATATGACATAACGCAAAATGGACTGCGTTATAAGAATACCTAAAAATGTGGAGATTTATACTAATAGATTTATATAATATATAATAAAGTTAAAATCATTTAAATATCAAAATATATTTATATAAATATATCGCATAATAAATTATATATAAAATGTTTTATAAAAGCATCCTTTTAAGTATTAAACAAATCCAATATCAAGTATATAAACAACCAATTTTTCTGTTGCAAATTATACAATTTTCTAGCATATATGCTATATTTATGTTTTAATGCGTACCCTTGAAGAGAAATAACATTGCCTGCACTTTCGATCCATCCGCCGCTCAAAATTGCGGCAAAATATTGACAACGAGAACTTAAGATACATTTATGTGCTCTTATATGGCGGCCAGCTACATCTATTGTAACGTCAGGATTGATTTCTTCCAAGAACATCCTTAATAAATCTTCACCTAGTCTATTATATGGCTTTGCACCAGCCATGCTTGATGTTTCAGTTTCTTCCGTGCTGCCTTCTGTAATCAATTTTAACTTAATTTTTGATCTATACTACCACTTACGTTTACATTGATCCAAACTTACAAATTTTTGATCGTGTACATACCCGCTCCAGAACGTCCCATACTGCTTTGCATACTACTGAGATCAGATTCGGAAATAATTCCTTCTGTTTCGCAATCACCGGTCAAGTCCTCCAACGGGGACTTCTGCTTGGATGGAAGCGACGTGCTCATAACAGAAGCGAGCTTCCTCGAGACTGGTTTGACCTGACCACCATTTCTCGTCATCGCCAGTTTGCTCTCTATCCACGACGTTTCTGGAATACTGCTACTCATTCGATATGTGCTTTTGTCATCCTTCACTGTTAGTACATCCAATGTGTGATTAGCCGTTGGCGTTTTATCTAAATCTGACAGACGTACGAAACTAGAAGTACTAGTCTTGTCAGGCTCTAAATGTATATTTTTTAAATTACGACTGGGCGTTTTCCCAGTTTTCTTCGACAAACGGTATTCATATGTCTGATCTGCGTCGTTATATTCCGGCTCCTTCAATTCGCATTCGATCTTCTTTATAGTTTCGCTCAATGACTTACGAGTTTCGGAAATCTTACTGCTGTTTCCCATAGCAACTAGTTGCGATTTATCGTTAACACTTGAATGTAACAAGTCGGTCAATTCATAATAATGATTGTCACTATCTGGGGAAGGTCCGCTGCCGCTACTGATATCAAATGTCTCACTTTTGCGAGTATGACCTTCCGTGCTCTCGGTACACGTCTTTTCCCAAGCGGAATTCTCCGAGAACTCATCCTCGTATGCTTTCGTCTCGTTGGTTTCCAAGTTGTCCATTTGATCGGGAATTATTTCTCGATATTTGCAATGATTCACGCTAATGCACAATTGTTCATTTTCAATCTCTACGTGAGAGTTTGGTGGAGTATCCTTCACATCAAATTCAAATACATCCTCGGATGATGTGTCCATATTGTTGGAGTTATTCTTTTCACGCTCTTGTAGCATTTTGAAACTCTTATGATTGTAAGAATCCGCTTTAGCCGCATCGCTCAGCGAGTGACTAGACGAGCTCGTTTTCGCTTGGGATTGTTTTGTAATACTGCGACCGTCTATTGATACGCTGTGTGCGCGTTTGTGTTCCCTTCTAAACATAAGTTCTTTTGCTAGGCAGCCATTATTATTACCATTACTATTACCATTATTATTACTTGGTTGTGTCTTGTCTACATTCCATGAGTGTCGCTTGAACGTTGGTCGCGAAGTAGACAACGTCCGTCTTCGTACCACAGGAGAATCAGATTCTATAAACATAAAAACGCTAGGTTTTATCTTTTCTTTATTTTGTTCTTGCGACAACTGATTATCTTCTGTAGTGCTACTGTCATCTCTAGAACTGCTGTTGTCCATCTTAGAATCCGTTAATTTATTAGGTACCGTCGAAAAACTTCGCCTATGCGTCGGAGCTGCAACCTCTCTACCGATCTCGTGCGTGTCGTTCAGCTCGATAAACATGGAGAAGATGTTCTTTTTCTCACCTTCGTTACAACTACCATTATTTTTTGCGCTTGCATCTTGTTTTCCGGATGATTTGACTTTGGCACTATTATTCTTGTCGGAAATATCTACGTAAAATTCACAGTAAGGCTTACTGTTGCTAATATCGCGTTCCTTCCTTTCGAGCGAGTGATCACGTTTAATGGATTCTACGTCATCTTTCACATCCTTCAGATTGACAAAAAAACCTAAACTACCTTGTTTTTCATGATTGCCTGATTTTTGCGTGGGTTTTCTGCTACCTTCGGAATTGGAGAAGCTTTGCGACATGCTCCGCAAGTTTCGAGATTTGGGCTCTTCTTTATTACAATCGCTCATGTCGACCACCCAGGCAGTCATGGAGGAAGACATTCTGGAGGACTTG
The DNA here is from genome assembly GCF_013373865.1 of Monomorium pharaonis. Lineage (NCBI taxonomy): Eukaryota > Metazoa > Arthropoda > Insecta > Hymenoptera > Formicidae > Monomorium > Monomorium pharaonis. Next base: position 7,906,693 of record NC_050476.1, read on the forward strand.
ACTTTGATTTCAGGCTTGTTCATGATCACCGAGCCGCCCGATACGATTGGGGTGGATTCCGTTTTGCGTCGCACCGTAGGACTGTCCGAAGGTTTTGAGTAGTCTGAAGTGCTAACACCACCAGAGATAATTGGTGTGGCCTCGTCACGCTTAGTTCTCTTTAAAGGCTCTGTTCGGGTAGCCTTTTCCAAGATCGAATCTAAGGTAACTGGCAAGCTACTACTGCAGTGATTCGACGCGTCGTCTAAATCCACACTGTAATCAACGATAGATTTATCGCTGGCGCTTTTAATAACCGGGTAAACCGCGCAAGACTTGCTGAGACTAGACTGTAAGTAGTTGGGTTGTGTTTGCGTTTGATTCATTTCGTATTTACGACTGTCCAGTAAACATGACACCGGATGCTGAGTGTGAATAGCGACCTGCACATCGGAAGAAGTGAACGTAATCGATGGTTCGGTAATCGGAGGAGCTACAGAATCGGAAGGTACGTGACAAATGGAATCTCCATCTACACGATGTCCGGAGTATTGTGGAATGGCGCTTTGAAAAATAAGGCTACCTTGCCTGCGTTCATATTCTTGTCTCAAAACGGATAACTTCTCGTCGTTAGAGTCAAGCTCGAACGTGTTTCTTCTGATAAGCGATGGTCGCCTGTTCTCGATGGTCGCACTAGCATCATCGTTCTCATTTTTGTTTTCTGTTATCTCGATATTGCTCGACGTTTCAATTTTCTCATCCTTTTGACTGTTTAACTTGGTATTGTTGTCAGGACACGGTGAAGGATGTGCACTCTCTCCACTGTCCGCCTCTTTGATCTCAACGGCTAATGACTCCTTCTCCGTCGGTTTACTCGTCTCGATCTTTTCCTCCGAAAGATCTTTTCCTCCTACAAAATCTACTTGCTTGATTTTACGGGATTCTGGAAGTAATTGCAAATATTCGGTGAGTTTTAGCTCTCGTTCGAATTCTGCCACTCGTTCATGACCGGTTTGCAAAGGTAGCGTCTTAAGTGATGTAAACTTGTAAGATTGTTCTTCTACACCATTATTTGACTTGTTCGCCGATTCCGCGTAACTTGAGGAAAATGTCAAATACGGTAGCGATGTATTATCGTTGCCATACTGATTCTTCGTTACATTTGTAGATACAATGTCCACTTCGTCATTCAAGGTAGATGCATCGATGAAATAATATCCACTCGTGGAGGAAATGTTACGACTAGTCGGATTAACAGTGAGACGAGAATGATCGGATTCTCGGCTCGTTTCAGCTGTTATGCCTTTCGATTCTTTGGCATCGGATTGCGTTTTCCATTCAATTTTACACTTTGTGGAAGTTTCCTTCTGGTCATCTCGTGTCGAAGGGATAGGCTCGATAAATTCAAAAGATTCGTTTTCATCGCTACCACAGTCCGATTCGTAGAATGGCTCATTTAACATCCGACTTTCATACTGGAAGATCTCCTCAGCATTCAATTTCGCCTCCTGAACGTTATCCGACGTGTCCGCAAGCTGACGATCCGTTTCCAAGTATGTTACACCATGATTGCTCGACACAGATTGAGTTGCGGTGTTTTTCTGATAACTATTATTATCAAGTGACTCGCAGGATTCATCGTACAAAAGCGTCTTATGATGGCTTTTGTTGCGTACTCGCTCGATACGTATCCGATCCGAATCATCATCATTAGCAGAAGAAGTGTACTCTGCCGCTTGCGTCACCTCCAAGTCCGTCGAATTCTCTGATGTATTATCGTGTGGACTTATCGAACCTGTCTCTAAACCGGAATCAGCCATTTCTGATGCAGTAGAACTCGCATTCGTTACAGCATAATCTTTTACGTTTTGCAGATGCTGATGTGTGTCACAGTTTAACGTCAGACATTTCTCGAATATTCTGTAAATAATATAAATGTATGAAATGCGACAAAAAAGAATTATAGCATTCGTAAAATATTAACTTTACTGTAGTTCTTAACAAGAAAATGGAAGACTCTAATTGATTAAATGAAAATTATTAGCCTTCAAAATCAAGAATCTAAATTGTATTACATAACTTTATTTATAAATCTAACCTATTGTCAATATCAGATGAATTGTCACCAAATTCATTTAAAGACTGGCATTTGTAATTTGTATTCAAAATTATTTTTACCAACAACTGCTCTTCTTGAGTAAAGTCCAGATTACTATAGAGAAGCCTGCAATAAACAAATACGTAATATTAATAGCGTACAATATTTGAGCTAAACAAATAAATAATAATGTGTCTTCTTCCATATAATTAAAAAATTCAATTAATTGCTATTAATACAACAAAGATAATTTAGCATGCTTAATGGCACATGCACGACAAATTAATACATCAATATTTACAATTATAATTATATGCATAAATTGCCCATAGCACAAGACTTGTTACAAAAGATTGGTCCCTTTTTTCTAGATAGAAAATATGATAACATATTGCACTTATTTTTGTTCTATTTAAAATAAAAAAAATCATAAATGTGATAAATTTTATACAATATTAAAAATAATAGAAATAAAAATTATTCTGTTTTCATTTGTTATTATAAATACACAACAAATAATGACAGAAATTTTTGAATTATACTAATTATTATATCTAATGATTTAAACAAACAGTTCTTTTCTATTTGAAAAAAGTTAGAAGAAAAAATGTACAAACTTGTGAAAATAAAAAACTGAATAAAAATACAATTTATCTAGAAGAAAAAACATGCAGAGTTGTATTTTGACTGTAACTTTTAAAAGAGGAAAAGTTGCTTTAGGTAAGATGCATGCAAACAGATATGATTCAATCATGATATCCCTTTTAAATTATACTGTTTTTGTATATACAAGTAATTAACATTGTATAACAATACCTTACAAAACCTTCAATCTGATGAAAAAGTCCGGCTTTATCAAGAATGCAATCGATCGTTTTGTTAGTGTAAACAAAATAAGGCTTAAGAACTTGATACAAGCATGGCGATCTTGTTTTAACAATACACTCATTTATACGTATTATTTTGTAACCATGTATTATATTAAGATCACAATGCAAAGAATCCGTAAATATTCTACAATAAAAAATAATTCTTGAGTCTTGTCACCTTAAATTCTAATGCATTTGTTTCTCTTTAGATGTTAATTTTATTTTGTGTATACTTTGTGTATAAAATAATCATGAATAAAATTTGAATGTTGACACAAAAAATATAACAGATAAATCTGTGCAAAAAAGGATGGAATGAATTAAAAAGGTATACACATGTAAACACACATACACACACACAGAGACACGCACGCGCGCGTACACACACACACACACAATTTCCAAAATCATTCACTAATATATATCAGATGGTCTAATGTATTATACAATGTTTTCAACTTTAAATATATAATGTTTTGTATCAGGCATGTTATGACATAATTAATGTATCAATATTTGTTAAACAATATAAAGTTTTCTTACTTCAGAATGTTATCTTGCAATAAGCTGATATTTTTGACACTAGTGCGAAGATATGCCGCACTCTTCCGCTTTTTGAATTCATTACTCTGAGAGGGCTCGAATGTTCTAGAGGAGTTAAGATTATCATGGCATTGCCACTGATGTGTTTTGTCTAAATTTCCATTTTGCTTGCTGTTGTTCCTGCCTCCAGCCATGAAGCATTTACTAGTTCATACTTGTCTACCTTTAAAAATTACATAATATGTATTAGATATATCTGTTCATCTGCAATATTATCTATAGGGAAATATAAAATTTTATAATTAAATTCTTATTCACAGTAAAATTTTTGCAAAACTTATAAGAAAATCACATGTAATTTAATAATTTACAAAAGTATTATTTACTTCAAAATCTAAATGTATATATATAATACTCGATTCCAAGTATATTTTAAAATGCTCTTTACATTTATCAATATTAAAAATTTACAATATATTTATTTAATATCAATTCAAAAAATTGCATTACACACACACACACACACACACACACACACACTTATATATATATATATATATATCTGTTACAATATAGTAAGCTTATAGAATTGTACACTACTATGAAAAATCTCATTTTATACTTCATATGAAAATAAAATTAATGGAATTAATTTATACTAAAAAATTATATTGTCTTATTTAAAAAAATTAAAGTGATCTCAGTATCGAACTGGCATTTAATTATTTCAATTACTTATTTTGCAAGAAACGTTAAAATAACATAAGATATAGGAAAGTGCAGAAAGATATGAGGGCCAACTAGGGAAATTAAATCTCATCGCATTGAAGAAATGTAGCTCTATTTGATTATACAATTCGCGACGTCCTGTAACATAGAAACATAATAGAAGAATAATGTTCAATAAAAATGAAAGAAAGGAAAAGCAAAATAAGAGAGAGGGAGAGGAGGAGAGAGAATAAATTTCACCCTTAAAATGATTCTTTCTCAATTACTTTGTAGGAAACTGAATTTTATCGTTCCTTCTTGCTATGAAAAATACGAAAGTTAAATAAATGTCAAATAAGCGCGACGCAACGTTCGCCACGTTTCTTTTGACAGCGCGATATACGCAAACGTATGAATGATCAGTATCGGGAGCATAGAAAATGAACTTAGAAAAATGACATAAAGCGTCGATTACTAGCCAGATAATTTTTCGGCGCGGTGAAAATAAATGACTTGCTCCGAAATAAATGGAATATTTTCTCCGCGTGAATAATTTATTGATCGCCCTACACGTTACGTACCTCGCATATTTCGATCCACCGGCATGTCGGTTCGCATCGTTCGTCGTCATTGCGCTCGACTGGCCGTTTTAATTGGTTCGCGCGTTATCCCGGCGAGTTGTCACGAAGCTACGACATTTATGTTACCGGAGCCGAGAGATAAATATCACGCGGCGACACCAATTGATTTGTAAATTTGTTATCGTCCCGAAAGCACGTCTTACGAAGTTCGTAGACGCGAATATGCGCGATGCGACAACTAGCGATAGTTGACGACAACTTATGGGAATGATTTCCCTAATTTATCTTATACTTATGAAATAAATAGACTTTGTAAAGTTATACGTGTTTACTAATATCAAGCTTACAAAAGAATAAATAATTTCTTTTTTTAATAAACAACATTCCTTTTTTTAGTATCTAAGAAACATAAATTGCTTGAAATTAGTTTGATAACAAATAAATAAAGAAACTAGAAAATAACTAAAAATGGGGAATAAATCGCAAGGGCTGCCACAGTACTCCCTCCCCAGCGACGTTCTACGTTGCGAAACGAACTTTCTTCTTGGGACCACAGTATGTTCTTAAAGGTCGAGAAGGCAAAACTGAAGGAATGGATGAAGTGGCAGGAAAAGAAACAGCAAGATGATCCAGAGGAATTTCCTTGGGTAAAAAGGCTGGTTTGAGACGTTCCGTGGAGACGTTAACAATTTTACCTGCAATATCAATAGTAAAAAGGTATTCATTAACACGTTTAACAACACGAAAAGGGCCAGAATAAGGTGGTTGAAGTGATTTCTTTAAACAATCTTCTCTGAGCCAAACATGAGAACAATCAGACAAAGCAGGATGATGAAAAGGAGTAGTTTTACAATGATGAGCAGTAGGTCTGGATTTAATCAATCTCATATGTTCTCTATGTTTTTCAATAAAAATTTCAGGATCCGCAGGCAAATCTTCATCAATGAAAAATTCTCCAGGTAAACGAAGAGTAGATCCATAAAGCATTTCAGCAGGAGAAGCTTGTAAATCTTCTTTAAAACAAGTCCGAAGTCCAAGTAAAACGGAGGGTAAAACTTCAATCCAATTATTCTTAGCATGACACATGATAGCACTCTTCAAGGTACGATGCCATCTTTCCAGAATTCCATTAGAAGCAGGATGATAAGCAGAAGTTCTGACACGCTCACAGCCAATAAGATTAGTAAGAGCTTTAAATAAAGCAGCTTCAAATTGAGGACCTTGGTCCGTAGTGACTGTAAATGGAGCACCGTATCTTGCAACCCAGTGTGAATAAAAGGCCGTAGAAACAATATCAGCAGTGACTTTAGATAAAGGAACAGCTTCAGGCCATCTGGAGAACCGATCAATCATAGTAAGACAATACCGAAAACCTTGACAGACAGGAAGAGGTCCAATTAAATCAAGATGTATATGTTGAAAACGTTGATCTGGAACAGAAATCTTGACAGGTAAATTTTTGTTATGTCTTGAAATCTTGGAACGCTGACAAGAAAGACAAGATCTTGACCATTCTTTAATGTCTTTTTTAATTGAAGGCCAAACAAATTTTTGTTGAATTTGTTTTAAAGTCGCTCTACCACTAGGATGAGCCAAACCGTGAACAATATCAAAAATTCTTCTTCGTAAACGTAAAGGAACATAAGGACGAATATTCTCAGTGGAACAATCACAAAATATAGGTGAAATTGAACCAGTAAGAATTAATTTTTGTAGCTTAAGAGAAGAATTGTTAAAAAGAGATTTAAGTTCTTCATCTTCCTTTTGACAGTTAGCAAGATCTTCAAGAGAAACAATGACAGGCAAAGAAATAGCATTAATTCTTGAAAATAAATCAGCAACAATATTATCTCTTCCAGAAATATGTCTGATGTCAGTGGAAAATTGTGCAATAAAATCCAGTTGACGAATTTGCCGAGGAGAAGCTTTATCCATCTTCTGATGAAAGGCAAATATTAAAGGTTTATGATCTGTTTGAATAATAAATTCACGTCCTTCAAGAAGATATCTGAAATGTTTAATAGCAGAATAAATACTAAGAAGCTCTCTATCATAAGTGCTATAATTACATTGAGTATCATTTAATTTTTTAGAGAAAAAGGCAATCGGTTTGGAAATCCCATCAATAATTTGTTCCAAGGCCGCTCCAATAGCAAAATCAGAAGCATCACAAGAAAGAATAAGAGGAACTGCAGGAACAGGATGAGTCAAAGTAGTAATCTTGGTAAGTTCTTCTTTACAAAAACGAAAAGCTTCCTCCGCTTCAGGTGTCCAAATAATTAGTCTTCTATCACGCTTCTTACTGTCCTTTAAATAATCTGTCAAAATAGCTTGATGTTTAGCAGCATCTTTTAAACACCGGCGATAGAAATTAATGACTCCTAAAAATCTTCGTAAGTCTAGAAATGTTTTAGGCTTTTTAAAATCAATAATAGCTTTAATTTTCTCTGTTGTAGGCTTGATTCCTTGATTAGAAATTAAAAAGCCAAGAAAGGAAATTTCAGACTGGCCAAAAAGACTTTTTGATAAATTAATAGTCATACCAAACTGTTTAAGACGAGAGAAAAGAATTTCAAGATGTTCAAAGTGTTCTTCAACATTATTAGAGGCTATTAAAATGTCATCTAAATAGCAAAAACAGAAGTCTAAGCCAGCAAGAATAATATTCATAAGACGTTGAAAAGTCTGAGCAGCATTACATAGTCCGAAAGGCATGACAAGAAATTCAAAAAGACCGAAAGGAGTGGTTACAGCCGTCTTAGGTATATCTTCAGCAGCAACAGGAACTTGATAATAAGCCTTGACCAAGTCAATTTTAGAAAATATATTCTTACCATGTAATCCCATTGTTAAATCTTGAATATGTGGGAGAGGGTAACGGTCAGGAACAGTAATAGCATTAAGAGCACGATAATCTCCACAAAGTCTCCAGGAATTATCATTTTTAGGGACCATGTGCAGTGGAGAAGACCAACAGCTACTAGAAGGCCTACAAATACCTTGCTCAATCATAAGGTTAAATTCTTCACGAGCAAATTTAAGCTTCTCAGGAGAAAGTCTTCGTGGAGTAACAGAAATAGGAGGTCCTCTTGTAACAATATGATGTTCAACTTGATGTAACTTGTTGGAAGTCAAAGGTGCAAAATGCGTTAATTCAGGAAATCTTGCAAGGATTTTATGGTAAGGTGAGTCAGGAGAAGTAGTGCAAATCGACAAGTGATTAACATTAGACAGTTTCCCTTTAAATGACAATCCAGTAACACTGTCTAAAAGTTTTTTATTCTTGATGTCGATTAAAATCCCGTAATGACTCAAAAAGTCAGCTCCTAAAATAGGACGTTGAATATCCGCGACACAAAATTTCCATTTAAAATTTCTGCGCAGTCCAAGATTTAAAACTAAGGTTTTAACTCCATAGGTATTAATCCTGGATCCATTAGCAGCAAACAGTTTAAAAGATGAAGAAGATTGAGAAAACTGAGCTAATCTTTTAGGAATCAATGAAATGTCAGCTCCGGTATCGACAAGAAAATTGAGTAATGAAGTTTTATCAGTAACAATGAGGCGACTACAAGGTAAACCGTCACAATCTGCCTCATGACTCAACGGCAAAATCAGTTTTCCGGATTTGCAGTAAAAGCTTTAGACATAGCACAAGGTATTGTACATTTTTGAGCTTTATCACCAAATTTCTTATGATAAAAACAAGTAGGCACTTTATCAGATTTATCAGATTTATCAGATTTATCAGATTTATCATTCTTGAAATACTTATTCCGAGAATTTGATCTAAATCTCTTGTTATAATTAAATCTAGATCTCGATCTGCTTCTATAGCGTTTAACTTCTAAAGCGGAAATTCTACGCTCCAAATCAGCTAAACTAGAGGAACCAGATTCAGGTGTAGAAGTTACAGCGGCAATTTGTAAGCCCGAATCTCTCTCCAAAATTTTATCAGCTAATTCAGCAAGCTTGATTAAAGGAGCTTCATCAACAACAGCTAAAGTAGCTTGAACCCTAAGAGGTAATCTTTGAAGCCAGATCGAATGGAGAATATTCTCAGAAATAGCATTTCCAGCTAATTGTTTAAGTTCTCGAAGCAATTCCGTCGGCTTTTTATCATTTAATTCAATTCCAGCTAATAATTGACGTAACCTTTTCTCCTCAGAATCAGAAAATCGATTTATAAGTACATTTTTTAAATAAAGATATTTATCTCGCTCTGGAGGATTTTCAACGATCTCAGCAACAGCTACTAAAGCTTGTTCATCAAGGTGACGTATAACCGAATTATATTTAACATCATCAGAACGAATTCTATATATTAAAAATTCACTTTCCAATTAAGCAAACCAAAGTTTCGGTTGTTTATGCCAAAAAGATGGCAATTTCAAAAGACGGAATTCATTCGAGTGAATTTCTTGGGTGTCACCTCGTATAGCTGATGAATGTTGATCAGAAAAGAGAGTCCGGTTAACATCATGTTGATCCTTCGTTTCCAGAAGCAGATGTTCTTGAGGTTGTTCAGTCGATGTCCCAGGAGAAGACACAGGAGAACGTTCAACAGGCATCTCGAAGAAAGATTTCAAATTTCGTGCACGACAATCGTCAGGAGAGCCAAAACGTAAACACGATTCTTTGACAGGCTTGTCTTTTCTATCACGTCGGGGTCACCAGTTATGGGAATGATTTCCCTAATTTATCTTATACTTATGAAATAAATAGACTTTGTAAAGTTATACGTGTTTACTAATATCAAGCTTACAAAAGAATAAATAATTTCTTTTTTTAATAAACAACATTCCTTTTTTTAGTATCTAAGAAACATAAATTGCTTGAAATTAGTTTGATAACAAATAAATAAAGAAACTAGAAAATAACTAAAAATGGGGAATAAATCGCAAGGGCTGCCACAAACTCGTGACAAATAACGACATCTGGTGTTAATCTCTGGTGACATGTGGAGATTCGTTCGATCAGAGAGGATATCCAGCGCCTAACGTGTGGATGTAGAACTATAATGTGTGACCCAGTGTGACGTCATTCACTTACCGACACTGTCAATAAAGAAGTTTTTTGGTGTGTGTCCGTAACGAGATGATATATGTATATATTTATCTTCTCGCTAGCACGTATAAATAAAAAATCAATAATTGTTACTAACATTTTATGTGCATAGCACAGAACGCAATTAAATTGTATACATATACATTTTTCTTTGGTCCAAATGTGATATATGTAGCACGGACACATTATATACTAAAAGAATACATGACTTTTTTATTGAGTAATGAGGCTACAGTAAATGAGGCTACATATCGAATCACGAATAGCGTGGGAGATTTACAAATTTAGCGAATGACAAATCTCCCCGAACGTCGAACGAATTACAAATCGCATGCATAGTGCGGCGCTAGTATAACGTGGTTGCAGCATTTGCGCCAAATGTGGATGTGAATATTAAAATACTATTCCTAATTAGGAATAAAGTTCATTGAAAATTAATTATCTTCTGTTTTTATATAAGTCAAGGAGTCGTAGATTTCTAAATGTCTATATTTTACATTTCTAAAAATTTGTTTTTAATGAATTTAATCAAAATTAACTTTTATATTTAAAAAATATTGGTAAATAATATAAAATTTTAGATTTTAACTTACAATAACCAAAATGTTGCCAATTCTTATATCGATCTTTAATTCTTTTTAATCGTAATTGGCGTGCCCTATTATAGAGGACTGTAACGATTTACGACGAGATGATTGCATTTCTCTACGACACTTTTCGTACTCGAGATAAAAATAGATTAGATAGAACAAATGGAGAAAAGCGAAATAAATTCCTAAATATAAAGCCTATTTTTAAAATGCATTGCACGAGAATTCAAACATGCAACAGGTTTATAGTTTAGTCAAAAAGAATTTGTATCAATTTTTGTATCTTTAATACTTTTTTTATTTACAATTATATTATTCTCTTCGAATGATTTTTTACGGGACATAATTTGCACGTAATTTGCTGCAATTTTGAATACTTTTTTTTGCGCTTGAGATAAAAGATAGATTATATATAAATTAAACTTAAGAGAAATGATCGAATCAATGTTGAATTGATATATATTTTTTCGATGCAAAAGACATCGGTTCGATATTGTTTTGATGAATCATTTCTCACTGGGAAGCGGGACAGGGATAAGCGAGATGAGCAAACGTAGATATTAGATGATAAATTTATTTTCGGATTTGAAAAAGAATTTTCTTCTTTTTCACACAACAACAAAATATTAAGAACGTTTTTACGACGCTTTAACTTTTGCTTATCGTAGTCGAAAGAGCGCCTGCATCGTGATCGTCGCAAAATATGATAATTTCAGTCTTGTCTTTCAAACGTAGCATGATGAAAACGTGTGCGCGTTACGTCACGATAACCAATTGCATGACGAAAATATGCGTCGTTTCGTTATGCGTTTTTCTTCTCCGTATAATACAAGTCGCGACATTTAACACGCGTGATCGCAAAAGCTTCCTGCGAACTTGAGTCGCGCTTTTCCCCGGCCGCGGCCTTGGCGAGGGTGTCTCTCTTCCCTGTTCCCTCCGCGCCCTCCGTCACCGAGGCACACGACTGACACGACGTAGTGGCCCCGCGCCTGCGTGCTCCGGGCGCCGACGGCTCCGCCAATTGCGGAATGTTATGAAAGTCCTCGAGACACCGCGGCACCCGTGCCCGTCGTCCCCCGCGGTTCTAGCGCGAACGAAACGCGACGCGAACTGGGGCAGAGACGCGTCACGCGGGTGCAGGTAGTCGACAGTCCGCCGAGACGCGCAGTGCACTACACCTTTCTCACACGCAGCCGCGGCGGTTAATAGAAACCACCCTCGTCTCGCGCAGCCACCATGAGCCTGGTGCGGCAGAACTTCCACGAGGAGTGCGAGGACGCGCTCAACAAGCAAATCAATCTGGAGCTGTACGCCAGTTATGTCTATCTGTCCATGGTCAGTTGGCGTCAGACGTCTATCGATCAGAAGAGCACCTGCTGGTCCTTCCGTCACCCCCTCGCCCTCCGTTGACCGCGCGTGATCGAAACACCCCGCGCGCGTACATGTGTACATCTTAACTGAGCGCTTTTCCCTCGTCGGATAACCGCGGTATCCGGTGCAATACCCGATAATATATGTAATATTAAACAAAGCCGTTTTTTGCCCCTAAAATACCCGTCGTATACACGTGCACCCCTCGATGCTACGCCACCTTAAATCTTTCATGCTGATATCCGGAACTGTCGTTACATAAAAGTTAATAGAGTTGAAAACGTTGCGTGGGGAGAAACGTTCGTCCACTACTTATTTTTGTTCTCGTCGAATATATTAGCTATACATTAGCTATATATTTCGTTATGCTAAATTTTCATTAACGCTCTCCTTCTTCCTCGCAACTCTACTTCTCTTTCTAATCTGATACATACCGACAATTAATTAATAGCGAATTCGATTGAATCCATTAGTGCACGTTAACGCTATCGGCTATACCGTGATTAATAATTAAACACTGATGTAATCTGAGTGTAGAAATAAAATGCAAATACCTCGAATGATAAAATACATATTTTACCAAGCCGTATGAAATGTGTTGAGGATTTCGTTTATATATTTATATTAAACTTGTTTATATATTTGTATTAAACATATGCAAAAAATGAGTATCAAATCAACAATCATTGGCTCAGAACATCTAATTTTCTTTAAAGAATTGGTAATCTTAAACGGACCTCACTTTTTTGAACAAAGAAATTTATATATATATTATTGCAAAAAGAAATATAGGTATGTCTTGATTTAACAATAATTTTCACGAGTTAAAAGAAAAATATATTAAATAGGAAATAACAATATTTTGAAACCAAGAATTAGAATTTTTTAATACTACTACCTATTGTTAAAACTATCATATATTCTTTAGATAATTACTGTAATATTGTAATAAAATATAATATTTTTTTGAAATTTAAGATTATCAAACTCTTTAAAGATTATAAATATTATGTGAAGGTTCAAATGATGAAAATCAAATAATAAATGAGAAAAGGCAAATGAGCCACAAGATCTTGGTGTAGAATTTATATTATCTTTGTGATTCTAACTAATAGACGTTTTGATCTGTAATCAGATCATTTTCAATATTGTATGAGGAAAATATTTTCCGTCAAGAAATAGATAAAGATATATAATACATGTTTTTCGCCGAACTGACAATTAACTCTTCCTCTGTTTATGTAATCGACTGATTTTTACACGTAATCTGCGTTTTCCTTATATAATATTGAAAATGATCTGACTAAAGATCGAAACGTCTTTTGTTAGAATCACGAAGATAATATAATTCTACACCAAGATCTTGTAATGAGTCATTTGCCTTTTCTCATTTATTATTTGATCTTTGAAAATTTTTTCTATTTGCTTATGTATGAGACAATAATTAATTGGATACTAATTTGTTCTCTGCATCTTTATGTCGATTTATATACGATGGCTTTAATATGCAGCAATGCGTATTACTGCATCTAACCGATGCACGATGTCGCGAGTTCTCAGTGCAATAAAAATATTTAGTAGGACGTGAAATTAACAAAGAAAAATAAAAATAAATCCACGAACACAAGTCAACCGTCGTACATGAATATGCCAAAATAAATTAATATTAATCGTTAAATGTTTAAATTAAAAAATATTAAATTTTCGGTTCTTGAAGAGAATGTGAAAAAGACAGCTAAAAAAAAACCCCAAAACGTTCGGTATATATTTTAATTTAAACATTTAACAATTGGTATTAATTTACTTTATTAATTTACTTTGATACACCGTACCACGCTCGACTCGTACTCGCTGCTTAATTTTTATTCTTCCTTTGTCAACCAACGTACGTTTCTCGTTCGTCAACCAAAGTGCATGCGATGAAAGTCGCTATACGGCAATGTTCTCCACCGTCGATCGAACAAGCGCGCTTGCATGTTGGCTCTCTCACGGTTCCGAGGTACTTAAATCGACGGAGTGTCGATCGCGTAAGAGCACGTTACGCGATTTCCCCCCTCGTCAGAATTGATCATCCGCGGGTGCATCCTACCACATGCGTTTCTTTGCAGGCGTACTACTTTGATAGGAGCGACGTCGCGTTACCGGGCCTGTACAAGTACTTCAAGAAGGCGTCGGACGAGGAGCGCGAGCACGCCATGAAATTTCTGACTTATCAGAACAAGCGGGGCGGCGACATCGTCCTCATGGACGTCCAGGCGCCGTCCAGAAGGAATTGGAACAACGCGAAGGACGCTATGACGGAGGCTCTACAGCTGGAGAAGAGAGTGAACCAGGTATGTATGTGGTGCGTGCGGTATACGAGCGCACGCGCGCATAATCGATTTCGCCGGGAATAACGTGGCAAGATAAAGAAAAAATAACTCGAGAAAATAAATAAATCTTTTATTTTATATATGCGCATCTACGTGCGGTAGAATTTTGAGAAAATTGGCGTGTAATTACAACGGGGACTTATTAAATTTTATATATACACTGAGAAAAAAATATTGTTGATTTGACAAAATTTTCCAAGATTTACTAAATTAAAATTTTGTCAGTTTAAGAATTTATGCATTTAACTTAAACGCACAAATTTTAATTCAAGTATTTATTTATATAGTTAACTGAAATGTATAAATATTTGAATAGACAAAATTGAATTTAGTTGAAAAATTTAATCAAATTAACAACATTTTTTTCTCAGTGTATTAATGTATATAATTTTATATATTTATATTACATGTTTTACTAATTTTATTTTATATTTTGTCACTGAGGATGTTCTGGAAAAGCTCGTTTATTATATTATTTAGATTTTGGAAATTAAAAATTAATATCATTTAAATAATTTAGAAATTAATGTTATAATAGTTTAAGAATTATAATTCCAGCTTGATTTATATTGTTGTTTTGATTAAAAAAAACATTTTTGATTAAAAAAAACAATCTCTAATTAATTTAAGTAAGAATTTCTCTCTCTCTCTCTCTCTCATTTTCGTTTCAGTTCTATCAAATAGTTGAAATTGAAAAGGTAGCCGTCGTTTCTAATTTTAAGAATTTCCATATGTCAATGCTTTTCATAAGTGCCTTGATAAAATTTATGACTAGAGTTCAATACAATTAAAGATTTACTAATATTAATTATATAATTAATTATAATATATTGCATTAATTTTTAGTATCAAAATTAAAATATCCCTATTCATTCTCAGAGTCAGATAGGTCAGTAATTAAACAGTAAAGTCTAACTTGGCGCGTTCCGCTAAGTCTCAGTATTTCTCGCATTGCTTCGTTAATTTAATTATTACAGGTAATATAATTCTTTTGCTAAACGCGCGTGTATGTGGAAGTAGTTCAATTTTAAGTTAGAACAGTAGCGATCGGGGGTGTAACTCAGTGGTAGAGTGTCCGCTTCGCATGCGGAAAGTCCTGGGTTCAAATCCCAGCTCCTCCAATTAATTTTTTTTTCTCTTGTTAATTTACTTATTTCAAGCAACATAACTTCTCTTCACAAAATACGTGCGGCGGTGCAAGTAGTATGATTTTAAGGCTACAGCGTAGCGATCGGGGGTGTAACTCAGTGGTAGAGTGTCCGCTTCGCATGCGGAAAGTCCTGGGTTCAAATCCCAGCTCCTCCAACCAATTTTTTTTTTCTTTCGTTTTACCGTCACATGACACGTCCATATCTGATTTGATAATAATTCGACGCAAAATCAGAAATTTTGATTTTTTTCGGGTTTTTTTTTTGCAGAAACTACTCGAGCTGCATGGGATCGCCTCGACGCACAACGACGCGAATTTCATGGATTTTCTAGAGACGGAGTTTCTGCAGGAGCAGGTGGATGCGATAAAGGAGATTGCTGATCATGTGACAAATCTGGAGAGAGTTGGGGAAGGCCTCGGTGTCTATATTTTCGACAAAGAATTAAATGATTGAAACAAACAACGTCGCGTTTGAGAAATTTGCCAATACATAAATAAATAAATAAATTATATAAAGAAATTTAAAAAATAAAAGACTTTAAATAGGAAACTTTTTAGATAAATTTTGTGAAGACGTGGCGTTGATTCGTCTAATAAATTTCGGTAAAAATAATCGATAAAGAGTTTGTGTTGAGAAAGTTGTACGAATAGATAGTGAAGGAGAAGAGGATGTTTTTAGGCGTATATATCACTATATATTCCTCCGATTACGAAGGAGAACATATAGTTAATGTGATTTTATTCGGCTGCTCGTCGCAGGAATAATCAATTAACTTTATCGTGCAATTATCTAGCAGTTAACTTTTTGAGATATATCATATTTCTAGGCTCTAAAAACTGTAATCGCACACAATGTTGTATCGTTTTAAATCAAATATTAATAATATATATAATTATTGAAACTCTTGTACTACGATAGCAAATGCTCCCTCACTTAATCCTCAATACTTTTGTTAATTGTAAAGTTTATATCAGCCAACACATTGAAGATTATTAATTAATGACCAGAATTTAATTATTCAGAAGCGAATTAAAATTGTAAATTATTTGATCGGTAAGATTTTAATCCTCAACTTGCATCTTTAGTGTTGAGTAAGTTAATATTCTTTAAACTAAATTAATTTAAAAGTTTATGACTAAAATTAATTTAGTTATAATTACATTAAAAGTTGTACGAATGAGAAATTAATTCAGTTAAAAACTGCGCGCATTGAGATTTAAATTATAAAAGAAATTGTTTTCGTATGAAAATGAATTTTTTCTCTTTTACAATTTTTTTACTTAGGTAAATTTTTAACGCAGAAAAAAATTAATAAGTTTTAAAGTTTATGTATTTTGAAGATAATTAAAGTGAAAAATGAACTGAGTTAAACTCTAAAAGTTATCAACTTTTTAACTTTTATTATTTTACTTTTAACTTATTTAATTAGTTTCTGCGCAACTATATGGGTCGATCTTTAATGCATAATCTGCTAGATTACAAGATTATACAGACCATTTCGAATTTCATAAATTGCATATCGCATTTTCACAATTGTCATTTCTTCCTATTTTATGCGCTTAACTTCTAGAAATCGAACTAATAATTGAAATAACCTATGATAATAATTGTTGCAGTGATAAAAACAAAAAATCCCTAAATATAAAATAAACAAGTTCTGAGATATCTGTGGTGCACTGCATGTTCAAAAAAATGTTTCAAGAAAAAATATATTTTTTAAATTTAGGATTTATTTCTTTTTTCTCTGGATTATAAAAAATGCTTTATAATTCGTCATAATAATTATCTTTAAATTTGCTTTTTTAATTATCAATATTGCAACATTTTTCTAGAGTTATTCTTTTCTTCAAGCAACCTTAATAAAAATATTTTATTAAAAATATCTCTCTCAATTGACCCATTATTTCATTAAAATTTATTAAAATCCATTACAATTCATTAAAACTTATTTAATTCATTAGTATTTATTAAAATTTAATAAAATTCATTAAATTTATTCTATTATTATTTAACAAAAAAATAATTTTTATGAATTTTAATAAATTTTAAAAAACCTTAATAAGTTTTAATTAATTTTAATTAAATTTAACAAATTTTAATTAATTTTCGTGAAAAGGGGTCAATCGAGAAAGATTTTCAGTAAAATATTTCAGTAATATATTTCCATCAGAGAAGGTGTTAATATTTATTTAATCACCTCTAAAGGCAAAAGATTTATAAATTAAAGCGCAGTTAAAAATAATAGGCACGTTACCAACATTATTGGCATGGTTGCCACGTTATAACCTTTTTACAGTTTTTCTTTCTATGACTTTTACGAGTGCGAGTGCGAGCCGTGGCGAAGTGTATGTACGTTTCACGGATCTACGGCTAGACATGGTCACAGCGGTGGCTATCATAACCCAAGAAATCAACATTACGCAAATGATACGTGGCCCTGCGTCCGTGAATTCATAATTATCCTTAGTGCGCCCGTCAGCGTCGAGTCGCTGCGAGTTGCGCTACAAGAATGCATCCGTCGAGTGTCGTCATCGGTACGCTGCTCTGCGTGACGTCCCTCGTCTGCGGGGTAAGCTCGTCGTCGCTGTGACGCTTCCTCTCGAAGGTCTCTCAGCGGGCCTTCCGTAGGTCGCGCAGCTAACGCGAGGATCTCGAAATGTTTCCAGAGCGAGCTCGAGTACGACGGCTGGCTGCAGTTGAGGTTATGGCACGCGTTCAACGATGACCCGGTGCCCGTGTTCACGGAACGGGGCAACGTCACGGTGTCCAGCGTTCGCAGCGGAGCGTCCGTCGTCGGGCAGAATGGCCTGCTACCGGCCCAGATAAACGGCCTGAAGAATCTTGCCGAACACGACGGCAAGTACAGGCTGAAGGCGCTGGCTCGCACCTCCTCGGGCAGCGAAATTGTGTTCCTCACCTCGGTGCCAGCGGTAAACGTCTTGCGAGTATTTTTTTTTAGGAATTGTCCGCGTCTCTTGATAAGAACTGAGACTACTCGGGGACTTGCCCACGATTATTCAAGGCTATTCTACAATAGTATAAACATAACGCATCCAAGTGAAAATAAATTGTTGAACCGGGAAATAAAAATTATTGAGAGAAATAATTGTTGAATATAATACAGTATAAGTTATGCTTACTATATAATGCTTACTATATAAGGAAATACTGAATTCTAAAGATAATCATTAATGCTAGAAAAGCAACAAAAAATATTTGTACAAATTTATTAACAAAAGTTGTACATGAAAATATGCTAAAATACTTACCTAAGAACAAGTAATGAGAAAGTTAGAAAAGTAATGAGAAACAGAAACAAAACTAACCATATTAAGCGTTTTTGTTAAGTTTTTATATTTAAATATTTGTAAGTTAATTATAATTACAAGTTTTTAAGTTTACAATATTTAACAAATTTTAATTTTTTAAATATATTATTTCTTTTTAAGACTTACTTAAACTGCTTTTATTCTGATCCACTCGTATACTGGATATAATGAATTTTAATAAATTCTAAATAATGTGATTAAATTCATCGCGTTCATTAATTTTTATTTTGAGTTTGAATTATTTATAACACTTTAGTCTTTTATTGAAATTTTATTGAAATTTTAATAAAGTGATATTATAAATGTAGGTCAATTAAGATTTTATATGCAATTTGATAATACTTCAATGTTTTGGTTAAAATTTTAATAAAACATTTTATCAGAATAGAGATATAAATGATTATAAGGATATTTATCCATTTCTCTAATGTAGATTAATTTTGATCTTTATTTAATTAAAAAAAAATTGTTTAAAGAATAAGAAAAATTGAGATTATAATTAATTTACGTTGATGGAAATGGACAACTGCATCTTATTTACTTTACAACCACTTACAACTATGTTTACTGTTGTAGAGCAGACCTTAAGATCTTTTGATTGAAGAAAGTATTGGTGAATTTGTGGACGATTCTTATTTATTTTATTTGATACCCTGGCGAATATTTTTCTTACAATTCTTCATATAATTTTTCAGAATTTCTATAAAATTTTATATAATTTTACAAAATAAAAAATTTTTTAATATAAACTTTATATATATATATATATATATATATATATATATATATATATATATATAGAGGAAACTTACAGTTTTAAAGAATTTTTTTGCATAAATTGGAAATATTTTTATTTTTGTTATTTTATATAATTTTTTAAGAAAATTTATAAAATCTGGAAAAGTTTCAGATTTTTACATTTATTATTTTTATAAATTTATTCAAAAATTCTTAAAAATGTTATGAGATTTTATAAAAAAACTTTTCACCAGGGCAATATAAAGTATCTTGTTGCGTTTGAACATTGCTGATCATGTTTTCAATTTATAGTGCTATCTGCTTGGTTCGGACCTAGAAGATGTCATAACAATATGGTTGGACAGTACAGCAGAGCCGATAGCTGTGAGCATCTCATCCTCGGGACCCTGTATGTTAGATAATCCCTTCACAAATATGTGGACCACTAATGTCGCGGTTAGATATCCAGATGGTGGTCCAATTCCAGACACCGCTACGTATATTCAGAAACTTGAACGAGAACGAGAAGCAAGGGAAAGAGGAGAAACTAAAGATAATCGTTCATTCCTTGCGAAATACGTAAGAATATAATTTTTATAGAAGAGTTTATGTATGTACAAAGGATCTTAACGTACTATTTGTTTTTGTTGCAGTGGATGTACATTGTTCCCTTCTTAATTTTTTTGCTGCTGTCATCCGCGACGAATCCAGAAGGTGGTGGAAGTGCACAAAGACAATGATCTTTTAATGAAAATTTGTGCCTGTGTGTGCATTGTACTCCGAAGAGGTTTTTTTGCAGAAATTGTCCAAATTTATAGTATAATTTAATTATAATGTGATAGAAGTAATATTAATGATTATTATAAATATAATAATAATAATAAGTAAAATTGAGACCGACAATGTGAATAACAAATAAACAAAAAAGAATGCCATTTTTTTATTAAAATGAATTTTGATGTCTAATAATATTTTTGCGTGAATTTTATAATTTCAGGCTGTATCAACTGCGTTTCAATTTTTTTATTGATTTTGAAACGATTAATATACTCGTTAGTTATTGCGATAAATGTCATCATATATTTCATTGTCAGTGGTTGAATTGGAAAAAAATACAAAATCTAGGGAGATCCAGGTTTGAACATTGACTGATATTTTTTGCAATAAGTTCTTTAATGTTTTAAGATACTTATTTAGCATTATTAAGTTGTTTGTCAATTTAATTTGTGATATTACAGGTACACAGTTTTAGTTTAGAATTGTGTTTCAAAATTGATAAACAATTAGCGCGTTGTTTTCACAAACTAAAAATGGTAAAATTCAAGTAACAATATTGTTCATTAAAATCTGCTTTGATGGAAAAATGACATTCTTCTTTGCTTGTTTGTGTTATAAATATTATACATAATATAATTACTTTTCTGCTAAAATAAATACAATTACTAAATTGGACATATTTATTGCGTTATATATATTTTGAATAATAAATAGAATAATATAATTGAATAATGGTAATTATTCGGTACAGCTGAGACATCTACAAACTGTTAGGTAGAAAAGTTAGGTAAAATCAATTCCATCACCGTGCCATTGGCAAAGGCACAACATTGGCAAAGCGTATCGCGATGATGTGATGCTAGCTCAGAATGGCAGAATTCTCCTTAAATATTCAGAAACATATAAAAGCAGGTCTTGTCGTGAGTGGAAAATTTGATGGATCGCACGCGTGTCTCGCAGCCGCTACACCTGGCGGAACTATTTTGGTGCACAGTCCGCATAGGCCGCCGCAGGTCGATTACTCCGATCACAAGCAGTCGAACAAAAGATTGTCGTGGAGCGGGGAACTTGCGGAACTTCAAGTTAGCACCGAGGTCCGAAAGTGTTCGGAATTAAAATGTTATAAATTATTTCGCACATTAAATAAAAATATTGCACATATAGTATACATTGTTTACTATATTTCAGTAAATAGTACTTGTTTCAAGTATTCCATAAGTTCATTGCGTATCCACATATCTATCAGAAGTTTATCATAAATCTCAAATTTATTTAAAATATATTCTGAATTCTAGTAAATTTAATGCTTTTTAATCAAGAATATTAAATAAAAATAAAAATTTAATTTTCTTATTTCGACTTTTTTGATAAAATCTTATATTTTTGGAAAGAACATACTTAACATTTTTCTCTTTCATGCACATAATAGTAAATTTTTTAAAATTTGTAATAAGTAATTTTTAAAACTTATCAAGAAAATATACTTTATTAAAAATAACTGTTACTTGAGAAAAATATATTATTTGTAATATTTTATTCGCATTATTGTGTCATAATAATTTAACTTCAGTACTATTAAATTATCAATTTAATACTGTGATATTACTATTAATTTAAGGTTTAATTTAAGAACTGCATTTCATCGAAAGTAATGGCAGGCAATTTTTGAAGGACTAGAAAATGTGTGTGTACACACACACACACACACACACAATCACATAAGAAATGTTATTGAACACTGGAAATTTTACTATTTGTTTGATATTCTCTAAATCTTAAATTGAGTAATTTTTCTTAGCAATGTAGAACGACATTTTTCAGTGTGTAATTATTTTGTGCTTTTATTGTCTTTTTTTGTGTATAAAAATTCATATTATATAGGTGAAGTCATTGTGTACTGGTCGTCTTGGAGAAGATGAAAGGGATATTCTTTTGATTGGTACTATTTCTCATGTGCTTGCTTATCATGTGGAAGACAATGCTGATGTTTTCTATAAGGAGGTATTGATTATTAATATTGAGTTAAGTTAGCAAAATTTAGAGTTTACGGTACTAATTACTGCAGATGTCAGATGGTGCAAATTGCATGCTTGTTGCAAAACTTGGGTGGCTGCCAAACCATGTTGTAGTAGTAGGTGGTAATTGTTCAGTGACAGTCTTAGATGCACATGGAACAGAAATATTTTGGACAGCAATGGGAGGTATTGTCACTTCATTGGCAGTTTTTGATTTTGATGGAGATGGAGAAAATGAAGTAAGTATAGATTAATCTTAGCATGTACTATGAGAATGTCTAATTTAATTCTGATGTGCTACTATGGATGAATTTTTATTCAAGTACGAATAAGCTTAGTACAGTTTTTGTTATTACAATAATTTTGATAATTTAAAATAAAATTTAAGGATGTATGTTATATCTCAAAATATTACTAAACATTTAACAATTTTATTTAGATTGTTCTATTATTATTTGAGTATCTGCACAAAAATTAAGCATAATTCTCTCATTAGTTTAAAAATTATTTAATTTTGTTTGCTCTTCAATCTGATGTAAAATTTGATTTTGTAGTACTTATTTGCAAATTTGATAAGAAAGTAGTATTATAAATTAAATCAAAATTTTAAAATAAAATTTTAATAAATATATATGCAAAAGTTAATTCGAATTTACTTTGTTTAAAAGCTAAACCTTTAGCTAAAACTGTAGCAAAATAGATCATTTTCGTTGTATAAGCCATTATAATTCAAATTTTTCTTGTTTTTTTCTTTGCAATTTTGTACTAATTTTAGGACCAAAATTTGAGTACTTATGACATAAAACTTTTGTTATTAATTAAGAAAAAAATCTAAGAAGCTTGAAGATTTAAATTACATTTTTAACTATTAGTTTTGTGGAGCTACAGCGTTTTTAAGTATTTGTTTTTATGAAAATATTATTAGTTTAGTTATCTTAATATCTTAAAATTTTTAAAATAGAAAAAGAAATAAAAAATTTTGTGAGTAAACTTTTACTCAAACTAATGTTAATTAAAAAAAAAAAAAAAAGTAGCACTTTAGAATCAGTGTCATTTATTCGCACATTTTCTTTCTATCTTGAAATCTAGATTCATTTCTTGAAGTATTGGAATTAAGAAATACTATGTATATTTTTTGTTGTCATCTTAACTATGCCTATTTAAATATGCCTCTTTTTAAATAAATTAATTTTTTAGTTACTGACGGGTACAACAGATTTTGAAATTCGAGTACAGAAGGAAGACACCATGCTTTGGGAAACTAAGGAAACAGCAGCGATTGTTGTTTTAACTAATCTTCCGCATAGACAATTTGCTTATGCTCTTGAAAACGGAACAATTGGTGTTTACGAAGTAGGACAGAGACTGTGGCGAGTTAAAGTGAGACTCTTATGTTCTTGGTAGAAAATTCTATAACTTTTAAAAAAGATTTTTTAAATATTTTTATGAAATTTAATATATTTTAGAAGTAAAAAAATTGTTTCTAAAATTGTTTATGCATGAGAACACACACACACACACACACGCACATTTTTATAAAGAAGAGAATTTAAAAATGGCCAAAATTAACTCTAGACCGACATCTTAAAAATCAATTCCACAGTGTTCATTGATGTATAAAAGAGAAAAATGACATTTAATACTGACATTTATAATATTTATAATACTGTTAAAGTAATCTGATTTATATAATTTGTTTTAGTCAAAGCATAAGGTGATATCCGTAGACACTTTCGATATAAATGGCGATGGTGTACCGGAGTTGATCACCGGTTGGAATAGCGGAAAAGTGGATGCAAGAATATATAATACTGGTGAAGTCATGTTTAAGATTCAGCTACCATCCGGTGTAGCAGGCATAGTGGATGCTGATTATCGGAGGACGGGTAAACCTGATCTGGTGGTAGTGTCTACTAACGGCGAAGGTATAAATTTATTTAATTTGTTAAACTATGACACTTTTACTATATTATTTTTATTTATTCTACACCGTTAAATATCACAGGATTAAATTAATTTACTTCCACTAATGTAAATTATTTTTAATCTCAGTTTAGCTTTATCTTTTTTTTAGTTCTAAGAATTAGATAAAGATAAAGAGTAAGTTAAATTGAAATCAAAATTAATTAATGGAAATGAACATTGAACTTGTGTTCTTGCTTGACCTTTTAAATTTTTTAATTTGCTTTACACACATAAGTTTGACTTTTTTATTTTAAAAGATTTAAATTTAAACCAATAACTTGAGTTAAATAACATTTCGTTATTTTTATTTTCTATATGCGTGTCATAATATATTATTTTAACGTGAAACATACAGTCGAAAAACAACTACTCTACTACCCATTTCTAAATGTAATTGCATTTTGCTTATAAGTTTCAAAATAAGCAGCGTCTACATTAACATATGCATTTAGTAAAGTAAGTAATAAATTAATTTAGAGTCTAATTTATTTTTTGAGTTATTCTTTAACTTGTTTTAGTAAGAGTAGGAGATACTGTTTTATTCTTTGTTTTATTTTTTAGGTGTTATTGTTTATCATTTTATTTTGCTAGACATCGTTTTATTGTGAGTAGGAGCATAACGATTTATAGGAATAATAAAAATGTTTCGAAATATAATAATTTAATATTACAAATTTAACAATGCACCTTGTTTTTGTAGTACGTGGATACAGTGCTGGCACTGCGATGCAGACTCCGGAACCTGGTGAGATGATTCGCGAACTATTAGCCAAGAAACAGGCACTTCAAATGGAATTGCGACAAAGGGCTGCGACGGGTTCCAGTATGTATTACGGATCGAGATTAGCTATCAGCCTGCTGACAAACAGGGGTGCAGTTCGTGTCGCGCTTGCCGCAGGGCCCGGGCTTCTGGTAATACGCTACAAACTGCATGCACTATTGAAACTTCCTTTCGTCACAGATTTTTTGATCTCTTCAATTTGAATTGATTTCTCTCTCTTTAGTAAAATCCAGAATATTCCGCATAACTAAAATCGAGATTTCGTAAATTAAAAATAATATTTAGGTGTATTGCGCCATAGTCTTTGCCGAGGGCGTTTTCGAGGGAGAGACGCTGGTTACGCACCCCATCAGGCCACAAGGGGAGTTAGAAATTCCGCTTTATCCTGCCAAGAATGATCCTGTAGATATTCATGTTAAAGTGTACGTTGGACCTGCTGGAACCGATTTACTGCAGGTATTTTAGATAATTGTTGTATTTACGTAATTAATATAATTATGTACTGTAGTAGAAAAACCTTTATAAAAATAACTTTTGATGAAATTTTTGATGAAAATATTTCGCTGAACATTTGACGTTTTATTAAATTTCATGAAATTTTAATGAATATGCAACAAATTTTATTTATACTTTGCTAAAAATTTCATTTTAGATGAGAATTTAATAAAAATGTAATCAAAAATTTTATTAATATTATTTATTGAAAAAGTAAGGATATTTCATTGAAATTATAATATATTTTTTATAAAATTGAAGAATGTAAAATTCCATAATGACAAATTAATACATTTTATTGAAACTTATACATTTTTTAATATAAAATTAACAAAATTTTAATGAACTTATTCATCAAAATGTTTTAAAATAAATATAAAATTTAACGAAATGTTATCGAATTTTTAAAAAAATTTATATCAAAATTTATTAAGATTTTATTAAAAATTTTCCACCAAAGTATAATAAATTTTAAGATGTATCGCATTTCTAACATTCTATAGGTTTTCGAGATAACGCGACAGTTGCCAAAATTTTGTATGTACGAGCGCATCCCGAAACCGCAACAAGTCGCAGAAGAACTATTGAGCAACGGTCTTACGGCGGACGTAATGTTTTTAAACTCTTCCAGTTTTAATAATTTCCAAAGGCTAACGTTGAAAAATGAATCAAATGTGCACAATTCCAGATCGCGGAAAGACCGCAGCGGATCGCCATTTGGCTGAATCAGAGTCTCATTCTGGGAGAAGAATTAGAGGTCACGGAGAGTGGCCCGAATGCTGGGTGCATCGAAGTGTGGCTTCGTGGGATGCGGGACGACAAAGTGCACTGCTTCAAATCGAACGCCGGTGGAAAAGTAACGATCCAGACTAACGATGCAACGTTTGCTGGTGACATTATTCAATCTCTCACTATGTATCTAGGCATCAGAGAACTGAATTCGGAAGCGACGTTCCCCGCGGAAGAGAAGAGGATGTTGGATGCATTGGAGCGTGTCAAAGGTGAGTCAATTAAAGAAAAAAAGAAAGAATAAGTGGAATACGAGGTAATTTCTAGCAATCGAGTCTTCTCCGAGCGATTATTTTTCGAGTGAAAGCTGTCGTTGCACTGAGACAAAAGTTGTTAGTTTAATACATTTTTTTTAGTTGAATATTTACATAAGTATTTAATTTAAACACTCAAATCTTAATTCAATCAAATTAACAACTCTTTTTGTCAGAATAAAATTGTTTGAATCTGTATACTACTGAACAAGAACAGTGATGTAACGAAATTGAAAGAATTTATTTCAATACGGACAAACGAAATTATACATTATATATATATATATATATATATATATATCTTTTATTAATAAAAAAATTAATTATGGAGAGTCTAGCAATATAACATGGACTTTATTCAATAATATTGTTGATACCCCACAAATACTGATAATATTATTGACCGAGTATTGTTAATATTGATGGCTTGATATAAAGTATTGGTGGTGTTATAAATTTTTTTATTCTTCAGCATCAGTATTACTATATGATAGGGATATTGATATTATAGTTATAATGATTATGTAAAGAGAACGCATCAATATTTCCGTCAGTTCCACAATCATGAATGACATAATCGCAGAATAATCTTGAGTGTTGTAAAAATGTTGCATATTATCAGTATGTTGATTCAATATTATTAATCAGTATTATTAACCGTGTAAGATTTCTATTAGATAGGTATATAATATAAATGCATATAAATATAATACGAAAGTTAATTATATTAACAATCTGCAAAAAAATTTTAATTGGCTTTTACTGAATCATTTTGAAGATATTTAATTCTAAATGTATAAATTATATTACAAACATATGCAAAACCTTACTTTAAATTTTTTTTTTTAATTTGAAACATTTGCGTATAAGACAGAAAGTTAAAAATTATTTTAATTACAAAGGAAACATTTAACCTTTAGAGGACTGGCCGTTTTTTTGGACGACTTTTTTAGTTCTAATATTAAAATATTTTTGTCCTTGTCAGTGAATTGAACTACGAAAAAAACGACATTGCTCCAGTGCCTAATATTAGGCTTTTGGTTCAGAAAAAAGTGGTTATTTTTTTGCTATATTTAAACTTAATATTATTGTTTATTGTTAAAATAATTGTTTAATGTCATTTGCAATAAAAATGTGTTGAAAAATATATATAAAAGTATAATTATGTCGCACTTTGTGAGGATAAGACAGTAAAATGTCATTATTATACAAAGTAATACATGAATTTATTTCGAAATAAATGCACATATTATAATGAAAGAAGTAATTTTAGTTGAACAAATAGTGTTTTCAATAAATCTAAACATAAGTTTAATATTAGATTTCCGGTCCTGGAAAAATTAAGCGGAATTATGAGAAAAATCGAAATCAATTAAAATCATTAAAATCAATATTGATTCAATGTCGATTCCATTATCATTTTTCATTGAATGTATATATAATATATATAAGAAACTAATATATAATAACTGAGAGTTTAAGAATTAACAAGACTATATCCCTTTACTCCATTTTTAAACCGTGAAGTTCAAGGTCGTATTGTTTCATTCATACATTATTTTATTTATGTTTATTTACGTAAATCTTTTAAATAAAAAATTATTATGTAAGAATTATGTTTTTATTTAGATTACAAAACTATAATTTATAAAAAATTTTGTTATGCATCAAATTTTTAATAAAATAAGTTATTGATTTACAAAAAATTTTACTATTTAGAGGTGAGGAAAGAAAGAAATACATATCATTTACATTTAATGTATTATATTGAATTAGAATTTTTATATTAATTTTTCTGAAACATTAGCCATTGAAAGATATAAAAGCTTGTAAATTACGCTATCAACTAATTTCACGCAAGACCTGCATGAACATGACCTTTTCAATGTAGATCGAGGACAGGATGTGTAAAAACATAAACAAATAGTAAATGTTGCTACGCGGCTGCATTGCTATTCTCACTCGTGCTACATGATTGTGTCAAGCAAAGGATTTTTTACCGATTCTAGGATAGAAAAGCGTTTATGGTTTCTAAAATTTAATTTAAAATAATTAATGCATATTAATCCAGCACGGCTAGTGATACTTCTGTATTTTATCTGTTTGAATTAGACTTTAACATTGATATCAGGATCTTTTATTTTTTTTAAGACGCTTTATTATAAGGTTCTAGTAAACTTTTATTAAGTAGGAAATCTTGCTGGAAGATCTTCAAATTATTTTCTAACGCTATATAATTTCAGTTTAGTGAATAAAATTTAAAAAAGACAGATATATATCAATCAAGTATTTATTTTGCATAATAAAGAATTTTATTCACTATATCAAGTTTTTATATTAATATTTAAATTTTACCAATTATTTTGTTGCGTCAATCGAGCATTTGTTTGTTCATATTTGAACAAGAGATTTATAGCGAATTTGATTGGACTGCATTAGACCGCTCTGGTGTACTACATTAAAACTGTTGCACTCTAATTTAACCTAAGTATAAAAATGACATCACATATTTATTGTTTTGTGTACGATGCCTTTAATGTGCACCAGTATACACTAATGCGTCAAATCGATTATAATAGTTGATCGATCAAATTTTATTTTATTCAACAAAAGGATTTCTTGGTCTGTGTAACAAGACGTATTGATTTGACAATATTCTTCAGGCTTGAAGGAAATCGACGCGCGGTTGCAAGCAGAAGCCGCGAACGGTGCCACTCTTCTGAAGAGTATCGTGATTCGTCTGGAAGATGCTAGGATCCTCGAGAATATCGACGACATGCGAAGGAGGCTGATGCAGTTGAAAAACATCAACGGCGACTTAATTCGAGAGCACGAGATTCGGCTCAACAGTCATCGAGAGCTCGCGGCCAGCTTGAAGGAACTGAACATCGGAGTGCAATGTGCGGCGAGACTCAGAGGTAACGTTCTTTATCGCGGGACCGTTTTACATTTCGTTGTGATCGTATTTATTCTTGCAGTGGGGAAAGCCGCCGCCAACGCAGTGGCTCGTTGTAGAACGGCGATCCAGGATGAAAATCCGAAAGCTCTTGCGCTCGCGATAAAACACGGCTAGCTCAAAATAATCATAGACTAATTGCGCAATACAATTATCGATTATATTATGATTGTCTTTTGTAACAAAAATATTTCAAAACTGCCAGCGTTACTCGTGTTGTTGACGAGGAATACGAGGAAAGGAATACTTCGAAATATCGGCGTGAATTCAAAAATGTACAAGCAATTTAAATTTTTTACAAATATAGATTTATTAAAACAGTTAGAATATATATATTTCTGTACAGTGTTCTCCTTCGATGTGTAGCAGAATAAAATTATTCAATCTCGACTTTAAGTCTAATGATTACAATAAATTTCCGCGAGCGGAAATGCTGAACCTTCTTCTCAACTCTGGAGATGACGGTTGGCGGAGACTGTCTATGTTCCCGTCCGTCGTACAAGCTCTCAGTCTGAAAGATGCCTGCTGTTGTCCTGGACTGCTATGCAATTCGGTCAGCAATCTTAATATGTTCATGAATACGGCCGTGACCTGTCGAATGAAAATAATCGCGAATTGTCATGGCCGGCTCGTTATATAAAGATATTATCATGTAAGAGATAAATATTCTTTCGATGCCATAAACATCACTTCCACGTATCTATTATGTTACGTTTTGCCGTTGCATGTTCACGAGGCATGTAAAGTTAACTCGATATTCGCGATTTTCTAAGTACTTTTTTTTTCATACGCAAGCAAAATCATAGAATATATTAGCTCTTGCCAAATCTTGTTTTTACACGCTTTACTTCTTTGCACACTTGCAACATTTTTATATATTAAATAATAATACTAATCACAATAGTGAAATTATTATTAAATCTGTTAATAAGAAATAATACATTTTACTTAAAAAAAATTTTTTACGAAAAGTTATCTTAAACATTATTTATGACAAAAATTAGAGAGAATCCATTAGCTCCTTGGCTTAGTAAATTTCAAATTAAACTCTTTAATCCGTGATGAAACAAAGAATGACAGTATTTTGTTTATTAATTATTTTCAAAAGTCTTTCTTTACATTAATTACTTTTATCGCTTCGATATTTGGTGATTATTGTCAGACTGAATTACGTCGAGCCTCCTGCATGATCGTCATTACAATGCGTAGATAAAATGCTGTTGCTCATATCGTGCGCCTTGAGAACGGGCGATATAGATTTGTTTATGGCTCCGCGATCACGCGCGAACGCCATGACCGCGGAGTAAACAATCGTTTAGAATAATATTCTTCGCTGCGATTAGCCGCATCGTTACATTTATCGGGTGTTTTGTGACCATATTTATAGCCTATTGTTTTTTTGGGAGAGGGCATAAAAAATTTAAGATCAATACTATTTTTAAATAATCAAAAAGGAACGATGTGATATCCTAATCTAAACTCGATTGTTTTGCCATTCCTTCGGTTTGATGCGCAAATGCATCGTTTTCCCTCTTTTTCTTTTCTTCCGTTCTTTTTCTCTCTTCGCGCGTGTCTTATTTTATATTATTCTTTATTCGAATCGATTGTAAGTGTTTACATATAGGGTCGTTACCTGATCAACCGATTCCCTTACGGAAATCTCGTGGAAAGCGTGAGCCTCGATTTCTTTTGCCCTTTTCTGGCCTTCTAGAGCAGACACCATACGCTCACCCGGAGAGCAGGAGAGATCGGCCTTGTTTCCCACAAGCAACACGACCGGTGGCACCTTTCTGCCTCTTCGCGCATGCGATACCAAAAACCTGAAAGAATACGACGTGCACACATATTTCGCGCGTTCAAACGAATTTGATACCATAAAGTGCAATTGGTTTGCGGTTTTTTTTTTTTTTTTAATAAAAGAGGGAAAGGCAACGCACCTCAGGCGAGAAGTCTCATCGAAGCTAACTCGATCCGTTACCGAATAAACAAGAACTATCACATCGGCCCATCGCAATTTCGGCTCGGCGGAGCCAGGTGGAGATCCGGGAGGATCCGCTATTTCCCACGAGAATCCTAGATGATTGTCGACTCGGTAGATTCTGTCCGTCGTGCAATCGTATTCGCCTATGAAGCGTTTCGTGGCGAACCGTACGGCTAAGGCTGGTAAAAACGAAAGTAAGATATAACGTTAAAAATATATTTTTTCTTTTTGGTATAAAAAATTCTCCCATCTCATAATATGTATAAGAGTTTTCCATATTTTAAATTTATCGAGATTTTTAAATAAACTTCTTCAGCTTTGTCAAATTTTAAGCTTTCTTCGGAAAAATTGCAGAATAAAGATCTTAGAATATTTTAGAATTTATACATATTAGAAATCTAGAAAGGATATAGACTTTTCTCAACTTAAAAAAAACTGTTGTCTTTACATTGGAAAAAAAAGAGTCTAAAATATATGTGAGTCTCTGTGGATAGCGATCAAATCTGTGCCAAATTATTATTTCCATGTAGTTCAATTTTGTCAATGGACATTTTTCTATATCTTTTCGAAAGAAGGTATAGGATGTTCCATATGTTTATCCCGAATATCTTGTAAATAATGCATTTTCATGGAAAATGTATTACACAAAACTAATCAAATCATCTGATAATTCTGGTTAATTTTGACGTTAATAATGATCTGTATTGTATTAATATAATCAAAAACGTTCATTATTTTTTTGCGAAAAATATTTATATAATTCTTTGAAGCCCTATATGTTGTACTTCGATCGTTTTGGATTGATAGAGATCCCAGTAAGAAATGATGATCGAAAAGATATCGAATTTACGCGTTTTATATTTATGAGGGGATGTGCTTAGAGATAAATTTGAAGTATTCAAGGAATACTATCTTTTAGTGAGTTTTATTTATCCCTTAAGAGTATCCGTTAAGAGAAACCGTTTTTAGGGTACTTTTCTTTTTAAAAGCTTACAAAATTATATAGAAATTGTAAATAAACCAGTATTTTAAGAGATTTATTAATATTAATATTATTAAATTGATTATGAAATTTAATATTGTGATATTCTATTCTTTAACAAAAGTAATGCGTAAACAGAAGCGTACAGATTAAAGAACTAGAATGTATACATATATATAAAATAATTAAAAAATAACATAAATATGAAATATGATATAACATAAGTATATAATTGTATTGATAAAAATATAATCTGCTTAGATAAAGTAGCGTAGTAAGATAGTAAAAAAAATCATACAAATTTCATTTTTGCTATTGAAGAATTTGTTTTTAGCAAATTTTATATAGAAAAAATTAATGTATAAAATATGGATTTCATAAAATTATTTAAGCAGATCATGTTTTTATCAGTGAATTAATACAGTGCAATGTTTTCAACAAACAAGGATTACCGTTTTAAAAGGCCTGTGTTAGTATTGGTGACCTTTCTCTAGAGTTCTTATATAAATAAAAATGAAATTAATGGGTCTTATTTAGCTGTATCTTTCATTTAAGAAAAAAAAAAAGACTGCTCTATTTGTTAAAAAGTAAAATTCGCGAAAATTAACAAAACAATTTCTGTTTATCACGATTACCGTTCTACTTATTTAATTGAAGGAATCGTTTAATGACTTCAAATTAAAATCTTCCGCTGAAGAAATCAGTTGTCGATCACACTTACCCGACTTGCCGACGCCGGGTTGGCCCAGTAAGATCACTTTGACCGTCTTGAATGAGTCTCTGTTGACGAGACCGAGGCCCCAGCTGATCGGCGGACTAATTCTCTTCTTGGTGGACACCAACGGTGGACTATCGCCATCCATGTCTTTATCACCACTGAACCCTCGGCAGGGTATCCCATCGATTATGAACCCCTTCGCATGGTCCGGTGGTATTTAATGAACGCGTTATTCATAGCAATCTGTCGCGCGCTCCTCGAGGGGTGGGCGCGTAATAAACAATGCGTGGGCGATACGTCACACACTAACTGCGTCATTATATCT
The DNA here is from genome assembly GCF_013373865.1 of Monomorium pharaonis. NCBI lineage: Eukaryota > Metazoa > Arthropoda > Insecta > Hymenoptera > Formicidae > Monomorium > Monomorium pharaonis. The sequence goes on from NC_050476.1 coordinate 7,940,127, forward strand.
ATTATTGGAGTAATCGCGTAGAGTCTACGTACACAAGTTGCAAAAGTAAAATTAAAAAAAAAAAAAAAAAAAAAAAAAATCGCGCGTCGCGCGCGATGATGACGTCATTAAGATTCTCTTTGTCCCAGGCGTCTCCGATGTCAGGAATATCCGGCTCGCGTGGCCAGCTGATCGCGGCGTGATTGCCGACGACGGCATCAGATTCGACGCACACGTGTCGCCGCGCGCTACGCGGCTCGATCGCGAGACGAGACGGGTTGTTGTTGATTTTTACGTAAGAGGTCTAAGGGGGACTACCGCTCGGACTTTTATCATGTTATGGCGTCTTGGCTTTAACGCCGCGCGTTTCTTCTTCCGCAGATACGGCGCCGAGGCTGCGACGGCTGGCGACCGGCTCGTTAGCCGCGCGCGCGCTTGTCGTCTCGTTGCATCGCGACGCGTCGCGTCGCAGTTCGATGCACTTGCCCGTACACTCGGCCCGTCCGTGAACGGTATATTGTAACTAATTGTTTACGGCTGCATTCAGCACCGCGTTGCATTAAACACGATACTCTTCTTGTCTCCTCTCTCTCTCTCTCTCTCTCTCTCTCTCTCTCTCTCTCTCTCTCTCTCTCTCTCTCTCTCTCTCTCTCTCTCCCGCTCTCTCTCTCCCGCTCTCCGTTCTCCTGTCTCGTCTCTTTTTCAGGATTCAATACTCTAGCTAGCGAATTGTAGTCCTTAGGAATCCATATGATACATAATATAATAATAAACGGAGAAAATTTTAGTAAGAGGAGTAAAAAAGGAGAGTAAAAATTATGGTAAAAAGTAAGCGCGGACCTACACTGAAAAAAAGTAATGTATCTAATAAGATATGTAATTGCAGGCTGGCAACTACAGATATACTCAATACAATTATATTTGCTGTTAATGCAAGTACAACAGTCTTGATTGAATTATGATGTTGATACTGCAATAGCATAAATTATTAAGTATTGAGTATATCTGTAGTTGACAGACTGCACATTTTGTTGAAAAAATAATTTGTTTTTAATGAAAATTTCAAATATGTTTTCCATCAAATTACCATAGTATTCACACTATTTATGGTATAATTCTTTGAAATTTCTTTCTGTGATCCGTAGCTATTATCGTACATAGTAATTTTATTATAAAATTATCTCTGTGCAGTTCTTAACACATTTGGAACATTATTAAATTGGAAAACAATTTAATTTCGGAATGATATATATATATGAGGGAAAACTTGTCAAAAGGTTTATTAAAAAGTACCTCTCTTTCCGCGAAAACGATTGGAAACACTCGGTAGCACAAAACTCACTAAAATTATCAATGGTGTTGCGTGCACATCTCGACGCGCCCACGACTTGCGTTCAGAACATGCGCATTGTTTTTAATGAGGAACGGTGTGTTGAGAGGGCTATATTTAGTTCACGCACTTGGTCCATCGATACTTTTGAAATTTAAAACGCGTACAAATTGCGAAGGGGGTTGCACGTGGGAATCAATGGATCGTTTAGTCAAAAGTTTAAATTGCTGCTGACGTGAGGCTAAATATCCTTTACGTGTAATTTTATCGTGACAAGGCTTGTAGGAAATTTATATTTGTTATGTGTGTATTTTTTCAAATTATAATCTGGAATAATTGTGAATTTTTAATCGTTTGTGGCATTTTTTTAACTTGCAATATATGCATTGTATTCTGTAAAATACTTTACATCACAGAGAAAGAATCCACATAGCAAAATATATCACAGAGATATCTTAAAAATATCTGAATGTTAAAATATCTGATTGCACTGTCAGAAAATATTAAAATATTTTTGAGATATCTCTAAGATATTAAAAGTTATAATAATTTTATTTCGAATGTGATATCTGAATCTTATAATAATTTTATTTCGAATGTGATATCTGAATCTTATAATAATTTTATTTCGAATGTGATATCTGAATCTTATATTTAAAATAATATCTTTAATTCTTATATTTAACATCTTATATTTAAGATAGTATGATGTTTATTTTAAGATATGTTGTATAAATTATTTTATTGGTTACAAAGGTTGTGTTTCGAAATACACTGCCAATGCTGAAAATCTATAATTCACGTTACGTGTACTAACCTATAGATTTTCAGCACTGGAAATGAATTTTGGAACGCAGCCGAAATATATCTCTAAAGATAAACATGAACCAAACATAAATATATTATAAAAATAATAAAAACTTTGATTGACAATACCGGTCATGTCGTACTCTCTACAGTGCAATCAGTGAAAGTTCAGTGAAAAATCAGTAGAGTGAATGAAAATACACTGATTTTCAGTGATAGATTTATATAACTTATTATCAATCAATGAAAATACATTAATCTTTTATAATACACTAATATTGAAGTTGAAATCACTAAAAGATACCAAATACTCACTTATTATCACAGTTATAAGTCTATTATTACAAATCAGTGATAATACATTGATTGCTGTTTAGAGAATATGCAAATGTTGCAGAAATATTCTTTTACAGACAAAACTTAATATCAAGTAAATTATATTGAGTAGATATTTTATGAATATCTAACAATAAAATATCTTAAAATTGATTTAAAATTGTAGGCACAGAGATATCTGATTTTATCTGATTATATCTCAAATCTATTTTGCTGTGTGGAAATTTCCTCTTCGAATTTACTTTTAAAATTATAATAATCGCGAGATAGGATGGACTTAAAAAAAATTTACTATACTTAAAAAATTTTTTATTAAACCTTACTAAATATTAATTTTTATTATTAATTTAATGTAATTAAATAATTTTATTAAAATTGTACAAAAATAAATTTTGCCGAAGTTTTATTGTAATTTTATAACTTATATTATAAAATAATATAGTTAAATATTATTACAATTTTATAAAATATTACTAAAATTATTTAAAAATTAGTAAAATGTATAATGCAAAGTCATGTTGTTTTACAATTATCATGGTTTTGAAGGTAATCTTTAGAAGAAAAAAATTATCTCTCGTGTAACGGATAATAGCGTGCTATTATTAATGGAATGTGCGCGTTATTTCTCTTGCTTAACCCTTGCAATTTCAAGCTGCGTTAAGTTTCATCGATTATTATCACATATATAGGTGAGAAGAAGGTCAGGATTTCTAAGAACATTGTATAAAAGTCAATTTCTCACATTAAAGTACATAATCTATTAATGTCCATATATAAGCACGTGCTCTTTCTCTCCATTCTCTCTCTTTTTTTTTCATTTATTTTGCATTAGTAATATGTGTAATAACAGTGTTCTATTCGTGTATATTTATATAGATTTTGAGAGAATACGTTACAGGGACACGACAGGTCAACGAACTTAAAATGAAGTAATTTAGAATTTAATCAGAAAATTGTACTTTGCTTCAAGAAATAAAAATAGATTTCATTGTGGTAAATAAATTTTTCTGATATCACTGACAGTTTGTACAAGAATAGATCTTTGCTTCTATTAACTGATAAATCAAAAGAAACCAGATGATTCCGATGTTTTCGAAATCATCTGGATATAACCGGTTAACTATATTGACATATCTTGTTTAAACTCGAAATTATTTTCTTGGGTAAGTTTTTTAATCAAGAAAATTATGAGACTTTCTTTCAAATACAATTATAGCTTTTAAGTCGTAATTGGATTGGAGACTAAGATGGAGATGATTGGATTGAAATTTGACCAATTCGAAAATAGAAAAGTTTAATAAATTTTGTTTTGATTGGTCAAATTCTAATTCAATCTCATTCTCACTAGTATGATTATAGTTTCAGAATTTATTCACATGGGAAAGACTGTCCCAACGATCATTCATATGGAATAATTGAATAATCGTACAGGATGTAGTTAAAATTATATTTTAAAATAAACCTGAGAAGCGACGTTTATAGTCCAACATAATTATTTAAAGACTGTTCACAATAAGCTTACCTTTTATTTTATAAACTCGTAGACGAACGTTGTTGAATTATCAGATTGTCATTTAATGTTATATACATATTTTTAATTTTATTTTTATTTAGATTGTCATTTAGCGCGTGCTCTTCCCCCCCCCTCTCTCTCTGTGTACACACACACACACACACACACACACACACACACACACACACACACACACACACACACACACACACACAAGTTTTACCAATAGTTTTGCATTAAGGTATCATGCATACAATTTCTGTAAGTTAAGTTAAAATTAGAAATATGTTAATATTTATACTTTAACTAAGTTATATGGAAGTAGCAAAATAACATTGTATTTTTATTTAATACATTTTTATAATTAGTAGAATTTATTTTTAAATTAGTTAATAAAAATTAAATTATTCTAAATTACTTAATAAAAATTAAAACACAATAGGAACACATAAGGAACTTATAATATTAATCGTTTAAAACACAATGACAAAATCTTAATTTTTTAAAACAATATATAATAAGTACTGAAAATAATTTATTCAAAGTTTTAATCCAATTTTGAGATTAGTTGTTTTTAATTTAGTTGTTAATTTTGTTTATTTATGGAATTACTAACTTTTGTGTTGTAATAAAATTTTACATAAAACATCTTGAATACTTTTTGATATTATTATGTACTTATATGATATTATAATGTGCTTATATAAAGAAATTCAGATTTTTGATATTATTACATATAATTACATTTTTGCTAGAACACATTTTTATTTCTTACTGAAATAATTTTTTATCCATGTCTAAAATCATCACAAAATTTTTTGTATTTTTTAAAAATAGAATATAGAGCAATCTACTTTTCATTATTTAAAAAAATATGCATAACACATTTTTAGACACCGTGCTGACTTCATAACCCGATGTTTTATTTGAAAAGTCCAATATCTCCAAACGACCTTTCGTCTGCATCTACAATTGCTCGTTACTTATACACACTTCCTGGTATCTGGTTTGATTGCTGATCTAAATATAGACACGGCTCGATTTTTAGGACAAGAAAAAAGTCGCCATTAGTTGATTTCCTGTGAGTTTCACGAGGGTTATCGATTGGGTGAGACTCTTTATCAGGGTTATCTAAAAATCCCAAATCCATTCACCCAAAAAGCCTATCGAGTTAAGCTGGCGTCGCGTCCAAAAAATGTCGAAAAAAGATGGAAGATGTTCCAAAAGGAGATCCGTGTCACTTGGATAAGATAATTAAATTTTCGGCGTGAGACTTGTGAGAGAAAAGAAGTGGTGGGTGAAAATATCATTAATTTTCGCTTTTCTTTTTTTTATCCGTGTCATTTTTGTAACGGACTTCGCTCGCTTGTGGGTACGGCCGGTGCACGAGAGCAACGAACGATATTTATCCTTTGATGCGGGAAGGACTGCTACAGAAGCACATATGCATCGATGAAGGTGGCAAAAAAAATTGATTCACGGTGACAAAAAAAGTTACAAGAACTGCTCCATAGAAAAAATATTCTTTTTTTGAAAATAAGTATCTTTTGTTTTGAAATGTTAAGTATTGAAATGAGATTATGTAGCGTAAAAAAGACAAATTTACATGAAAAAATTTTGTACAGTTTTATCAAGAAAACTATATATTTATATTTTTAATAACAATTTTTGTGACTTAAGAGAAAAAGTTTATATATATAGAGCAGAAGGTGGTATAATAATATGGCCACTGCGGATAATATGACTATACCCATATTATCTCCGTTGACGAATTCTAGTAATTATTTATGATATTATTTGTTTAGTAGTCTACTGTTATATTATGATGCTAATATGATAAAACATAACAGTCAACATTTGTTATAAGGCATTTTTACTTTTAAGAATTTTGAAAATTTTTTAAGGTATATTTTAACATTTAATTACACATACTTCCTCATTTTTTTAAAACTTAATCGCATTATTACCTAAATGTATGTACACTTGAGTACTTTTTTATTATTTAACTCTTTATTCCGCTGTATATATTTCGAGTTACATAAAATTAAACGATGATATAGAATGTTGTCAATATAGCCATCTAAGTGTGCTAGTAATATGGTCACTTTTTTCGAGGTCTCTATATCGACAAAATTCCTCGATAAATCAATTAAAGGCTTAATTTAAAGCTGCTTATTTTTTAAAATTCTTTATATGAATAAAATTCTTTAGATTTAAGGTTATTTTTATTTAACTTCCATTAAATGTGAATAAAAATCACCTATTTTAAAATAACAACTTATTTTATATAAATATATATGTTTCTAACAAAATACTGTGACCTTTTTAAACAAAACCAATTTTTTTACATTTATTTTTGTATTGGCTATATTACCCTACCTATTTCTCTTTGGCCCATTATACAATATCGTTACATTTTTAGAAATAATACATAATATAATAAATATTTTATAACTTTGAATTGAAAATCTAATGAGCACACTTTGATGAATATAATCGTACAATTTCAACTCAAAACATTGATTATTAACGAAGTTGTTAAATAAAATATAAGTGGGTGGCCATATTATCTTCTCCTCTATATATATCGGATAGAAAATTACAATATCATCAAACCAAGAATTAAATCTTTTAATACAACTATTATCAAAACAATCATACATTGTGCTTTTATATGACTATTATAATATTGAAATATAATATAAATAATATTTCTATATAATAATAGTTTTTTTATATGACATAAATATAATATTTTTCTAACACTTAAGATTATTACATTCTTTAAAAAAAAAATTAAGTTATATATGAATTAATATATAAGCAAAGTTATGATGGTTACAAAAAAAATAATTTACGAAATGTATTAATGAACTAATAGATATACAGGGCGTCCTAAAACTACTTGGACGTTTTTTTAAGAATTGATAAATATTCTTTGGAATATTCTTTGGAATATTTTAAGACAAAAATTTTAACATGAAAATGTTGATAAGTATATACGTTTTAAATTATTAGCGATTAAAGTTCATAAATTATAGAGCTAACATTTTGTATCAGGTATGGTGTTATGATAAACATGGTACCATGGGGCCTATAATCTGGCCTATAAACAATATTAAAATTTTTATACAAATATGTAATAATATTTTTTATTAAGAAATTAATTTTGTAATATCACATTATATTACAAAATACCAATTCAATAAGATATTATGAAATGTATCAAAATAAATTCATAATTATGTTCACACTTACCCCGTATAGTAAACATTTTTATAATAATATCAGTATATAATTAATTTCGATGTGATTATTAGATCGGACATATATCATTATTTTTTATTTAAAATTATTTTTGATTTGATAAATAATTATAAATTATTTAATTTATTTAATGCATTTACGCAAAATAAATAACATTTAATGGTCAATACTATCCAGTATTGCATTTTTATAAGGGTATATTATTGATATTATAGTATTTACAAGAATGCAATTAATACTACTCACACGCCAAGTTTTTGCTTCATTATCTGTTATTATTGGTAACATTTCCTTTTTTTAAATATTTTTAAATAAATTTTATAGGATTTTTCTAAGTCTTTTTATAATAAAATATATTTTACTTATTGTATTAATCTCGTTTTCATTTTTTAATGCACACGTTTATATACTTGGGATATCTTTTTTACTTTTGTAAGATTTCTAGTAGAATTTTATTTGTTTTTGTAAAAATTAAGTAATATTGTTTCTTCACTTATATTATGTGATTCTATTTAAATTGATTTATTTGTTATATATTATTGACATTATTATTATTATTATTATATACATTGCATTGTTAATAATAACGTGTATATATAATATTATTATTTTAATTTTATTACTGTTATTGCTCTAATAATTTTATTTATATATTTGTATTAATGAATACTTTTGCGATTGGTACAGCTTTAACATTCAGTCTCGTAATTTTTTGAATTTTTTATTTACAATAATGTATTAACATTTACATATGCATATACACACACACACACACACACACACACACACACACACACACACACACACACACACACACACACACACACACACACACACACACACACACACATATCCTATTCTATTTTTCTATTTTTAATTGTTATTTATTTAATTATCGAAAATAAAAAATAAAAAAACATACTTTTTAATAAAATATAATATAGACCTGTGTATACCTATTTGTTTTAAGACATTTATTGTTGTACAACATATGCAGCTTGTGCTCGCGTTGATTTTCGCACAATTTTATGTTTTTATTTTATGTTATTTTATGTTTTAACTGTTAAATTGTTATTATGTACTTCCGCTGAGAAGATGAGTTACCATCAATTGAATTATTCGGAAGGAGACAGCAGATGCTCTCGCTGCTCGACGCAGGTTGAAGTGTGGGGGTTCCTTCTACGGACTCTGTATGCAAACGGTATAGCCAGCCTTGCTGGCATGTATGTATATCTGAACTAGCATCTCTTAATCCGCTCGCCAGGCAATTCGTAATACTACTTTTAGAGAACTTTTTCTCGCCACTTTCTCCTAAATAAAAATCCGCTATTGTCTTATATTAAGAAGTGTTCGTGACGATATCTTCACCTCATTGTAGATCTTTGCCCTCCCTCTTGTCGCCCCCCGTTAGATTCTTGATTTTCAAAGTCTCCCAAATCTCTGTCTTGAGCGCTGGTAATTTTTAAAACGTCATATAGTAGCAGCATTCTTGAATCGATTCTCTTGAAAAATAGAAATTAAAGAATCGATTTTGCAAGAATTAATCTAAAAAATCGCAAGAAATTTTTTCTATACAATTAAAATATAAATTAATAAATTTTAATTAGTTCCTTAATTTTTAAAACTTTAATAAATAAAATAAGTAATTAAATTAAGCTTTAAAAATAAATTATATTAATAATAAAGTATTAAATTTACATGAGTATGTATATATATATAATACTTATAAATAGTAATAAAGTATTTATATTGATAGTAATTTATATTAATAGTAAAATATATATTTAAAAAACACTATGCTTAAAAGAAACAAAAAAAACCAATCAATGTCAAAAGCGACAACAATGAACTTCGATAGATTCGATAACATGCTTTTTTTAGAAATAAATAATCTTACTTTAAAATAAAATTGTATGTAGACATTATGAAGCTTCTTAAATGACAAACTGGTTTTGCGTGTGTGTATGTGATACATGTTTTGCACAAGGGATGTCAAGATCTCAGGATTGAGTGTATCGATTTTAATCCGACTAGTCGCAGTCGAAAGCTCGCATCAATATTATATAAGAAAATTGCTATTAGATTTTATTTATTATGATTTTAGTTTCTGAAAATAAGATATTTTAACAGAAAGTGAAATTGACAGCTGAATTTTGGATAAACTCAGCAGCGCCGCAATATTTGCGCAATAAAGTTCATGTCACACGGCTAACTTTTTTTATGTACTTGACGTCGCATCCACTACCGCATGCATCACTTGGCTACCGATCTAATGATCACGTCAAAAATAATTATCTATGCTATATCGATATTATCATAAAAATATTTACGGAGCAAGTGTCGATATAATTATAAATCTATTTTGATAAATGTCATAATGTTTCATTATTGAATTAATATTTTGTGATATAATCCGATATTAATTATGTATATGCAATGTGCAAATAATGGTATTAGAAGAGTATAGAAGCGGAAACAGTTTCTTATTAAAATTAAAAAATACATTTATAATAAAAATATTATTACATATTTGTATAAAAATTTTGATGTTGTTCAAAAAGATATTTGTTTAATGATACCATTTTTACCATTTTTTTTAACACACTCATGTCTAAGCACATCAAATGTTAGCTCTATGATTCGTGAACTTTGATTAGTTAATAATTTAGAAACTATTATAGTTTTGACATTTTTGTACTAGAATTTTTGTGTTGGAATATTCCAAAAAAGCCTTTTTTTTAAAAGATGGTTTATTTTCAAAGTATTAAATATTGAAATTAGATTATGTAATGTTAAACAGACACAATTTGTTTATATGAAGAAAGTTTGTATAATTTTATTTAGAAAAACATATTTTTGTTATTTAATAATAATTTTTATGAATTAAAAGAAGAAGTAATAATATTTTCAAATTAACAAAATTAGAATTTATAACATATTATTATAGAATTTATATAACATATTCTTTAATATTGTATTTAATTATTATAGAAATAATTATATTACTTTTTAGATAATTAATAAAATAAAATATATAATTATTAAGATAATTATTAAAATAATACTAAAATAAAAATATCTATTTTGTTAAAATTTAAGATCAAATTCTTCACAAAAAATTATATATAATTAAATATTTATTAATTTATACATAATAAAAACGTACAATTATATATAAATTAACAATTATTTAATTTTATATATAAGTAAAATTATTATTGTTTTATATATCAGTAAGAATATAATTTCTTAGTCATATATAATAATATATCATATACATTAGTTTTAATTTAATACTAATGTTTAACATTTTCTCTCTCTCTCTATCTTTGTGTGTGTGTGTGTGTGTGTGTGTGTGTGTGTGTGTAAAAGTAGTAAGTAATCTTTATTAAAAAGTAGTAAGTAATCTTTATTACTCTGACTAAATGCAAGTAACGTAATTATAGCGAATAGAATCGGGAGGCGTTTCGTAAAGGATGAAAAAGCGAGACAAAGAAGCTGATAAAGAAGTCTGGCTGTTCGTTAAAATTTGGCAAACAGTTGATACTGCACTGTTTGCGAGCTAATGAAAGATAAAACATCGTCTCGCACACCTTCCCCTCTTCTCTCTCGTCGTTACGCGAGCATTTAATGAGCATAACCTCCGGCCTCTAGCACATGTGTGGATTCCACTTTTTCAATATTCCGTCAAAGATGCGACAGGATGCCGGTGCTTCTTTTGAAAAGCCATAACTCGTTTGATAGGTCTTTTAATGTATGACGGGATGTAAAGTTGCTTTACAATTCGGTTTATAACCGTATAAACTCCTGTCGCGGCAATGAAAAATGTTTTATTTCTCGACTACTGTTTCGCGGCAAACTATCTTAGCTCTAATTCGGCGAATTTGGGTTGATGTCAACTACCTATATGTCTTCTGTGTAACAAAGGTTGTGCTTTTCACGAGAAAACGAAAGAAAATGTTCAGACATGCGAGAATCTAATTACAGTTGAAATTCTTCAGTTCTTTGAATGGCAATGCACGAATAATAAATTAGAATAATTTTATATAATTATTAGAGACAATTAGGATATAAAAGGGATAAAAAGAATAATTAGATAAAGACGGGAAGCGCGATTAAAATAATATGTCTAAAAACGATATTCTTGTAATTTAATACATTCATTTAAGAATTTTCAGTAAGGAGACTGATTTATCTAAACGTTTTGAATCTCTTCCTGTTTATCTACAAGCGCTGTTATAACGGAAATGTGAATCGCTGTCGTCTTTTCTAATCAGTATCTTTTACAATCAGGTTTGATTCAAAACGACAAATTAGTGCAGAGTTAATAAATTTCTATTTAAAATGTTGAGATCGCGCTACAAGTATCTAAAAATGCAAAATTCTATATTATTTCTCGGAATATACGCTCTTCTCTGTGACCTGACACAATTTTTCCCGTTATAAAAAGATCATTGGTGGCAGCATTATACAAGAAAATTTATCCAAGTGTAGCCTGGGTTTCCATTAATACACGACCGGTTCGCCGAGAACTTAACGTTTGATCGAGAATAATTGCTATAATAATGATTTCGACCCCAATTATAAATTAAAGATAAGAAAGATTGGGGGTATACAGTTGTATCTAATTGTGTGAAGTAAAAGATGTTTAATTACGGGTAAAGATGTTACGTAGACTATATCAATTTTTTTCACACACATTACACGCGTTTTAATTAATTTCCGCGGCGAGTTAGCTCTCGATAAATATATTTAAATACTTAAGTACATGACTTTCATTTATTTCTTGTTTCGCGATGAGCCCAGCGAGTACGATTAATAAGAATACTTAAGCTATTGCTGGCGCCAATACGATAAGAAAAAGAAATGGAGAAAAAATTCTGTTGCTTCCTCTTGGTTGTACGAGAGCCAGGTCGGCCAGTGAACTTGGACCCTACGACGCGTAAACGAACGAAACAACAGTCTGCTCCCACACGAGACAGTGTCGTTCTTAATTAATCAATACCAGAAAGGAATTTTCCGAGAATGATGTCGCTTATCCTTCTCGTGTTCTCGATCAATAAGAAAGAACTTGGTACACGCATACCAAGCATGTGTCGTTATGGGGCACTAAACCTTTAGGTGGGAGTATCCTTCTGTGGGAAAAGGATAGGATGAAAATTTAGGTTTCTTTCTTTCTGTCTTTTTCTAATGGGCGTGACTTGCGCACCAAATATTAATATTAGTGGCCGCCCCTCAGTAGAGTTTCCCCCCCACTAGTTCACGTCAGAGAGTCCTGAATATTCGGTCTGTTCTTCTCTTTGTGTGGTACACCTCTTACTATCTCATAAGTAGTTTATCTTAATATGTCTATGGAAAAAGTGATAACACTAACGACTCTCTGCCAGACACGGTGCCATGGAAACTAGTAATAGACAATTGACTGAATCATAATCGATTAATTAATTATGATTCGATTAATTGCCCATCACTAAATGGAAAACTTTGAAAACGGATGATCCTATAATATCACGGCGGAAATTTTGCAAACTTTCTCACCATCGACTATTCAGTTTTCTTAAACAACAGAAATCTGATAAAAGATTATAATTTTACAGAGTAAACTAAATAATTGTTAAAAGTCTAAACTTTGCTGAAATAAATTTAATCAAATATATTGTTACTATAATCAATTAATAATATTTGATTATAATTATTTCATCAAAGTTTAATAATTATTTTAGACTTGATTATTATTACTAGACTTATGTTGTAACAAATACTTATTTGTTAATTATTTTCTTAAAGTTTCTCGATTCATTATCTGTGTTGACACCTTTTTTTCCTGCTTTGAAATTATTTCGAAAGTAATCATCGTTGGTCGCAAATATGACTTTATTATAAATTTTATAAACCATAACATTGGTTACTGCACTGATTATATAATACACTACCAATTATGTTATATCATTTCACAAACAACGTTCTCGATTTGCGCAATGCGTTTTTGCAGTTGCAATACTTGAAAATAACGATATCATAAAACCGGCGTGAGAACTCATGAATTTCGCGGCGGTGGCGATTCGCGAGACAGTACCAAGAATCACATCCAGACCATAATCCATTAACGGTCGTTACAAAGATAAATGGGATCTCTCGGGTTGTTTCGCACGCGCCAAACTTGACAAGAGAACACGATTGCCATATACTTTTTTTCCTATTAATCCTTAACCCTTAACCTCCGCATTAAAATTATCTCTCTTGACAACAGCTTAGAAGCTCTTACTTGTCTCGTGACAGATAATATTGACTCTGAATTAGATATGCGCTTTCTGTTTGTCGCGTTTAGCAACAACGAATTGGAGCATCTGAAATAATTAATACAATTCTTTAATACACGTTATATCGACTTTAAAACATTAACATTGGCATCTTATTCAACATATACGTATAAGATGCCTTCTATAAGAAAAAAGACAGATATTATATTATTTAAACAGTATGATAAAAATTTGCATGTTTTGCTTATCCAGTATAAACAATGAAGTTTAAGTTATAAAAACTTAAAAAAGGTGTTAAAACAGAAATAAATAATTTAGATATTAACTTCTTACACTTTCATGCTTTTATCATTTTAAACAATATTTTATAAATTTAAAATGTTTAGAATTAAAATACAAAATAGTTTAAGTCATAAAATTATTTTAGAATTGAAGATGTCAATTCGAAAAATTATGTTTTGTATTCATTAGCATCTTACCTCTAATTGTAAGTATTAGAAGAAATCATATTGCATTTTGTACATGTAATATTAAGTATTCCGGTTAGTTTTGAGAGAAAAATACGTTTATTTTTAGAAAAACGTTAAATTTTTTATTCAAAATACCTTCCATCATACGCTTGCTGTAATTTTTGTCCCACAATAAATGAATTTCGCATGCGATAAAAGAATGTCTTTTGAGGTAATCCGTTCATTGAATCGATTTTTTATTTATTCATATATTTTAAAGTGCGCGCGCTGAGCAAAGTCGTGCTGTATCGATCAAAACAAGTGATAATCTGGAGGAACACAACTGATGAATCGTTGTTATCGACACTTCAATAGTGACACTTCAAACGCAGCCATATCAAATTTGTGATGTTATAAACGAAAAATAATACGTTGACAATTCAATTTTCGCATCCGTGCCATATTATAATTATTCATTATTTTGGCGTCTTGGCCAATTTGTGACGTGCTTATGGAATTCTCAAAATATGGCGAATACTATTAAATTGTAATAACTATTATACACATAAGAGAAATATTTTTTTCTTTATAATAGACAAAAATTGGCTTTGTATTATAATTATTACCGTTATGTATTGATTATCAGAAAAAAAGCATTTGATATTTTAGAAGTGTGTTAAAGTGATCTTATGTGTTACTTTATTTAAAATTATTTTTATTTATAATAAAAATGACACAAATGTAAAAATTGGGTTGTTAATGTGTTTCTCGCTTCTGACGTTACAAATTAAATATGGCTGTCGCGAGGGGCCAGGAGCTTTGAAGAGCGATAACATATCTTTAATTGTCTTTTTAATTGTCAACGTATGTCGAGCATTGTCGTGCAATAAAATTATTTTGTATTTTTTTGAAGTTATTATTGGACGTTTCTGGTTCAAAGCAGATTTGAATCGATTAATTGTTGATAACGCTTGCAATCAGTAGTAACTGTTCGATTCGGTTACAGCAGGTCAACGGCTTTGGTATCTCATCAAATGTACAACGAAATTTTACGTATTTTCATGAAATGTTACGTTTTAGAATCAATGTCAGTGGTTGTTGACATGATTTTTTCCATGATTTTTTTATTTATATCTACGTTTATATCTACGGAGAGAATTTTCTCTTATTTATCCTCAAAATCTGGTAATTGTGGAATAATGTGTAACTTCGAGGAATTTTACTATACTGTTTAGTACAATTTACTAAAAATAGTAAAATTTACTATACTTTCAGCAAAATTTACTAAAAATATAGTAAATTTTACTAAAAAGTATATTACATTATCCCACATTATCCCACAATTATTAAATTTTGAGGGTAAATTTTAAAAGAAAATTCTCTTTGTGTAGAATTATTATAGTAGAACCATTTTTTATTGCCCAATTGAAACATAGTTTAAAATTGTACAACAATTATCTAAAAATAAATTACAGAGCTTAGCTATCAAGTTATCAAATAAAGAGCATATTTTACGGCTTACCTTTTTGTATTTTGAAATCTTTGCCATCCTTTGTTAGTATCGAAATTCATCTTTATAACCATAGCTTTTTTCTTAGTCTAGTGCGTATATTTTTGTGCCATTAGAATAATTATAAACGTCTGATTTAAGAAGACTATAATCAATATAGCTTCTTTCTTTAACATTTTCTCCCGACTTATATTATTTTTAATTTGTTCTTTTTTTTACGTAATAGAATTCTCTTTCTTTAGAATTTTTTTGTTCTAAGAATTGTCTCTCATGCTGCTATAAATGATGGTCTATTTATTAAAGAGGTCAGACCGATGTAATCGGTCGAAAAAATAGACAAGTTTTAAACATGGATTGCGAAGAAATAAAAAAGCTTCAAACTTGTAATTTAGCACTTTATTTAAATTCGACGAAAATATAAAATATGCAAAAGGTAAAATAATATTTTTAGTACTATTTGTTAGAATGTTATATAAAAAGTTTTTTTTGTATCGGTTACTTGTGTTAATTCCACTATCTTAGATCGTCTAAAACAAAACAATATTACTAAAGTGTATACTAAAGTGTTATACTCTCTAAACGTTAACCGTGTTTTTTCCAAATTTGTTGAAATTTAACTGAAAAAAAAAAAGTTTTTAAACTTTTTTATCTTTGGCACAAAAATGGTTAATTTGTTAATATTTTGCAAATTAAACAATGATATTGTAAAGATTCTCAATCAATGCTTAGAAAATACACTTTAATAATGTTATCTCTTTTTTGTTTCACAGGCGATTCAATATAGCGGAATC
The DNA here is from genome assembly GCF_013373865.1 of Monomorium pharaonis. Lineage (NCBI taxonomy): Eukaryota > Metazoa > Arthropoda > Insecta > Hymenoptera > Formicidae > Monomorium > Monomorium pharaonis. Next base: position 7,956,369 of record NC_050476.1, read on the forward strand.
ATTGACACTATTCACACAGCACCAAGTCGACTGTTAGTTGACCAGCAATCAGCAGAAATTGTCAAAGTCAGACTTGTAGTCGACTAATATTCGATAAATGTCTTAATTATAATTGACTACAATCTATCTAATAATTCAACTTAGAAGTCGACTTTATAGCGACAAAATTTTCAGCCAATGTTATATGGCAACTTTTTGCTTTGTCGAAAGATGATTTTAAATTTCTTGCAAATAGACCAATTACAATCGACAATTACGGTATGTAAAGTTGAAAAAAAATCATCGTACAAAAAGTGGACTAAATAGTTTTGAAAAATTAACTTAAAAAGTGTTGCCTTAAAAAGCTTTAAGTTTACAAATAATTACTTGTGGTGAGTGAACAGAGGAAAAATTGATTTTTTATAACACTTAAAATTTAATAAATGGTAAAAATATTATTATCCTACCTTTTATTTTACATATTTATACCTTTATGATGTATTTGAATAACGCCGAGCGCCAAATCTACAGCTGTTCCTCGTCTGATTCCTTTAATTGATGAAGTTAGGGACGAAATTCACGTCTTAATTTCGTATCGATCAAGTTAATACGGCGCGGAAGAAGAGTGTGCCTCTCCGTCCTCTCTCGTAGATAAAGATCAACGCGGTGTGCAGCGAGTAATTGAAAGATAGATGTAACCGATTGAATCATCTGTGCGATAAGTATCATTGCTTCAAATATAACCGCTCGTTTCTTACCGTTCGCATTCGTTGATTCACTCGTTGTAGCAGCATCTCGACCGCGCTCGAATGTAGTACATTGGCTTTGCCGATCTAATCGGCCAATTATCTCGAAAACTTATATGTGTGACCGTTGTGCGACAATAAGACATAAGAAATGATATTTTCCACAATGTCCCCGAATGATTAGAGACGCTATTTACTAGAGAATCACGCGCTTCCCAACTTGTTGCCAATTTATCATATATTTATAAGAAAGAGGGGAAAGAGAACGAGAAAGAGTGTGTGTGCCCAAATTTCAACAAGTCATCCAAGGCGAAACTAAATAAGAGAAAGAGGAAAATAGAAACAAGCAATGATAAATCTTTGGTGTCAAGCCCAATGAATTTCATTTACTCTACTAAAATTGGACATTTGCCCTCGAGACAATTAATCTTGCTATTATCAATAGTGCCGCGATACTCCCCCGCAAACGATTCGCTACCCACCGAAGGCAGGCGAGCTATGTCAAAGTGCAGGCCATCATGTTCGCGCACGTGATAGCAAATCAGATCTAGATTCGGCGCAGCTGCACGGCCGAGTTTCTCCGCACCGTGCGGTGGAAAAAATCGCCCGGCAGGAAAACAGCCCGATAGGGAATGATCGACGTGTGGCCGATATGTGGGGGTTCGCGCTCGAACTTAACCCCGATTGTGAATAGCGCTCCTCGTGCCGGTCTAGCCGCTATTATCGGGACGAAGCCTAAATCTGAAGGCAAACGTCGGCTTGCGATTTTTTGCCGACATCGGCACGACGACGCCGCGCCTCGTGTTGTTCATCGCGTGCATCTGTCGTCGCTTCCCGCGCACGTACGTACGCGTCAACGGAGGCACATTTCGCCGTAAAACCGTCGCGTTGAAACTTAACGATCGCCTTTACACGCATCACCCATCTTTTGATCCGCAATTAGCCGCAGAGGGACGTGCATTACGCGAGGATGGCGAATAGCCCGTGCTATTTTCAAGCTCTCGCTTTCACGCGCCGCGTGAATTTTTTCGCGGATCCTCTCTTCCGGGCGGGACTTAATTCGCGGAAATGTTAGTCGGCTAGACGAAAACTGATCCTTTCCAGATGAGTCCTCGTTTCGGAGTGATCGGTGGGATTTCTAGAATCGAGGTTACGAGCCAGGAACGGGACACTCGCCGTTACACGGAGAGAATTTTCATTTAGAATTTATCCTCAAAATTATGGTAGGACAACATGACTCGAAGAATTTCATTATAATTTTTGTAAAATTAAAAACAAATTATTCTATATTATAATTGATTTATTTATTTAACTTTTTTAACTTCAAATTTTACTAAAATTACGGTAACCCAACAAATACCAACTAAATTTATATAATTGTTATATAACAATTATATCATTTATAACACTTATATTATTAAGTAGAAAATTATAACTAACAGATATATAACAGTTATATAACTGTAGTTGACGTTTGCTGGGAAAATTTTCCAAGTCTGAGAAAAAATTCTTTCCGGGTCTCGACGGTGTCAAACCGTCCGTTTACCTTTCCGCATTGCACTGGCGACTGTGAATATTCCGCATTGTTAAGTTTTATCAGACGAGAAAAATAAAAGAGCCGGTATTATTACGTGATTTATCGCGGTGGTATCACACCGGTGTTTTCTCGTTTTCGCGAGAAAACATCAGCGGGATTGATGAGATGCCACATCGTGAGATGTCGATAATGCGCGAAAAAACGCGGAGAAGCTCCGATTCTACATTATTGCCATATTGTTGCTCGTGACGATATCTCGCCGTTAATAATAGACGGCTGATGCCCGTTCCATAATACGCTTATTTTCCACTGCGATTGTTACTTATCGAATTGTTTTTCCTTGCGGTTGCGGCGCCGGCCGGGAAACTTGGCATTTTCATCCCTCTTCCGACATAATAATAATAATAATCGCGGCGAGGCGCGCCAATTAGCCGCTCAAGACCTCGGTGTCGTGCTCCTTTAATTATTTAATTATTTTTTCTTCGGAATCACTCAATTAATTGGCGCTTACGTGTCACGTCTGGATACACTCGTTTTCCAGCAATGTAAACATTTTTGTCTTTCCTTGCGCTCGTTTTGTAAAATTGTAAAAGCTTACACCGCAAATTACGGAGGAATTGCAGCAATGATAAACAACCGGCTGAAATTTGTTGATCTTAATTTCTAAAATGGGCACAGGTAAAATTTGTATACTTGTTGCTGTACAAATTTATATCTGATTTTAAAAAATACTATATACGTTTTCACTGCTGTACGAATACATTTGAGAGCTCAACGAAATATGACACTGAAATTTTTTTATTCTTTATTGTCAACGGATAAATCAATTATTCGTGTTTCTTTTCCTCATCGCCTGTATCGTTACCCTTTCTGACTCCCGATTCACACGCGCCGATAATTCGCTTTAAAAAAATATTTGTACGTAGTATTTATTCATTCCGAAGTGCGAAGTACAATTCATGCTTCTCGGCCTCAGCAATTGTGCGCGATTACCGCAAGGCAATTTCCGCTTTTGCGCAGTTAACTAATATTGCATATCGCAATAATAAGCGGTAGGATTAATGGATCTGCGAAGAGATAGTTAAAATCGGAAAATGGAAAACGCAGTGCGCCTTGTCGCACACGGCGTGACAGAGATTGCGATAGGGAACGAGATCACGAAGCTCGCGAGTGACACGATAATTGTAATTTGACGTTACCAGGAACGCCAGGTTTCTGTAATCGCGGCTGGCTATTTTTGGCTTGTGGCGGATCATCGCCGGAGTCGCGCATAATTGAGAATTGAGAATGATACATACATTACTTTCCATGCAATTTCTCATTTATCAGTTTAGAACATATTGATTTATGAATAAATTTCTATTTATTTAATAAATTAAATTTATAAAAAAATGTTACGACAAAGCATAATATTGTTAGATATTGCCCATTATTATTCTCCACTTGCAATAGATAAAATAATGCCACGAGTTAATAATACTGGCTTTTCTTGGAAGAAGTGATTCAGTAATTATCTAGCAGAACTTATTTATAAATCAACCCAATAATCGGCGGAAACGTTTGCGACCGTGCGAATGGTCCATTTATCAAAAGAAGTAGATTAGACTTGGAAATTTATAGTATTCCAATTTATTATTATTGCCTGTATCTTTAATACTTAAATGTGCATATGCATTTAAATATTAAAAAATGTAATAATAATTAGATTAAACTTTTCAATTTGATTTTTCTAGTTAAAGTGTCATAAGTTAAATATATAAATACTTAAATTAAAGAAATTTAATCGAGTGAATTTAGTCAAGTTAACAACTTTTCTTCTTGGGGGAGTCGAGAGTTAGCCGATTAATATAATTGCTTTACAAAGAGAGAGAGAGAGAGAGAGAGAGAGAGAGAGAGAGAGAGAGAGAGAGAGAGAGAGAGAGAGAGAGAGAGAGAGAGAGAGAGAGAGAGAGAGAGAGAGAGAGAGAGAGAGAAAGAGAGAAAGATTTAGTTTGATTTAATTAATTTATTAAAAATTGTTGCTAAATTTCAATCTAATTTATTGCCCCGTTATGTATTCACACTTCTCGGAAATGCGTAATTTTACTTGTCCACGTGGCAAATTCTACTTTTTCGCGCGTGAAATCGATTTGTCTTAAGGCTTCTTCTTAAGGCTGTCTCGCGCGCGAGACCAGGATGACCTGACGGGTTAACGACAGTCCACGTGTGGCCACTTGAGACTAGTTTTCCACGAGTTTTCTAAGTGGTGCGATTCACACCTCTCCTTGCGCCATGTGCAGGCGGTTCATTTAGGCTCAATAGAGGCCCATAAGTGCGGCTATTACAACGGCGGGCACTTGGGAATCACGTGCGCGCGTGTACTCGGCCGGTTAAGCGAGTGCATCGCCACGTAGTAGTTTGGAGCACGTGGCGCGGGTGTCCTTGGCATGCGTCGACATCCTCCTGTATCCGCGTGTCACGCGAGAACGTGCGATCCCGGCGAAATTCTTCTTTTCCACTGTGCCGCCGCGATCGCGATCGCTCACGTCTTACACGAGTCCTATTAGAGAGAAAGAGAGATAAGAGAAGAAGAAGAAAAAGAAGAAGAAGAATGAGAGACAAAGGAGGAGGGAAAGACTGTCGCATCAATTACGTACGTTATCCAAGTAACACACAATTATCACGATAAAGTCAAGATGATATCAAATTGAGTCTTGACAATTTCAAATTTTAATCAATATTGCTGACGTTCTATCTTAACTTCATCATAATAATCTTGATTACTTGGAAACCGTTCATGCATGACACAAACAAACTATCCGGCTGCGACTTTACTACCTGGTCAGACATTTGAGATTATTATAAATAGATCTTTGACGATAAGCTGTTTACCTAAAAGTTTCCATACTCAGTGATAATGACGCGCCCGATTATTGAGCGCCTAGTTATTGACTCGTCACAGAAACAGACTTAATCAAAGTGTACAGATAATAATTTTGATTCTCAGCAATTATTTAATATGATTAGTTTTTGCCATTAATTCTTCCGCTGGATATAGAAATAAGAATTAATCATAATAAAAAATTACTGAGCACACTCACTGATCTGCTCTGTCTGCTAAACGTGTGCAATGTATTTTACATAGTACGTAACAGGTTTTTTCAGTATTATCACAGTAATATTGCAATATCTCGGTAATTAAATTCAAGGTGAGGGTTTCTTCTTGTCGGATAATTCAATCAATTGATTTTCGATACACAGTCACTTTAGAGACTCAATCATAAAGAGCTGTTTTGAATTTTTATATGAGATAATGTACTGATATCATTTTTTAAAGAAATGTTGATGATGTCGTCTTAAACAGTTTTATTTTTCAATAAATGCTTATTAAATCTATAAGTGTTTTAGTTTAAATAATTTATTTAGATTTCTCGAAAATTATGGGAGATACGGAAAAACGTTTTAGGCAAGGTTGTATGATTTGGAAAAGGTGACAAATAATGATAAAATTAATAAGAAAAAAAAACAGTTTTTGAAAATCGTGTGTTATTCGTTATTTTTTAAAATAGAATTACATAATTTCTTTTTAGGGAAAAAAGGTAATATTATAATCCCTATATTTATATTTTGTACAATTTGTTACAAGTTTTTGTTTTCTTCATCGAATAATTAGATCAAGTGTAAAATCAGTCTGATTAAAGTTTATTATTAAAAGAAATTCTTAGAACTTGTATTCATCTTTTTCAATAAATTAAGGGAACAAAATTACAAAATCATTTTTAAGATAACAGTAGATCTGTGTGTGTATGTGCTAATAAAATCACCATTAAAATGTGTTCCTGACTTGACTCTAGACACCTATATTTTGGGTCTTACCCTTACGTAAACATCTTACGTAAACACCTATGAGTCTGTTAGACCGAGAACTTCATTGTTTAATAACAATGTTTAGTAACATTGTTAAATAAAAATTTAATAACGAAAATGACAGTTTCCGAAAAACCTTTCGGGCCCCACAAACCTATAGGTGTCTACCCAGGGTTAATATATAGATGATTTAAAAAAAAAAAAACATCTGCTAATATGTGTGTTTATGACAGCAAGTACCTCACGTAAAAGCTCACGTTTAATGATGAGTTGTGTTACTCTTGCCAATCTTTCGTACCTGACCTGTAATACGTAGCACATTTTAAAAGTACGAAATTATTAAAACTAAAAAAATAAAATAAGAGAAAAAATTCTTATCATTAGTACAATACTTGTACATATTTACCTACTTTATTTTTTTATGCAATCACAACTTTTTTTCTATCAGAGAACAAGCTTTTTCATACTCTCTACCCGAGAAAAAATTGATATTAGTATGATCAGATGTAAAAATATATAATTAGATACGAAAAGATCTAATAATATATAATCATATATAATCTAATCCGAAATTTGGCGCAATATGATCATATATAATCATAAAAATGTATAATTAGATATGAAAAGATCTAATAATATATGTTTTTTATATGATTATATATAATAGGTATTATATATAATACATATATTATATAAAATATATATATTATTAGATCTTTTTATATTTAATTATGTATTTTTATGTTTATATATGATCATATCGCGCCAATTTTCGGATTTGATTAAATATGATCATATATTATTAGATCTTTTCATATATCTACGTATGCATATTTACATCTGATCATATTAATGTCCATTTTTTCTCGGGTACATAAAATTCCGTATTCTGTAAATTTAATAAATTTAATACTGCTATTTTTAACCCCTTATTCTTCATAAATTATTAAAAATCAAGTCATTTCTTGAAAGAAGATCTGAAAATAATTTGATGCGAGTGTACTAAAGGAGAGGGCTTAAAAAATTATCATCAATATTGCTCAATCTTTTGAACATTAGTTGTATAAGCAGTAAACGTCACACAGTAGATATCAGCGTTTTACATTTTTTTTACTATCAGTCATTAATCTATTATTATTTCTAGTGTTTTAGTTGTGATAGCTATAAGAGTAAATAATTATATTGCTAAATAAATAATCATGAAGTAAAGGATTTTTATGAAAAGGTATGAAAATAGTACGTTATGTAAAAAGGGCGTAAAGTTGACCTTTGGTGCACGAGTGCGGATGAACGCATTTGCTTACAGCTCGTACTTTACGTCTTTGTTACATAATGTACTATTCTCGATATTAAAAGTGCACGACCAAGACAAAAAATTGACCATGTAGAAAAATAAAGTATATACAAGTATTATACCAGTAACATAAGTTTTTTCTTATTTTGTTGTTTTTTTTTTGTAAGGATTCAATTGGTCCCCGACCTTATTTTTAAAATGTGCCTTGCAGAACAACTATTTCTTTTAATAATTTAAAAATTAAACTTTGAACAAAATTTTGTAAACGGAAAAATCGTCTCAAAATTATGTGAGGAGTATGACATCATTTTAAGGATCAGAGGTCGGTTTAAATTATCCGCTAAAATAGCGTTATGGATTAAGACTCGTTGATGTTAGAGTGCTGTTAACAATAGGACTTACGAATAGAAGAAAAATATCGAGCAGGGAATATATTCATATTCGTCGAGAACTTATCGAAATTGCTAAGATCGATGGAAAGAAACGAGGGTAGCAGGTCGTAAAGAGCGAGTGACCTCTCTATCTGCAAAAAAAAGCGATATATCGGGCTGAGACAAAACAGATCAATTAAAGCCGCTGATAACGGACCACACTTTGTCTTTGATCGGAATCACAGATTCTTCCGTGTTTTTGCCGATTGTTCCGAGTCTAGCCGATCATCGATTATCGCCGGCTCCCCTGTCGGTCTTTGATAAACCATTCAGAGATAGTAGAACGAGCGTTGTCTTCATTGACGCCCAATTGGTAGTTATTCTACTTTCGTTTGGAGCATCTTGTGCCACGCATGTGATTGACAGTGGGGGCTAAACGACATTTAATAGTATGTTCTTGCGATTCGCGAAACGCGATCTATTTACGTGTCACTCGAGACTGAAACGCAACTCGCGGCAGATCAAAATAGTGCTTTTGTTTATTTGTATCCATTGCGTCGGACAAAAAGAGCGATCGTTGCACATTTCCATGAGAAGTGACTGACAGTAATAACAGCTATATATAGACAGATAAGAAAAATGTTTACATTTGTATGTGCATATTTTCATAGGTCTCACTATATGCGGATACATAATTATCTATTTTAAACGGGGCGATCAATTACAACGAGGATTAAAAATAGCCGTTTTAATATGCAATTTTTCTCTCTCTCTTCACTTTGTTCCGCTTTCTCGAATTTGCCGCTACATCGGGCGCAGTCACGGAGCATTAGTTAGTTCCGCGAGATACAATGGTATAATATCGTCTAGCAAGGTCCTGACGCGAGGAGACTGAAACTTCGCTACGGGGGGTATCCGAGGAGAGACATCGTTCTACATCCTCGATAAAAAAGATCGCATTGTTCGAGCAGACGGGGAATGACACCGCACGACGGTGTGTCCGTGTGTCCGCGGCAAATGAATAGCGGCGGAAATAGAGAACAAGTCTGCCTTCGCGAGCCAGACGGCGGGTTGGATCCGGCCGGGCTAAGGCCGACCGGCACAAAAAGGGTGCACCAAGTCCGCCTGACAAAAGAATACATTATGCTATACTTCGGGAATACCGTGGCACTTCTCATGTGGTGCGAGACCGCGCGCGTCGATTCTCGAAGTGACAGACAGCGGAATCGTCGCAATCGGCTCTCTCATCCCGTCCCGTCTGTCTGCCGTCCTTCCGACGGCCTCTCCTCACTCGTTTCTCCGGCTTTCGGTGAGAGATCTAGCGCTCCCCTCTCCCCTCCAGCCCCCCCCCTCCCCCACCACCCTTGTCTCGTCCGTAGTAGCACGAAAAAGCGAATTCGGACGCGTCCGGATCTGGCAATCCCTCTTCTTCTTCTGCACTGGTGTCGCCGATGGGATCCATTTGCCACCGAGCTTCTCTATTTCTCCTTCTCTTCTTCCTCCTTCTTCTCCTTCCACTTCTCCCTCCTTGTTACACCTCTCTCTCCCCCTGATCCCCCTGAAATGTAGAACAAGAACGCGTGGTGAGGCGACCCGGTATCAGTTATATCAAGGAACTCGGTACTAACGGAGGCTCTTTTCAAGGCTTCGGGTCTCGCAGCATTATTTTGCGATCACGAAAGAATCGTAGAAATAGAGGAGAAGAGACCAAGTGTCGCTTCTCGCCAGTAATAAAGTCACTTTTCGAGACCGTCGAGGCCGAAGGAAGTTTTTTTCCTGCAGTCGCGACCGTCGTAGCCGGCAAAATCCGAACAAGCTTATATAAAACTATAATTAAATAAACGACAATCCGGTCGGCGAATGCGAATGCGGAAGATTTGTTCTTGCGGTATCAAGAGGTGCCGGAGAGATATCATTGTGGTATCGAGTCTCCCGGGAGCGTCCGCCGCTTCTTTCACGATTTTCATTGACGATCGTCATCTATCGCGGGAAGAAGAATATTAAGAAGATGATGATGATACGAGGTCGCCGTACGATGACCGGGACGGCGCTTCTGATCGCGCTGATCTCCCTGTCCGCGCTCCACGCTGCCGACGCTCAAGACACCTACAGGAAGTCGCATATTAAGATGCAAAAACTGTGCTCCAGGAAACTGAGCGACGCCCTGTACCTCGTGTGCCGGGAACGCGGCTACAACGAACCGTTCTCGTATAGTAACGAGGATGAGCCGAGAGGAGATCCCGGCCCGGGACTCGTCGACGAGTGCTGTTATCATCAGTGTACCCTCGGAATGCTCGAGGCATACTGCAAGCCCCTACCCGAGGAGAAGCGGGTCGGCTCGAGGGACGACGTCATGTGAGTGGATGTTAGTTCTTTTATGTTCTTGTTATTTGCTCGCACCTTTCTATCTTTCTCTTTCTTTCTCTCTCTCTTTCTAATTTCGCCCCTTTCTTGTTACTAACATCATTATTTTTAATTCTGTGTATTTTCCACACAGAGAGAAAGCTTTTCTTTAGGTTCAATCAACGGTTTTGTTCATCAACTATTCCAAATATATTTCTTCGTTTTTAATAAAGTGTATTAAATCTAAAGAAACTGTGTAGAAAATTTATTAACAAAAAAAATATGTTTTAGAATAATCAAACAAAACTGTTTGTTAAAGCTAAAAAAATCTTTCTCTCTATGCATGTTGTCCTATTTTTTTGTGTTATTTTTGTATTTTATCGTGTTTTTGTCAGTCTTTTGGTGATTACGTATCAGATAATTATTAAATTTAATCTGAGAGAGTTGATTTATAACATTTCTTAAAATATTCTTTTGGACGCACTAACAAATTGGAAACAATTTTCTTTGGAATTCACAAACACATACTCTGCTATGTTTATATAAGTATTTAATTTTGTCGAGAAACGTAATCCGATTTATTTTGCGCTAACAGAACCAGAGAAAGGTCTTGGCTGTCATTCGTAGTCTTACTTATTTAATCAATTAAATCTTAATTGTAAAATGTATTGTAAATGTCCCTTGTACGACTGTCCTCGACAAATGAATTTATTTCGGTTTGCCGCGAGAGACGAATACATAACAATTGCGTGGATAAATATCCGAACGTACTGTAACGCGTAATGTCTTATTATGTAATTATTTATTTATATTGAGTCATTTGTTTGGCTGTCAGCTGATTAGTGGATGATCCGCAATGAGCGTTTAGAGGGAGGTAGGATCAATGTGCATTCTCGAGGAAGTATGTGTACTCTCGAGAGAACGTACGAACCGGAATCAAAGAGAGAAACAGAGAGAGAGAAAGAGAGAGAGAGCGAGAGAAAGCGAGGCTGCCGTGCCGTTATCATTTTCGTGATAATCTTTGTTACCTAAAGGTCATGGTTATGTATGAACTGACGACCTCTCAGGAGGATTAGTCCGAAGTACTAGAATGATTCGCTATCGTGCGTAACATTCTTTCCTCCTCTCTTCCCCTCTCGCGTTTTCGCGGTGGGTTTATCGGGAGCTCGTGCGGCTTGTTTTCTTTTTATTATCCACCTAAAAACGTAATCGGGTCCTCTTACACAAGTGTTTACGGAGTTTTCTTTTTGATCGTACGAACCTGCGCTCTCACTCCCACATATCAGACATGTGACATATTTACTGTCGTATTTTTAACGTCTGCGAGAAGTGTGTTTGTCTCGCTAATTATCGGCATGTACGTTAAACTCGGGTGTAGGGTCGTCGATCCGCGCGGAGATCTCGTAGATCGCGGGAATAATTTCACGAGCGTATAAAAAGAGTGTAATCGATGTAGAACTCAGAATTGGATTGAGAGATAAATTCGAACGTGACGCTCTTTAATTAATATAATATTGGATTTAACCGCCAAAATAGCTTTGCCTGCCTTATGATTTGTTTTATTAACGCACGCTTCTTTTTATGTTTTCAGAGACCAGTCGTATCTAGCGAATCTACCTCATTCCACGACAAAAGATCTGCTGGAGCAGCATCCGCAGGCGGGGATGGACTACGCCGGTGATGCGATAAAACGTAAGGTCGATGATTTGAAAAGGGGACGGCAGAGGGGGAAAAGTGATCGCAATGTTGATGGTGAATGCAAGGGGAAGGCTGATGCAAAAAAGCGACACCGCGGCAGGCATTGCAGATGCCGGCGTCGGCGTCCGGAGTGTCGCCGAGCTGGCAAGGTGCTTTCATGAAACGTCATGTCGTTGTTGCTTGCTTATTGAATGCCTTTGTTTGTAAATGTTTTCACACCGTGAGCTTATTGTGCCCTAATGCCTTTTAAATAGTGCTAACTTGCTTAGTTGAATCTGACATGTATTGAGAGAAAAGTATTTGGTATTTTTAACTATAATTAAGTGTTAAAATAATTATAGAGGAAGAACTTTATTTTTATAGTTATTTCTGCCATAATGTTAATAATAGTAATAATATTAAATTGATAAAAAAAATGGTTGCATTATAATTTACTTATGGTTGGCATTAAAGTAACTATAAATTTATAATTATTCTAATCATAATTATTTCAATTCAAAATTATACTTGCAAAAAAAATTTTTCTTAGTACGATTTAAAGTACAACGTAATAGGCTTTTAATAATTGTTTAATGTTTGCCAAACTTGAATTTGCCGCAAGTAAGAAGAAATATTTTGGAATGCTTGTCTAAAAATTATATCTCGTTACTTATTTTTTAATCGAGACGGCTCTTGAAGGAATCTGGTAAAAATTTTTAATATAAAAACATATATAAATATATATGTATAATTATGTGTATAAAATATCTTCATATATATTTGTACTAAGTTTTTCGTTTTAAAATTTCTGTTTGATGTTAAAAAAATAATAATCATACTAAAAAGACAAAGCTAATTAAAGTAATAATTTCCGCATTGTTTCTGTAACAAAAGTTAAGTATGAAGAAATGAAAAAAAAAAAAAAATCTATGTATAATTTTTATATTTATGATTCAAGGAAAATATGTGTGTGTGTGTGTGTGTGTGTGTGTGTGTGTGTGTGAGAGAGAGAAATTATCCTTTTAATTAGTTATCGTATGTTTGATATGACTGTAATTTTTTAATATCAAACAGAAATTTTAAAACAGAAAAAATCAATATAAACCTATATGGACATATTTTATATGTAATTATATATATTTATTATAAATGTTCTTATATAAAAAATTTTTAGCGGGAAAGATTCGAAGGAAAGTTTTACTTCAATTGGAATCATCTTTATCTAGTTCCAATTCCTGTTATTCCAGATTCGTGTACATATATCTGAAACGCAGTCTCTTCAAAGTTGTAAACACACTTGATATGATTGTGTCCTTGTTTACGGCGCCGTGCACTGCTTTTACTACTGTTTGTTGTACTTCAGTCATAAAATTAATTTACTTTGCATCTAAAAATAATTGTAGATAGGTGCTATCACGCATATGTTTCTTTTAATCTTTCTCTTTTTATTTTGCATGACGTTCAGCTGTTTGTCACCGCAATGAACTCTCAGTGCAGCCTCCGACAGCCATCAACTGCCTTTGCATGTGTTATCTTGTATGAACAAGATAATTCTCACACATTACATAGAGAGAGTTTTCTCTTAGAATTTACTCTACAAATCATAGTAATTATCGATCGAAGAACTTTATTATACTTTTTAGCAATATTTAGTAAACTTTTAGTAAACTGTAACTAAATTTTACTTAAAGTACAGTAATTTTTTATAAAATTTTACTAAAATTTAACCAAAATTAATAAAATTTTATTAAAGGACAATAAAATAAGCCGATTCTGGTTCGGAGTGATAAATAAAAACGAAAGATTTTTTGTAGTTTTTGAACTGCTGAGTTTAACTTTAATCTTCAAAAAATTTAAATTTGTTGGGAAAGTATTAATTAAAATGATATACAGATAAAACTAAATGAAATATATAAGAAACTATTATGAAAACGTAAGGATAACTATAGTATTTATGCCGCAGAAGAAAAAAATAGAAAAAGTCAATTTTCTTACTTTGTTATACATATATTTTGTTATATCATATTGTTATTTTTTTGTTTTTTTGTTAGTCCTTTCGTGATTATGACTTTTTCAGAAGGAATAAGTTTTATATTGAGATAATTCTGAGAGTTTTTAAGATTGCTGATTATAAATCTGAAATCAAAATAGCAGAATTAAAAATGACCGCGCGCGCGCGATCCAATATGACAAACAAAAACAAAAATAAATTTATTCAAATTAGGGTGTAAATTGCTTATTTAGGATTTTTTACATCGCCAAAATCTGAAGTCAAAATAGCAAAATTGAAATGGTTCTATAGTTTTGTTTACTTTGCGACAAATTATCAATTGTCATTTGCATGTTTGTTGTCATTACAGACTAGAAATGCCAGTTCCGGTGCTCGCGAATAGTGTATACAAGCGACACGTATCATCGTCATTATCGATTCATATACTATTTCACCGGGAAACACGCGTGCAACATGTACATATGATCATTTAGTTTACAATGCAGTAGAAGTATTCTGAATATAAAATGTAGTTTACATACAGTTTGCTTACACATACAAACTGTTATATGTACACTGAAAAAAAAATTTATTAGATTGAAATAAATATTTTTTTGGATACATTTTCTAGATTGATAGAAAATGTATAATACATTTTCTAAATTATATAAAATGTCTTATTTAAAATAAATATTACTTATTTTTTTACAAAACTTCTGCTTGGTACTGTTTGAAAAAATATTTATTTCAATCTAATAATTTTTTTTTCTGTGTATTTACTATAATAAAATAATTTTTGGTATTTTTTTACAATTAAACAAAAAGTTAAAGTTTATAATTTGGAATAAGTCAATCACTTTTCAACAAATTATAAGGTTTATTAAAAGATCAGTTTTTCATTAATTTTTAAATAACTACATTTTATTGAAAATATTAAATTTAAAAGTACACTAATTTTTCATATGTAGAAAGTTATGATGAGTTATTTTTTTCGTAAGTGCGTCATTTGTTCTATTGGCCACGAATTAATTAATAGTAACGAAATCATCATGAGTTGAATCAATTTATCAATATTGTAAATATTTTACCCGATTGTTCTTTATTAAATTTGATTAAATGTTATTAAATTCTTGTTTATGTTGTCGTGATTCTATCACGATTTTAAGAGTAAGTTCTGAGAAAAAAATTCTCTCCGTGTATATAATGACTTTTAAACAATCGTAATTCAAGGACTTGTTTATTGTTACAGGTTTCGCGCAACAACGTTAAACCTCTAGACAACAAATTTGTAACGTCGTCGACGACTGACGAACCTACATCGTTTCCCTCCGTATCGTAATGCAAGGCTGCTAAAAACCGATGCAACTGATTGTCGATTGTCGGTATCAGTAATCGGAATTAAAGAAACCTTTTGAGAAGTGGTATTCTTACGGTGAAGTTATTCGTTTGTTCAACGCCGATCTTCTATCCATCACTCTCCATTGACCGTATCATTAATAATAAATAATCGATAAAGTCTGCACACGAATGATCTCTCGTAGAGAAGAAACCAGGAGAGTTCAGAGCAGATAAATCGATTCGCGAAAAGGAATAAATTACGTGGAAGAGATGTTATTTATAAGAAATTCAGCTTCATCACGCACATTAGTGTTAATAAATGATATTGAAGCGACAACGATACAGTAATGAACTGTGTCATCCATTTTACTTATCGTCCATCAATCTTGGACATAGAAGAATTCGCGATCGACGAAGGATGGAGGATTAATCGCTTGGCGGCAATATTGAGGCGAGAACAAATGCTGCTGTTCCATCATCGTTCCAATTTTCCTTCAATATCAAGAATTATGTTATTAAAGTAGTGAATTTTGACAAGAACCACATGAAGGACCGCGGAGTTAAACATTGAATGCAATTGTGATAAATTTGAACGATCGAATCGCGTGATCTCGTAAAAAAAGAAGAAAACTAAAAAGCGAAAGACTCATGTGATTCAATGTAAACGTTTTCAGACGTAGAAAGCAGCTCGATGCGGATAATTGTCGGTGATCTTAGTTCTTATTAACAAAATGATCTCATTAGTATTAGAAATTCTGTTGTAAATTTATGGTTTAAACTTAGGGTTATCTTTGCACCACACATCGACGAACGCGTACTTTACTAGTCCGCTGAACGGACGAGATTTAAATGCGGAATTGTAGTTTTAATTAATGGATGTAGATTTGGAGGATTTAGAGATGGTAGGTAAACACATACATACACACACACACAAAAGTTTTATCACACAATACATAATAGATGACATACACTCTTTTTACCGCCAACTAAAATTTTCAGTTGACATTTGCATTGATGACAGCGACTAATAAACATTTATACGTACTGAATGATGTTTCATTTATTTCGCCCGATTTTGTATAAAAACAAAAACTTGACTAAGAAATAAGATAATAAATTTTATATTATATTTATTATCTTTGTATATATACATATATGTATATATGTGTGTGTGCTCTTCTTCAAGAAACTTCAATTAACTTGAAGTAATTGGATGGAAAGAATTTGCTGAACGATTTTGCTGAAGTATTTGAAGTTTAAATAAAATTAAAGAAATAGACTTGAAAATAAATTTGATGCAACAAACGTAAAAAAATTATTATTATATTTGTATCTAACTCTGTATTTCTAAATTTTTCCTGCAGCAAAATCGGTTTTTTGTGTGCAATTTTTAATTCTTAATATGTTTGCGTGGCAAACAATTTTAGTACATTTTATCATGAATACCACAGTAGGATTTTTATTAAATAAGCATATTTAATGATAAAATAATATGTAATGTAACTAAGATAAGACTACATTCTATAGATAATATATTGAATTCTGCACTTTCCATTTTATATGTTTATTTTATCTAGCTAATTACATTCCAATTATTGTCATTTTAATTTTTATATTAAATGAGATTTTTTCTACAATTTACTCCAACTTAAAAAAGTGAAGAAAAGTCTATGACTTTTTAAATAAAATAATATATTTTTTAACACGGACACTTTTGGGATTAACATCTTTATAATAATAAATAATGAACAAAATAAAAATAAAAATTTACTTAAAAATATTTTTTTGTAATATTAATAAATAGTGACATAGAAGTTCAAAAAGAAATATTTATGATTTAAGTGTATTAACAAGCGACATTGTCACATTTTCACTAATGTCACGTCATTTAAAGAAAATAATATAATTTATAAGCATTTTACACTCTCACACAAGAATAATATTATTTTCTTTTTTTTAATTAAAAAAAGATTTAAAAAATTCACTATTTTTAAGCATAGCTTTTTAAATTCTTATATTCTTGTGTTTGCAATTAAATTTTTTAAACTTTTCTTCTTATTAGTTTTTCAATGTTGATATAATTTTTGGTTTTGACAACTTCAAATAATCAAAACTTTGGAAGGATTTAAAGCTTCGAAACTTCAAAATTAACTTCAAACTCGAAGCTTTGAATATTTGAAGTTGTCAAAAGTAACAATCTTACTATATGCTAATCATAAGCTTATTCTCAAAATTTGATCAACTTCTTATGTTATGTAAGTAAAGGTTGGAGAACCATTCCTTATTAAAATTTCAATAACGTCGATCATATGTAACTGTCGTTGCAGTCAACATGTTAAAACATCTTATTTCCTAGACAAGGTACGTACATCGTTTCCTTAAGACACTTGTCGACATTTTGACAGCACTTCGATGCTGTTTCTAAAAAAACCTTCCAAGCTTCTTCTTTCGGAGCTCTTGGTAGCCTTTCGTAGATATCATTGTACAATTCGTCCAGTTCTTCGTTGTTCAGATAGAGATCAAGATCGTCGTTGGCCTGCCAAACATTATACTAGTCTGATTTTTTCCTGTTGCTTACAGATTTGTCATTAGTCCCGTTTGATTAAACCTGCCATTTTTCTTTTTTGACTTAATTGATTATTTATTAATATACTTCTGCACCAATATTTATTATATTAGATACGTTACGCGATATTGTCGAAATGATTGAGCTGATTAGAGCTCAATCTCTTCATACAAGTTTATCTTGTTTTATTGCGAGTCAGTCGGGACACTATATCATCGGAGGTATTCGCAAACAGCGCAGTTACAGTTACGTACATACATGTTAATCACGCGTGTTAACACATAGATAGAGCAGAACGATGTGTTAAAGCCTTTTTTTAATTGTCGTATGCTGTGTTTATTATTGCCATTACATCATAACTTTCATTTACAAAGGGTGAATCACACGATTGCGAAGCGTTTTAGTCCATAGTGGTACAGCGGCCTGACGGATTGTAATGCTGCTCTTGATGGACCGATCACATTTTGTTTCCCGAATAATAAAACGGATCTCAGTGGCGATTGGCTTACCGGGGCGCTGAAGGGTGAAAAGGTCCCACCGAACGAATAAGGAGATCTGAGATAATATCCTGGCCAAACGAGAGCAGGATTCATTAAGCCCGGGCTGAGATCAAATTCTGTCCCAGAAATCGAGTAAGAACGTGCTTTGGCGGCGCCATTAATAGCCCCTGTGACAATCGGCAGAGCAATACTACTGACTTGTATGGGTGACAGTTGCCTCTTCTGCGGAACAGTATGAGACTCGACTTTCATCTTCGAATAATCTAAAAAAAAAAAAAAAATGGTATTATTAAAATTAGACGTTTGCAGAATCGCTCGCCGCTATCGAGACGCCGCGCTGGCGCCATGAGCCTCCCCTCGGAGAAAAGTCCTTATACCGAGATTTTTATCTCTCGATGTTACGAAATGTCAGGTCGTCGGAAGGTCGCGACACGCTGCATTTTACATCGTAATCTCATCGGAAATGTCTCATTAAATTACTTAATCGTGAATTCTTGATAATAGTATAATTTTAATAATCAATTACTACTTATTTGCAACATGATAACTCAATTTCTATGGACTAAAAACCTATTTGGTTTCAAGAGAAACAAATTTTGATTGAATAGGTAAATTAAATCTCTTGCTTGTGTATAAGCAAACAAATGATTTAGTTGCAACAAAAAAATTTGTTTGGAAAATTTAATGATATTAATATGAAAATTTGAAAATTATTGTGTATGTGTAAATATTTTTATTGGAATCATTAAATAACATAGAATGACATAGAAGTAACGAACGAAATTAAGTAGTTTTTACAATAAAAAAGTTTATAAATTCTTTATACTCTTCAAATTTAGGTTTATCTAATTTTTAATAAATATTTAAAAATTTTATCCTGACAAATCTATTGCATTATGGATTAGTTTTCCATAATTCTTGCTAATTTTTGTCAATATGTGATGACATTATTGCGAAAGGTCTCTATAATTTTCTTAAGGATCTTAAAACCTTATTTGCTTACCAGACTCTTCCTGCCTTTTCGTCCCGTACTTCTCATCGTATTTTTGCAGATCAAATTTCTCCAGACCTCTCTTGGTTCTCTCAGCACCGAGTCTGCATCTCTTCATGTGGATGTCCATCACGATCGTCTTGCATTGTTTACTACCCAACGAGAATTCACATGTAACTGCT
Source organism: Monomorium pharaonis (assembly GCF_013373865.1). Lineage (NCBI taxonomy): Eukaryota > Metazoa > Arthropoda > Insecta > Hymenoptera > Formicidae > Monomorium > Monomorium pharaonis. The sequence goes on from NC_050476.1 coordinate 7,975,729, forward strand.
AATATTGCCAATATTAGAACAATTCTACACGCTTGATGTAGCTGCATCTTCCTTTACGATACTTTAACCTGCACAAGATTCGAATTACGGTTCGTCGCACTTTTAATAATGTTCTTATCCAAACGTACGTGTCGAAAACACAAACACGGCATGCAATTATACTTGATGCGCTATCAATCAAACAGCACGTGCGTCGTCACGAGAATAATCACATTAATTATATCAATTAATAAAATTTTATCTTTTTTTATACTGCGAGTATGAATATTTATTTGCGATGTAATTTTGTCTGCTGAATATCTATTTTTCAAATTGTCAACTTATGATTTTTACAAAAATGTGTTGTGAAAGAGGCAAGAAATGATGATTTTGATGGTTTTCATGACGTAGCACTGACAGCCAATCTTTTTTTTTCAAAGTTTTATTAAGTATCAACTTTTATCTCAAAATTAATAAAAATTGACTGTTTTAACATAGAATACACGAAAAGATTTAATTTTACTGTTGTATTAAAAAATTTAGTTAAATGAAAAAATAATTTTATATTAAACCATCGAAATAATTATGTAGCAAGCTCAAGTTTGATGATTTTGGTGCAAAAATTCTGCATTTTAGCAATCAGCTTGAGCACCCGAAATTATTATTGTGATATTTTAACATAATTATTTTCAGATCTACGCTACAGCAGAGATATTCTTTTGGTTTATATTTTCATTATTTATCAGATCGAATGATATGATTAAACAATGATTATAAACATTATTTTTGCGAGACAATTATAATGAATGAAAATTTGATGGAAAAGTGAAGAGAATAGATAGAGCGAGAAAAAATACATTGGAATGTACACGTATAACCTTTTTTTTCACAGTAATATTATACATTTTATGTAAATGTATATTTAGTATTATTTAGATAAAATGTATGTATGGCGCATATGTTATATGTTAATTGCAGCAGACTTAACGCGCGCGTTGGTCTCTTTTGGCTCTACCATTATGATTATGCAATAATCTCGTAGGTAATAAACAGTCTTACCTCATTGTCGCGTGGGTATCAATTATACGAGTATACGATTAAGTACTTTGCAAGACGTTGAAACTGTATATTCTTACACTTTAAAAATGACCTGAGAACAGACTTGAAACTCGCTTAACAGTACGTACTTGAAAAGACATGTAATCTCTTGCAGATCTTTTAAACAGCTGATGATGAAACAAATGTTTGTAATACTCGCATATGTAATTTTGTAATTTTTGCAATTGTATTATTTTATTACGAATAACGCGGATGGGTTTGTATTTATGACAACTTTTTTTTTTAATGTCTATATATGTTGTTCAAATTAAAGAAAAGCAAATGCTTAAAGTGTAAAGTGACTAGATGTTTAACATTGGAATATGGGACGTGTCTGTAAAAGTAAACAAAAACTTTATTTGATTTAGCATCAAAAAGATTTTGTGTTCATCTTTTTATGCATTTATTAATACACAAGTTATTTAAAAAATTACATGTTTCTTATAAATGTAATATTATAAAATTAAATACTCTTCTTTTAAAATAAACACAAAACAAAATTAAAATTATAATTAAACATAAAAAGATTTTAAATCAAATACAAGAAATAACTATGTACATTAATTGCATATATATACATACATGTCTCTATAAATAAATATAATTATCTATATATAACCAAAAATATTAAATAAATAATTTTATTTTTTATTTTATTTTAAGAAACATTTATTATTTAAAATATTGTATACAAAAATTTTTGCAGAAATTGGAAAAATTTCACTTTATTTATGAAGGAAACACCAATTTGTGCCACTGTGAAGATGTTAAAAAAATTTAATTGATTCAATTCGGGACACTTTCTTGGATAATTTTTAATGCTGAATAAACAGTAATCCAGAACAGTCCCGCACAATCCGGAACGTCTGGTCTTTATTAAAGTGCTTATTGTAAAATGACAATGTATGCTTTAATATGATAATGCTAATATCTTAATGTTGAAAATATCTGTATGAGTAAAATTTATAACAACGTGTGTGAAAAGAATAACACGATAACGCACGGTCTCTTCAATCAGATTTTTATCTAATCTTGTTAGTACGTAATCACGTAAGTAGAGTTTTTAATTAATATGTACAGCGTCACAAATTTCATAATATACATATAAAAATTATATATTGCCCAATTTATTTTATAGAAGAGAAAGTGATATTACGCCCCCCCCCCTCTCTTCATTTAGAGTAAATTAAGAGAAGATACTGTATAGGATAAGATATTTATTTAATTTTTACATTTGTTTTTTTTTACATAAATGAGCAACGCGCTAATCATTTAGTTGTATGCTAGCAGGGTAAATGTCTAGAATAAGTACCGGTGCGAAAAATCAATTTTTTTCAATACCAATAAACAAAACTATATATTATAGAAATGGAATGTAGAAATGTTTTTAAGGAGAGGCAATTTGATTTTCATGGCAAAAACCACAAAAAAACCATAAAAAACAAAGGTTTTTTCCATTTATTTCCTATAATGGGAATTTTGAAAAATACTTTAAATAAAGTTGTAGATTTCATAAAAATACACATTTTATGTCGTATTAATTTTTACCATAAAGATAATAGTTTTTGAGAAAAACGACATTAAATGTTCAAAACTTTATATAACTCATTTGAAACAATTCGAGTTTTATTAGTTAATTTTATTAGCTAATACTGGAAGGAGGAGAGGGAGAGACAAAGCCCCACCAAAATGTCCATACGTTCTTTGTACTATTGTGTTTTTGACTTTCCATGCGAAGCGAGGTCCACCCATATCTCTTTCCCTCTCCGGTTACAGAGCAAACGATGTCCACGTTTGTACTGCATCACATGGGTTTGCGACTTTAGATTTGAAATTGTGGCTAAATAGCGACTAAAGCTGCGTTCTGTTTCATGCATAATCATGCGCATAATGCATCTTTGTTGTTTGTCCGACGTTAAACAAAGATGAACAATGCATTATGTGCATCATGCGTGAAACGGAATGCAGCCTAAAATTGGTTGAGTTCGAGTTAGGAAAAAAGGAAGACGGGATGTAGGGAGAGAGGCGGTGCCCCTCCCCCGCCCACGTGTTCTCTGCACCACATGGATTTGCAAACATGCAATACTTTTCCCAATCACTGCGATCGCATTTATGTTTTTTTTTTGTTTTTGCCAATTTTTAATAATAATTTAATGAATTATGTTCAATAAATTTATTTATAGTTTTAAAGGCTTGGAAAAAATCAGTTTTTTTATTTTCTCCACGGATTTTTTATTTTCTCCACGGAAATTTAAAATTTACATTTACTTTTGTATTTTTAAATAACTAGAGTTTAAAGTTGGTCTGTTATTTTCTGTTTTTAAAGTACTTTTTTTAGTATTAATTACAAGGAAAACATCAACTCACAGTAAATAAAAACAGAATTAATATATTTTTAAGTAATTTATTATATTACTAAAATATATTTTATTTTTAAATTAAACTGTAACTTATAATTTAAACAAAAAGCGTATTATATATAAACTTTATGAAATAAAAATAAAAGCATTTACATGTTTTAAGCCAATTAAAACAAATTATAAAATTTTTTTAATAAAATAAATTATAATTTTTTAAAAAAATTTAACCTTATTTGCAGTTCTAAGAATTAATGTTTTTATAAACCTAGTATTATAAATACAATACGCGCGCGCGCGTGTGTGTGTGTGTGTGTGTGTGTGTGTAAGAAGAATGTAAAAGTTTATGTATGTATATAAAAGTTTTTAAAATTAGTTTTAATTTGTAGTCAACATATAAAAATCACTTACTGATATATTTGAGATGTTATTTTATTCTTTGCACAACGTACAACGTCGCAAACAATAACGTCTGGCTAACTGCGCTAGTTCAGAGCGTCTTTTTTCCAATACGAAAACATGTAGAAAGAGATACACTCAGAAACGTCTCGGAATTAGTGTAATTAGTATAGCTAGGCATTTCTGTTCGCATATATACAGCAAACAGTAATTAAAAAAAAAACCAATTAAAAAAAACCCGTTTTTTCTGTTTTTTTTCAGCGATTTGAAAAAAGCGGCTTTTTTAAAATTGTAAATTTATTGCAAATTTATTGTATGTTTGCAAATCCATGTGATGTAGAGAACGTATGAACATATATACACACAAAAAAAAAGTAGCACCATTAATATGAATATTGTGCATTAATCAACCATTGCTCACACTCTGTATAATATGAATGATCCTACTAAATGCTAAATTAACTCTAGGACAATAATCTATAGATAAAAAAAATTCTCTTACAGTCTGTACTAATAAAAATATATCCAATAAACGCGTGGAAGGGGAGAGGCGCCTTTCTCTGCATCCTCTTCCTGTTTTTTCCTAACTCTAACCCAACCAATTTTAGTTGTTATTTAGCCACAATTTCAAATCTGAAGTCGCAAACCCATGTGGTACAGTACAAACGTGGACGTCGTTTCGCTCTGAAAATCAAATTGTCCCTCCCTAAAAACATTTCTACATTTCCATTTCTATAGTAGTTTTGTTGATTGGTATTGAAAAAAATTGATTTTTCGCACCGATATCTATTCTAGACATTTACCGCTAGCTAGTCGTAACATGACAATGGTCATTTACTTTTATTTTCAAAAATTTTATTTATTATGTGTTGACAAGTTAAAAAAATACAGTTTTGATTGCATTTTATACAATAATTAAAACTCATATTAAGTCCTTGCAGAAAATGATCGTAATGCGTTTATTAATATAATTAGTTGTTACTAAATAAAATGATCGTTTTTGATTTTTTAATTTAACTTTTATTTTATAAACATAATATAAACTTTGTTAATTGAAATAGTCTTCATTTTTTACACACTTGGTCCAATGTGTTATAAATGGTCAGAGTAAGAGCAAAGTTTTCCCTCATAACTTCAAATTCTTTTAATGAATTTTGCGGTACCAGTTTTTGCCTTTTTGTAAGAGTTATAATTGGCGAAATGTTTTGATGCCGTTTTATAAATTATGTCCACATTTATGGTGTTACTTTGATATATTTATTTATGATAAAAATACAAAAGCTGTTACAAAGTGCATGAAGACAAGTAAGAATAGGCATGTGAGTTTCTTCGTAAACATAAATAATTTTTCCTTTTCTGCAATGTACAGAAGAGAATATCCCCAAATAAATATATTTCTGCATGTTGTCTGCATAGTGACAAAATTTGCAGATTATAAATAATGGCATATGTAGGGTAAACTGGGTATTGTAACGAGAGATCGGTTGTAACATCGCAAATAATTCGACAACTGCTCACGATAGCGTGTCTCACTTAAGGGAGTTCCGCTGCTAAATCCAAATAAACAGATTTTTATGAAACTTTGTAGAGAAGTCCAAATTAGTGATATAAATTGACTGTCAAAATTTCAGAAAGCTGAACTAGTTATAGTTATTTAGATATTAAATATTTTATTAACCTTGGTTCTTATGGGAATCGATAGATTTTCAGAATTTTTCAGTTTTTATTGTCGTATTAAACATAGAAGTAATGAACAGATGTTAGTAAAACTTTACAACAATACATCTTAGCTGTCCAGAAAAGTACTGTTAAATTTTTGAAACGATGCACTTGCTTGTTTGAGTGAAATAATTGATAAGATAAAAAAAGTTTACAATAATAGAAGTAATACAGCGCGTAAGTGTGGTAAATGTGTGCTAGTGATGTAATATGAATTTCAAATTGTTGTATTTAGTTATTTAAGGGTGGTATAATAGTAAAAAATGTTTATTCTCAATTAAAAAAAAATATTTTAGTAATGAATGTAGTACTTTACAGCCGAATTTCTTCTTATATTCACCATTATTAACTTTAGACCATATGTTGAACTTGGGCTGTATTAATTAATATGACAATTGACATTGAAATAATCCTGAGAGAATGTCATTAAAATATTTAACACATTACCCACAGCATTGAAAGATTTCAAAAATCTTTCAGAAAGCTATCAATAAAATATGAAATATTTCAAAAAAACATTTCAGACATGTTTCAGATATGTTTCAGATACATGAAATGTCCGCTTTCATGTAATGTTAGAAATATATCTGAAATATTTTTGAAATCTTCAAAAATATATCGGAAATATATTTTTGAAACTTTTCAGAAATATTTCAGATACATTTCTGACATGAAAGTGGACACTTTATGTGTTTGAAATATATTCAAAACATGTCCAAAATATTATTTTGATATATTTTATATTTCATTGACAGCTTTCTAAAAACTTCCTGAAATCTTCCAGTGTTATGTAAAAACGATCACCCATCCAAGTGTCTGCCATGGACAACGTTGTTTGACTTCGATGGTCGCACGCAACCTAACGCATAGTGATGATCAACGAATACTTTATGTTTATGCATCCACAAATTTGTTATAGATCATTTCAATAGATGTTGTCAGAAGAATAAAACATGTATAATTAACTTATATTTTTATAAATTATTATAAGGTAAAATTTTACAGTTTTTTACTGACAATGAGTTCCCACACAACACACTGCCAAATATCTATCAGAAAGTTTTTTGAAAGATGTGCTGTATGGGGCTGTACTCAGCTCACGTCGACGCGAGAAAAAAGATTAATAATGTAAATAAAGCAAAAGTAGTTATGTTAATAATATTTTAAAAACTTTTTTATATTTTACTTTAGAAATCAAATAAGAAATATTTGTATTAAATATTTTAATGACATTCAGGATTACTTCAATGTCGATTGTCATATTAAATATAAAATTTTTAAAAACTTTCAATGATATTTTAGATATTATACATACAAAATACTTCTGAAATATTTTACTGAAGAAGTCGGAAATGATTTTGATGAAATGTTTCACAAATATTTCTAAATGATTACATTGTTATATTTCAATATTAATTCACAAGATATCTTTCAGAAAGCTTTCTGAAAGATATGTGCTGTGTGGGTAACTTAGTTGCTGCCAACTTTAATATATAGATATACAAAGTATTTGTACAAAAGATATAAATCTTGTGGGTACGCGTGCTTGAGAAAAAAGGCGGCAGAAGAACGCGTCTACCAGAATACAGAGCAGAAAAGTACCACGTACAACTAGAACGGAAACTTCTACGCGTGGAAAAACATAAGAATATACGCATGTTCAGTAATCACATAAAATACATATAATATAAGGAACATAAAACTACTAAATACAATTTTTCTTACAACACCATATACAGTAAAAAAAGGAGGCAACAAAATTTGTTATTTGAATATTTTTCTTTACTTGAACCCCTGTGCCACTTGTTGTGTCGGGCCTGAGCAGAGGAACTCCTTTAAAAGGTGGGGAAGATCTTTGGCATGTATGAATCATAGATATCGGAAGATATCTTTCGATATTTATGGTACGAATTTGCTTGCCAGCCGTATGCTTCACAATGTGTGTGCCGAGTGTGTTATAAGAAATTATTGTGTTTTTGCGACAAAAAGTAAGTATTTGATTCTAAACTATTTTTTATTTTTTTCTCTTATCGTGTATCCTACACATATACACATTATTTTTTAATAATAACTGTATAGACATTTATTTTTTATAAAAATAAAATAATATCAAGAGACTGTAATTAGGGACGGTCGTAACATTTCCTTTGTGGTCGGTATGTTTTCTATATGTTCTATATGTTTTGCTTTTGTTTGCTTTAAAAAAGTTTATTTTAGTTTGTTTTCTTATCAATATGACATTATCTGATCAAAATTACTGTGATTAAGAAAAAAGTATTTTAAGTTAATTAGTTACTGTATAAAGCTTTAAATTTTTGTGCCTTATGAACTCTGATCTTAATAATCGGTGATTGTAACTTTTAGTAACAAAAAAATATTATCTTTCTAGCAATTTTGGAGTTTTTTTATGTGTTTTACTATCGATCCTACGTCCTGTACGTTACAACCGTTTTGAAGTTGGGGTCAGCTGTCAACATTTTACCTTTTATCTTTTATATCTTTAATGTGCATCTTAATCGTAGTAACAAGAAAAACAATATTACCTGTTTTTAGTTAAATAAAGACGATTTATGGAACACTAATTAGTTTTGTTCTAATTGGCATATCAAAGTTTCTACAAGCAATTGAAGTCAAAATATTACAACCATACTCAGTCTCCTCTACTCAAAGATTCTCATATGACATGAATGCTGTCAGCAAAAAAAAGTTTTCTAATGTTATAAAAAATTGCAATAATATATGTTGCTTATTTTGTCAAAAGCAAAATTAATCCATTATTATTAAAACAATGATTTAAATAAATGTTGAAATTTTATAGTATAATAGCATCACAATTTATAAATAAATATTTGCATGTTATGTTTAGTATGACTATTTGGGTCTGTAAAAGATATTTTTCTTTTATTTCATTTATAGTTAGAGCTTTTACAAATACATTTATATTTACTCATACCTGCGACAAATAAAATACATATAATTATATGTTTTGTTGAAAATAAAATCATCAAAATATACGAAAAAAAATGGACAGTCTGGTTTATTTTCGGATATTCCGATGATTTTATTTCTAAGAAAACGTTATCGGATTTTGATATAATTTAAATGATTGTAAATATTTATTTGTTACTTATTAATAAGATAATCTACCCAGATAGCACAGAGATTCAAAAAGAATTCAATTTTATGTCACCAATTATGAATTCTTTTTGAGATGCAAAAAGAATTATTTTTATAAAAAAATATTTAAAAAAAATTCATAATTGGTGACATAATTGGTGATATACAATTGAATTCTTTTTGAACTCTCTGTGCTATTTGGGCTAATCATTATTCTTAAGACATTTTTGTTAGTGTATATTTTTGATACGTAAAGCAATGATGAATTATATGTGTAAACATACAAACTTTTTCTTATTTTGCGCGTTTTTATATACGTGCGTTTTTATACATGCAAAATTTATGTAATAATGGCATTCAAAAAAGAAAGCTATTTTATAACTGTAAATTTCATAAATTTTGTAAATTTAATTGATATATCTTCTTAGATTTAGTTAAGACAGAGCATGCAAATCATAAATGCATATAACAACAAAAGTACTATATCTATCATACGTTAGTTTTCTTATACATGCATTTATGATTTGCATTGTGTAATATATGTTATTAAGATTAAATTGTTTTTAAAATAAAAATATATTCAGGAAAAAGTTATTAAATGCGATGGAACTAAAGAAATAACACAGCACTACTTTTAGTGCGGCGTTTATAGCACGAGATTATCATCTTGTTTTCCCAAAAATTGAATAATAGAACCCATATATTATTATATATGAATAAATTTGTCTTTTAATGTTCTTTAATTTTTGACCTTACAAAATTTTCCAAATTTTGCAAACTAAAAGGTAGAGGTGGGGGTAAATTAAAAAATTTGAAATTTTTGAAAAACATAAGTATACCATTGTAAAGAGTATAAAATACTATAAAACTTTTGTATAGAACATTTTCTTATAAACCTTATATTTTTAAAGATATTCGCCAAAAACGAACAAATGCGTTATTTCCTAGGAGTGGTTTCAACACCTAAACGTCGATATACGTGACTAAAAAAATTTGGTCTAATACTCTTTTACGCTACAACATTTCCAAAGCTCATTGAAATCGATGAGGGTTACTTTCGATCGTTTTCTTGTAAGGTGCAATATCTCCGGATTTAAGTCTCATTTTCAATATAAACGCATTAAATTAAAGGATTAGGTGTCATTCTATAGCATCCGGGAAAAATAGTCTAATTTTAATAATTTTTTAATAAAAAATATAGTGAATAGAATACAAAATTTGTTTAAAGGCCTTTATTGTATATACTTTTAAGTGTATTTACGAATTAAAAAATGTTTTTGTCACATAATGACGGCGCCAGAGCTAACTAAAGGAAAACCCCTTCTTTGGTTTAGAGATTTTAAAAGATTTATGTAATCAAAAAACAGTTAACAGAGAATAATTATTAAAAAATTGTTTGTATTAGAAATAAGTTACTTTGACATTATCATTACAATTATCATATGATAATTTTGCTTTTTTATACTCAACAATCAAAATTGAGTCAACAATCAACAATTGCTGTGAATAACCACATAAACCTAATAAATACATGCGGCAATGTATTTCTCACTCTTCTTTTTTTCTGTCGTCCTAGTACAGATCTATATTACAGATCAAGAAAAACTACGTATATAAATTTTCTGGTTTCACAAAAGTGCAATCAAGTTCTTCAGAAAGTTTATCTCGAGTATAATAAGATTTGGCAACAATCTCGTGTGGAAAAATATGCAAAAGGAACAATTAGATTCAGTTATTACAAATCCAGGTAATTGCTTAATTATTTTATCATGCATGAAATTTTGGTAACAATAACATATATTTATTATTTATAATTTTATAAATATAATTGTATTTAAAAAGTGCAGGTATTATTAATAATAGATACATCAATATCTGATTATTAAACGCACAATTATGTATATTTATATATGTCACAGTATATTTGAATGTAGAATTTAGAATTTTAAACAGGTATTTCGATTAAAGGAAAAACAGCTGACAAGAAATTGAATGAAGAAATACCTAACAAATGCCTAAGGAGAGAAAAACAGCTTTCTAAATGGCATATTGTACCAAATATAATAAATCGCCAAATAGATAGTTCATTATTCCAAAGAAAATATTATGATTCTTTAAACGCAGTAAAGCGGCTTAAACTTTGGAATTTTATTGATGAAGAAGTAAATTATTCACCTTCCGTAAACGCTATATATTGAGTTGCATGATATTTATATACTTTACTGTGATTATTAAGCTATTATTGTTGATACTTATTAATATTCTATTATTATTTATAGTCTTTGATAACGTCCTTAAATTTCAACGAAAGAGGAAATTTATTGGCGAGTGTCTATGGAACTAAAATTTCTATTTGGAATTGGGCTGTAGAAAAAAGGAGTCACTTGTGTGATATAACACGTTTTGTTGACAGTGACTTCTATTCTAATCTGTCAACTATCTACACTGTAAAAAATGTATGTAAAGTTACACAAATAATAAGTGTAACAATTAAACAATAAAAAATGGAAATGTACTTTTACAAAAATTAATATTTTTATTCTTTATTGTGTAAATAATCTTTTATATTTTATAGAAAATTAAAGATTAAAAGTATAATTTACAGATTTTATGTAGATGTAAATTTTTTTGTAATATTAGAAAACATTGATAATATTACATAGAATACAATAATTTTACAAATTATAATTTTTTTTACGTAGGTATATATTCAGAAAAATGGAATGGCTGTAATTAACCAGCCTGCATATTTTTTAATATATAAGATAGTTTTTGTTTAAATATTAATTTGGCATTACTCTCTAAATTTTCTAGAGTGAAACATTACTCTAAAAGAGTGAAAATCGAACATATCTAAGTTCGATTTTCAATCTTTTATTAGAGTGATAACCCAGGTAGCAAGGTGACGTCTAATTGACGGCATTTTTTGGTCATTTTATGACGAACCAGACGTCATAATGTCGAGATAAAATGACGTCTAAATGTCGTAAAACTGACGCACATTTGTCTCATCTTAACGACGTCATATATTGACGTCAAAAATACGTCATTATTTTCATATTATTGACGTCGTTTTCAAGAAGCTAGTATCGTACATTTGACGGTATTTTATTGTTATTTTTATGACAAAACATAGGTTTTTAGATTACATTTAATAAAGACGACATTTTAACGTCATTTTTATGACTATCCCAGGTAGTAAAAGCCGTTATTTTGACGTTTTAGAAAATATTTCGGGTACATGTCCTATATATGCAGTACTTGCATTATGAAAATATCAAAATAACATAATTATAATGTAAAAAAAAATCTACCTTGTTTCTCAACAAGCATCACGGCCCACCACACCATAGTCACATTTGGAATTGCCTAACTTCCCCGCGGTCACCCATCCAACTCTGAACCGCCGTCGACGTTGCTTGACTTCGAAGATCGTACGCTACCTAGCCCTTTGTGATGATCCATGAACACTTGATGATCATGAATACATATTTGTTATAGATCAGTTCAATAAATGCGAGAAACATGAAACTTGTAGTTAACTAATATTTTTATAAATAAATATAAATTTACAGTTTTTTTCCTGATTTTTACATATGCAAAATAACATGTGGAATAACTTATAGAAATATGTTTTTGCTCTGTTCTTTTGATAAAGCTAAATTATACCGCAGACAAAACGCAATATTTATAAAATATTTATAAAATATTTATAATATTTATTTAAATATTTTATAAATATTTTATAAATATTTTTGTGGTCTTATATTTGACAAATCATAAAGATTTATCATAAATATTATAAAAATATTTATGAAATATTTATAAAATTTACAAAATATTACTTATACAAATCTTTATCTTTTATTTACCATAAATATTATATAAAATATTTAATCTATATTTTAATATGTTGAATAAAGATTTTTTTCTTCGTATATATAAAATATGTGTAAAATATTTATATAATATTTTGAAAAAATAAATATTAATAAATATTAATAAATATTTATCATAAATATTATGTGCTGCCTGGAATGATTCTAAAATATTGATAATATTAATTATATAAAATATTATATTAATTTTAATAATGTTGTTTATTAACCAATCTTTAAATAATGATAGTTATAGGTAGTAAGGTGTCGTCCACTAGACCTCAATAATTTGTCATTTGAGGTCAAATCGTCAATTATTACAAAGAATTATAGTTAACGTCAGTAATTAGTCACTAATAAAATCTTATTAATACGTCGTAAAATGATCAATTAACTGACGTTATTAATTAGTCAAGAATATGACGTCGGAAATACGTTGTAGGATGGATAAATGACTGACGTAATTAATAGGTCAAAAAATGACGTTACTATTACGTCTTAATTTGGTAACATGACGTCTGCGACCTTAAATGACGAATTATTGACGTCGTATTAACGTCACCTTGCTACCTGGGAAATCACTCGAACTTAGATATGTTCGATTTTCACTCTTTTAGAATAATGTTTAGAGCAATAAAAATCAAAACAGTATGTAAAGAAGTATCGGACAGTTATTTTCAAAATTCAACACAAAGTATATAAGATATCGCGAATTCCGTAACCTCACATTTAGTCCACAATCACTTTCTCTATTCTAATATTTTATTTGTGTAATTGCATCAATTATAACGTAAAAATTAATATTTGTACGTAATATACAGTATTATAAAAAAAGTTATTATTCAAATCTTATTTAAAGTTTATATTCTATTGAACTAATTTATATTGAAGTTTATATTGAACTAATTTATTATTTAATATTTTCCATTTATTCATAATTTTATATAAATAATTAAACAACTATAGTAAGGTAAATGTCCCTATTCCCGACCATTGTTCCCTTTACCGACCATTTTGACGCGAAACGTTGTTTACGAGCCTGCTGATTCATCAGCTCGTTTATTAGTGAAGTACAAAAATTGCAGAATTCATGTAGTACAAGAGGATTGTAACGTGTATTTCTTGCCACACGTCACCATCCACGCGTATTCTTAAGAGTGAGGTTAAGAATTGTCAGTCGTCTTGTCGTCTAACACTAGTCCGTATTTCGTTCAAAATTCTTTTGTAAAGAATAATTTAAACGCTAAATGTTTTGTTATAGTTTGATTGCCATACTTAGAAACAAAAAAAATCAGTCGAAAACTGTTATTTTTTTATTTATTCGATGGTCGAGGTTAGGCACAGGAAAATGCCTGCATGTCCCCGTTGCCGTACATATAAACGTCACTGAAGAAAAGAAACGTATTATTGAAGCCGAAAGAGAAAGAAAACGCTTGAAACGAGAAGAAAAGGCGAGAAAAAAGCAAAAGATGTAAAATTGACTGAATCAAAATAAAATATTGATTGAATTAAAATATAATATTGATTGAATTAAAATAAAATACCTATTTGCATGATTTATGTATATTTTTTGTTTATTATTAATTTATGTTCGTTTTTATGTTTATTTTTTGTTTGAAACCTCTGCCTTGCATGCTCTAAAAAAAGGTGGTCGGTCATGGGGGCATGTCTGGTCGGCATTAGATACAGCTGGTCGGTAGAGGGGAAACGCACACATGCTTTATTCCTCTCTATTTAGAAAAATACTTGACGAAATGGATTGAGTCTATGATTTTTGGAAAGTGCATGGATGAAGCTATCCACCAGTATAAAACTCTTTATCCAATTTATTTTCGTCACGCTTGACAACGCCATTCTTTTGTTGGGTCGGCCTTATAGGTGTCGGGAATAGGGACATTTACCTTAACACGAAAAGAAAGTTTTAAACTTTATTTTTAAAAAATTTTTATTTATTTCTCAAAGCTTCTCATATTATGTGCATTGTAACATTATTAAAATTTTTAATCTTATCGATATAAAAAATATTTTGTATAGTTACAGAATTTTTTATTTTATATAGAACATCTAACAATTATATTATCTCAGTATAACATTATTATTTCTGCAAACTTAAACAAAAAATTAAATAATAAAATGTACAACTTTTTGAATAAATTTTGTTTTTTTTTAAATATTAGGTCAAGTTTGTATGAATACTAATACTAATCTGGAATTGTAAAGAAAATTCTATAAATATGTAATATTTTTAAATATTTGTAAGTAATAAAAAATTTTAATAATATTATAATGCAATATGCATTTTACATCAATTAACTTTTTATTTAGAAAAAGTAATTTTTTAGCTCGAAATATAACGAAACTATCATTCCCGAAACAAAAAATCTTGATTCCCGAAGCAACAAACCTTGAGAATTTATGGTCGTTTTTTCAAAATTTTCAGGAAATATGGCCTAAACATTGACAAAAATTTTGGAAAGTACATTACTTTATTGCTACAACACGTTACTTAAAATTTCATCCGTTTAACTTAAAAATGGGTGTAAAACATTATTTTGGGATCAGTGATGATAACGTGATGTATCCAAATATTTTATATAAGATTTTCCAAGATGGCAGCTGCAATATGAATATAAAATATTTGGATACATCACGTTATCATCACTGATCCCAAAATAATGTTATACACCCATTTTTAAGTTAAACAGATGAAATTTTAAGTAACGTGTTGTAGCAATAAAGTATTGTACTTTCTAAAATTTTTGTCAATGTTTAAGCCGCCATATTTAATTTTTCGTTGAAAATTTTGAAAACCACGGATTCTGAAAGATCAAGGTTTTTTGCTTTGGGAATGATAGTTTCGTTATATTTCGAGCTGGAAAACTACTTTTTCTAGGCAAAAAGTTAATCAATAGTAAAATGTTCATTTGAGAAGAAATATGGGTTAATGCAGTTATTTTGATATTATTATATGTATGTTTTTCTAATCCCTTTTTTAAATTGTACGTCATTTTAGACTAAATGGTTACCATTAGATATGGAATCTCTTATGATTGCTTCTTATAATAATGGAGAAATATGGTTAATTAATTTGGAAACCAAACAGTGGACATTCTTGGGTCCAGAGCGTGATGTGTCTCAAGAGCATGAGATAAGCACTGCATTTAGTGTACATTCTGAAACACCTTATATGATTCTTGTTGGTAATAAGAATGGACAGGTGTTTTCAATGGATATCCGGAACGGCGCAATAAGGGAGTAAGTCATGTAATTAAAAAACTTAAACATATAATATTTATATTTTATTTATTTTTTACCTACAACTTATAGCATATCTGTAATATCAATTTTTTGCGTAATAGAACACACGTATAATATATATATGTATATGTGTATGTATATATAATATATCTTTTTTTACAGATTACTTACTGTAAAGGAAGATTTGATAGGGATGCATCTATTAAATATAGATTTAAATCCTTATAATAGTAATGAATTTTGTATCACCGGCTTCAGTCGTTACGTGAGAGTGTACGATCGGCGAAATGTTTCTATGCCGCTTCTTAAATTGTGCCCGAATTCTATGGTACGTTACATTTACGTGTATCACAATCCCACCTGCTTAGTTTAGTAAAATAGTATAGAACGGTGTTCGTTCTTTTTTTAAATATTTAACATTTTATATATGCAATTTTAAATGTCTTAGACAAATCAATACATTACATTTGTGTACGCTATGTATAATTACAATGGAACTGAAATTCTGACATTGATTGATATGGAAAACATATATCTATTTGACAAATTAACATCATCAAATTGTGAAGCTCATAAATATCAGGACTCTAGTATCACCACTTTCGGTATGTTATACATAAAATGAAATTATATTACATGTTATGTTCTTATTTCATAGCCTTCTTAATTTTTAAGTTCCTTTTTCTGCATAAAGAAAATTAATAAAATTTAGTAACAGGATTCAATATATAAAAAAAAAATTAATAAAACTTTTTAATTTCTCTAATACTTTTTATATTCTTTTTTAAATAATTTATCATTATAATCGGAAAACAATGCTCTTAGACACTTAAAAAATTATAATAATTTATTATTATTTGATGTTATATTGTCATCTGTTGCTTTATTGCAGTGCCGCAAGTTAAATTTTTTGGATCTAAAAGCGAATATGTTATGTGTATTTCCCAATGCGGTGGTATATTTATTTGGGACAAAAATACGAAAGTTCTTGTAAAACGCATGACAGGAAATCGTCATAACGTGAGTGTTTTTTATTTTAGAAATTTGATGAATGAACTTTCCTTTTTATGCAACGTATGAGAATAGCTGTAAAAGATATCTTTTTAAATTTAATTTATAGAGGCTTGAAGTGCATCCGCACCTGCCCGTATTTGTGACAGCCGAAAAAGGTATCTGCATATGGCATCCGTAAGATTTCATAAAAATATTTTTACTCGTAATTATGTAATTGAAGAGCGATTATTTATATACATATATATATATATATGTGAGTGTGTGTGTGTGTGTGTGTGTGAGTGTGTGTGTGTGTGTGTGTGTGTGTGTGTGTGTGTGTGTGTGTGTGTGTGTGTGTGTGTGTGTGTGTATTATGGTCAAAACCCGCAGCGCGGGCGTTCCTAGGATTGACTGGTCAATGCGTGGAACAACCAAGCGTTTTAGTCAAAGTCTGAAGTAATTTTTTTAGTTTCTAACTTTGACCAGCCATGTTAGTCACTCCTAGGATGGACTAAAAACACATCAGTTAAAAGCCAAAATACAAAACTATTTCGGACTTTGACCAAAACGCTTGGTTGTTCCGTGCATTGACCAGTCAATCCTAGGAACGCCCGCGCTACGGGGTTTGACCATATGTATGTACTGGTCAACAAAATTAACGCATATAAAAATTTGTATCAAAATTTTGCATAATTTCAAATAAGTATAACACCGCCAAAAATTATCGCATTTTTATTTGCCAAAAAGCATTTTAAAGCTTGAACTCTCTACTTTCGGATGAATTTTGGCGATTTTAATTATCTTTTTTTTTATAAAACGGCACAATGATAAAGCTTAACCCGTCAAAATAAAAATTTTTATGTAATTTTGTTGCATTGCATCTGTTGTGAAAAAATTCGCGAAGACTTTCTGCTACTTGCATCTTACAGCGGAATCTTTTCCCTTTATTTTGAATGGTTATTCATCGCTGTGCGATTTTTTTTTGATCAAGTTGTTCAGATTTTAAGAAAAAATCGTAATTTTAATTTTCAACGTTTATTACCTGTGAATAGATCAATGTGTGTACAGCGCTCCGCAAAAAAAAAAAAACAATGGAAAGCTGAAAGTTTGCACTTTCAAATACTACTATTGCTTTTTTTGTAGATTCACTTTTTCTAACAACAAATCGCGTTTAAAGATTGCGTAAAAAATTACATATTTTACGGTTTTTATTTAATTCTTATATATATTGTCGTGAAGAAAGATCCAATCACATCGCTAAAGCAAAGTTTTATAGTACGATTTTTTTCCAGTAATAAACACTAACGTTTTTTCATCAATTACTGCTTGTAAACATTCTCATATGTTTATGCATTTTTCAATAATGTCCTGTAGAATTTTGTGTCAAATTTGCTTAATAAGCACTTTTCCAACTTATCAATTAACATTCGAAAGTGCAAATTTTCATTTTTCATTGTTTTTTTGCGGAGCGCTGTATATATGTATGTACATTGATCTATTCATGAGTAATAACTGATGAAAATTAAAATAATTTTTTTTTTAAATCTCAATAACTCGATCAAAAAAAATCGCACAGTGATGAACAACTACTCAAAATAAAAGGAAAAGGTTCCGCTGTAAGATACAAGTAACAAATAGTCTGCAATTTTTTCCACAGCAGATGTAATGCAATAAATTTAAATAAAAATTTTTATTTTGACGGGTCAAGCGACTTCATCATTGTGCCGTTTCGTTAAAAAAAAAATCGCCAAATTTTATCTGAAAATAGAAAGTTCAAGTTTTAAAATAGTTTTTGGAAATTAAAAATGCGATAATTTTTTGCGGTATTATATTTATTTGAATTATACAAAATTTTGACACAAATTTTCGTAATATGTGCTAATTTTGTTGATCAGTAAATGTTTCTATATATATTTACTTATGTAATAAGAAGTTAAAAAATTAATAAACATACCGTCCAACACGTATCTTTTTACATCATTCAACGTATTTTTTTGAAAGCATAATAGATTAATTTTTGTAATGCATTCAACTTGATTTATACAAGTAGGTAATAATATTAATTAAAATCTTATAAAAAATTTTGATTGCAGTTTTTTGAATTGTTTCATGTATTTTTGTGTCTTTTGTAAATACACTTGATAAGGGCCAGAAAACGTCTGGCCGAAACGTTGTGTAACATTTAAAATAAAATTAAAATAAAATTGCCAGAATTGTCACTAAATTACCAATTATATATTTTTACCGCTGGCAACGCAAAGATTTTTACTTTGACATTTATATATTTCATGATTCTTTTTTATATTATAATAATTTTAATTCTTATTACCCATTTAAGAAATTTTGTTGTTTAAAAAAATTTTTTTTATTCTCTTTTTTATGATGTATATTATATGTATTTAAAATGGTTAAAACATTTTCTTAACAGTTCTTTAAATTAATTTACTATAACAATTTTAAAAGTTCGATTTTTTAGTACTTTCTTCTTTTATCGAGAGTCCAATGCATTAACATTATTTAATTAACTGTTAAACAAAAATTAAACTATTTTAAATCTGATCATTTGTTTAGAATCGTGGATAAAGTATGTACGTACTGTATCTCTGTATTTATATTTCTTTTACGATATTGTAATATAGACTTTAATGTAGATATGATATAAGAATTGGGATAAGACCGTAATGTGTATAATACTATTAAAATCGAGAAAGAGCTAATAAAATCATAGCAGAATTTTAGTGCTTTATAATACTCTTTATGTAATTTTATATATATTTTCTAGTTTTCTGAACTGTGCACGTCGCACTGTTTCTTTCTTTCTTGAAACACAATTCTTAAATTGAATTAAAACAACATTAATTTACAATATTACTTTGATATACATTTTTTAGACCTAGATGATGTAAGAAGTATTTATTTAATTTTAAGTATTTATCTAGTTTTAATTAATTTTTTATTAATTATCACAATATCAATTTAAATATATAGTAATTCATGTATTTGCCGAATGGACTTAGGCGTACGTCTTTCCATTATCACTAAATTATCGGATGTCGATTCATCTCACGCTTATTATATTACATTTTGAGAACAAAACATTTTTCTGGATGTTCGTACTTTATATGACATTTTCTTCATAATTTTTTACTACGCCATACTACGAGATTTATATGAATGATACTTTATTTAAGCAACATTTTTCTATTTGTATTTTATTATATAAAATAAAAACTTTTATATTTAAATAATTTAGACTTTTCTTTATAAAAAAAACTCAAAATTCATCCTTTTAAATAAAAAAAATCGTAAAGTTAAAAAATAACAAGAAATGCTATTTAACACTATTATAGCATCTTAATTTGTAGAAAGATTAATTATTGTTGTCGTATAGTCTAATTAAAATATATATAATTGTATCAATCTGTTCTTAATTAATTAACACATCAGAGTCTGCAAAATGGTCAAAAAACATTGATGCAAATGTAAAAATTTAATAAGCGCTTTAACAAAGCATTTAAAATCAATTAAAAGCGCGCATTATAAACACATGCACAGGACAGAATAAAATGCAATTTTGCAGCACTCTTACAACCAATTTTACCTTCTGGATGTATTAGAGACATATTGTATAAGGCCAGTTTTACAAAAAAAAAACTTATATAAATAAATATATGGACATATTATTTATATGAAAATTTTTTTACCAAGTCTCTTTAAGTATATAAAAAATATATAAATATGTGGAAAAAATTTATATAATATTTTTTACAAATAAATAGTAATAAATATTTATGAATATATTTTATATATTTTTATAATATTTTGTAATATGCTAAAAATATTACAAAAATGCACATGATCATTTTACGTACTTAAAAAATATATAATTTGACATAAATAGGTAAAAATTGCGTTTTATTAATTTATGTTGTATTGAAGAGCAGGGTTGGGTAGTAACATAAGTTAAAAAGTTAAAAAGATGAAAGTTAATAATAAAGTTAAGAAGTTAATAACTTTTAATTTATTTTAGTTAATCTTAAATGATTTAATTTTTAACTTTAACTAGTTACTTTTAAAACATATATTAAACTTTAACTTATAAATTTTTTTTAATAAAAAATTTTATCTGGACAAAAGAAAAAAATTATAAAATAAAAATACATTTCTGCACGAAAACAATATTTTTTTGTTATTTCGTATGTTAATAATTGGAAAATTATTTTCCAATTATATCTAATTTTATATAATTGCTCTATTAATAGTAAAAGGAGTTTTGAAATAGGGACACGCAGGTATATTAGCAAGCTAGCGACATCTCGCGACTATCGTCTAGTTACGGTTTGACACGTATGACACGTATACCGTTTCCCCTTGCGGCTAGATGTACCTAAATGTCAGTAAACTTTAACAGACTGATTATTTGCGTGTGTTTTTCTCAGCCCTAATTTTCGGTATGTGTACAATTTGTTCCTCGCAAGCGTCTCGTGTCAAGTTTCGATTTGCGGTGTCATTAATGTATGTACAGAGTAAACTAGAATGCCTGACATTTACATAACCTCACAAATTCTTTTACTGTTTTCTTACGTATAGAATTATTCGTAAAAAAACCGTGATATTATCAATACTCCGATCCTTTCCACAGATCGTAAGAAAGCTTTTCTCCATCGTGCGGCGTATCACAAACAGCTGAGAAAATGAGCACGATGACCGAGCAGCCGTGCTACACCCTGATAAACATTCCGACAGACACCGAGCCGCTGAACGAGTTACAGCTGAAACAGGATCTCGAGAAGGGTAGCGTTCAAACGAAGATTGATGCACTCAAGAAGACAATTCACATGATCCTGAGTGGCGAACGACTGCCGGGGCTTCTGATGACAATCATCAGGTTCGTTCTTCCATTGCAGAATCACACTATCAAGAAATTGCTACTGATATTCTGGGAGATCGTGCCGAAGACCTCCGGCGATGGCAAACTGCTACAGGAAATGATCTTGGTATGCGATGCATATAGGAAAGATCTGCAGCATCCTAACGAATTTGTTAGGGGATCCACTCTTAGGTAAGACTATACAAAAATGAGTGCGAGTTGTATGGGATGTTGCTAGGAAATATTAAACTGTATTAGCAACCATATTGTAAGAGAAAATATGTAAGAAAAAAATTAGGTATTACACATTGTTAAATTATTAATTTAATATTGTAATATTAATAATAATGAAAAAGCAATGTTCATAATATATTATAATAATGAAAAAGATTCAATTTGATAAAAAATTATATAAAACACTAATATGTAGATTATAAGCCAAGTAGGACTTTAAATACGTTCTAAAACTATGACAAATATTCTATAAATAGTATAAAAGGGAAAGATAGTAAAGTTAATTATATGATGAAAAAATTTAAAACCACAAATGCTTATGTATTAAGCATAAACTTATTCTAAAATTTGATCTAGTTCTTATATTATGAAAAGACCAAAGAATCTTCTTGATAGTATGTAATAATTAATGATATAATTTTTCTTTTTTAGGTTTGCAAATCTATTAGAAGATTTTCTGCGTTGTAGTGTTTATAATACTTGTTATACTAGACCATTGCAGTTCTGCTTGGCTTATCCATAATTGTTTTATGTGATTGTGATATTAATCTAGTTCAAATTAAAACAATATTTTAAGACCAAAAATAACAAAACATTTAAAGAATTAGGAAATGTATAAGATTTTACAAGAGATATTAATCACTAAGACCTGATTCTCCATTTAATTGTATTACACCTGTCACAGTTTTTTCATTTATGTTAAATTTGTTGTTAAATTTGTAGATTTTTGTGCAAATTGAAGGAGCCAGAGCTTTTGGAGCCCCTGATGCCAGCCATAACTGGTTGTCTGGAGCATAGACACTCCTATGTTAGGCGTAATGCGGTGCTCGCCATTTTTACCATATACAGAAATTTTGAATTCCTTATACCAGACGCTCCGGATCTGATTGCAAAGTACCTGGAAGGAGAGCAAGATATGTCGTGCAGAAGAAATGCGTTTTTAATGCTGCTGCATGCCGATCAAAACAAAGCTCTCGCATATTTAGCCGCATGCCTCGATCAAGTGCCGAGTTTCGGTGATATACTACAGTTGGTCATTGTTGAATTAATATATAAGGTATATTGAAATTATGCATAATGAAAAATGTATTGTATTTAAAAAACATAATTTGCCTAATAATTAAGGTGTCTGAGCTAAATAAGGTTCACTAATTTATTTTATTTTTTAAAAAATTCTTGAAAACCAGTTTTAAATTTTTTATTATTCTTTTATGCAGAATGCATGATTTTAAATTGTTTATTTTAGTTTTTGAAAACTTATTTAATTTAACATTTAAACAAGTTATTAAAGGGATCTTATTTAGTTCAGATATCTTATTATTATAGATATATTTTATAACTTATTGATATATTTTTTTCTTTTGCAGGTTTGCCTTGCAAATTCATCAGAAAGGGCACGTTTTATCAGATGTATTTATAGTTTGCTAAATTCACCTAGCGCTGCGGTGCGCTATGAAGCAGCCGGCACATTGGTGACACTTTCTAATGCGCCAACTGCGATTAAAGCCGCAGCTTCTTGCTATATTGAATTGGTTGTCAAGGAGAGTGACAATAATGTTAAACTTATTGTACTAGACCGGCTAATTGCAATGAAAGATAGTCCCGTGCATGAACGGGTGCTTCAAGATCTTGTAATGGATATACTCCGCGTTTTAGGTATACAATAATGCAAAAATAAAAATAACAAAAAACTTCTTACACTTATTAAACAACATTTCTACATACTACTATTATTGTCATGTATTTTTAATAGGATCACCAGCCTTGGAAGTTAGAACAAAAACCTTGGCTCTAGCCATGGATCTGGTTACAACTCGCACAATCGAGGAGATGGTTCAGCTTTTGAAGAAAGAAGTTCTTAGGACAGCTGGCGGTGAGCACGAGGATGCTGGAAAATACCGTCAGCTTTTGATACGAACTCTCCACACTTGTTCCATGAAATTTGCGGATGTTGCCGTTACCGTTATTCCAGTATTGACCGATTTTCTATCTGAAAGTAATGAAGCAGCTGCTACAGATCTTCTTGTATTCATTCGTGAAGCCATTCAGAGATTTGAGAATTTGAGACCATTGATCATCGAGAAATTATTGGAGGTGCGTATGTGATAGCGCACTAAAAAAAAAAAAAAAAAAAAAAAAAAGTGGTTGGCAAGATTAACACAAAAGTTATTTTTGATTCTTAAATTAGGTGTTTCCACACATACGATCTGTAAAAGTACATAGGGCTGCACTCTGGATTCTCGGCGAATACGCCATGTCGAAAGAGGACATTGAAGCCGTGATGAGTCGTATACGAGCAGCGTTAGGTGAGCTACCATTGCTCGAAGCAGAAAACAAACGTCAAGCTGGTGAAAAGTCCGAAGATGGTAACTCGCAAGCTACACCTGCGCAACTCGTCACTTCCGATGGTACTTACGCAACTCAAAGTGCTTTTAGTGCTGCATCTGCACGTGAGTAATTTTTACTGTTATATAATATATACAAGACATGTCCAATACTTTGTGTAGTATTATTCACATTGGAATTAATCAATAGGGAAAAAGGAGGAAAAGCGACCAGCATTAGTGCAATATATGATGGAAGGTGAATTCTTTATTGGTGCATCCTTGGCTACCACATTAGCAAAATTATCTCTTCGTTACAAAATTCTTGAGACCAATGTACAAAAGAGCAACAGATTGCAGGCCGAAGCAATGTTTGTAATGACCAGTATACTGCAACTAGGTCGTTCGGGTCTTCCCACAAAAGCAATGACACATGACGACGCGGAAAGAATTTCCCTGTGTCTCAGATCCCTCGCTTGCCCTACACCTCTTGTACAGAAAGTTTTCACCGAAGGATGCCGTGACGCGCTGGGTAGAATGTTGACCGCCAAAGCGGAAGAGGACTCGCAAAATCAGAAAGCTAAAGAAAAGCCAGGCAATATTGTCCAAGTTGATGATGCGATACAATTCTTGCAGTTGAGCCGAGGATCTGATCTAGCTGGTGGGGCTGGCGATATGTTTGAACAAAGTCTTAGCGCAGCTGTAGCAGGACGACCTGGTGCTAGTGGAGACGCGCCGAGTGCTCTAAGCAAAGTTATTCAACTCACCGGTTTTTCGGACCCAGTTTACGCAGAGGCCTTAGTTCATGTTAATCAGTACGACATTGTGCTTGACGTGCTGATAGTTAATCAAACAGAAGATACGCTGCAGAATTGTACATTGGAACTGGCCACTTTGGGCGATCTAAAACTGGTGGAGAGACCGCAACCTATCGTACTTGCACCTAGGGATTTTGCCACTATCAAAGCAAACGTGAAAGTCACATCTACAGAAAATGGAATTATATTTGGAAATATCGGTGAATGAAATTCAAATACTCAAGAAAAATTACAATACATTTTTACAGAGAAAATTTCCTTTTAGAATATTTTCCAAATTGTAATCGTGGGATAACATGAAGTGTGTTATTATAATTTGGGTAAATTATACTAAAATTGTATTAAATTATAATAATAAAATTTACTAAATTATTATACTAAATAAAATATATCTTACTAAATTTTCGCAGAATGATATTAAAATTCTTGATGTTGTCTCACAACTATCATAATTTTGAAGGTAAAGTCTAAAAGAAAATTTCTTTTGTTGCTGTTTTGGAAAATATAAATTTCAGGGTTTCTTTACAATTACATTTAAGAAAGAATAATAGTTAATGGTGGATTTTAGTACTTAAATATTTCTTGTATGATTTTATATACATTTTCTAGTTTTTTCCAAACTTTTCGTCGGTTTTAAGATAAATCAGAATAATAGTATTACAATATATTATTAATATTATAATATTAATTTGATTTTCAGTTTAATAATACTGATATAAGTATCTATAAAATCTCCACCCTGAAGTACTGTAAAAAATTTATTATGAAAAATATTTATACCTTAGAATGAAAACTTGAACCTTTCCACATTCTATGTGGATGTCAGCATACTAGACTATCGAGGTATATGGTAATATCTTTCTAGTTTGGAAAGAATTAGAAATTGTACATAAAATTACACAAGGAATATTAGTTGACCATGTGTTTTGATCATTATTGGGTCATTCTTGATTTTAATTGCGTTACCCATATATATGGTCTTTATATTAATTAGTATGTTTTTTTATTACAGTTTACGACGTATCAGGAGCGGGCTCTGACAGAAGTGTCGTCGTTCTAAATGATATACACATTGACATTATGGATTATATAGTGCCTGCAACGTGCACTGACACAGAATTCCGTCAGATGTGGGCTGAATTTGAATGGGAGAACAAAGTCTCTGTCAATACGACTTTGTCTGATTTAAGAGAATATCTTGCGCATTTATTGAAATCCACGAATATGCGCTGTCTCACACCAGAAAAGGTACATTTAATTATTTTATTAAACTTATTCTTTTCATTAAAATAATATTCTTGTTATCATATAAAACTTATCATTTCCTTTACAGGCTCTTTCGGGACAATGTGGATTTATGGCTGCAAATATGTATGCCAAATCGATATTTGGTGAGGATGCATTGGCGAATTTGTCTATCGAGAAACCACTAAATAAACCTGATGCGCCAGTAGTCGGTCACATTCGTATTAGAGCAAAGAGCCAAGGTATGGCTCTGTCCTTGGGCGATAAGATTAATTCGGCGCAAAAAGATCCGCTGACTAAAGTCGTGCAAGTCGCTTGAACTGTCTCCAACAAAATCCGTTTTACACAGTACAGTTTCTTCGAATCAGATGACTAGTTTTATGAAATTTATAGAACTTTATTATTAAATGATCTTTGCAAATTTATGGCATTTAAACCATGTTATTTGGACAACGCAAACGATTTTTCATAGGTATCTTTTTAGACTTGTGTATTATTTGACAATCGAAATACGTTAGATTTATTCATATGAATCAGTTTTAGTAGAATACATATTGATATTTGCCCATGTTAATTTGTATCATGTTTAATTTACATTACATCCTTGTCATAAGCCATACATGCAGATAAAATGTATTCATAGATAAGAAAATAAATATACAATGTACTTTACCTATGTAAGCCGTTTTTTTATTCCTCGTTAAATACAAATAAGTATAGGTATAAGAATGTAAAATTTATAATATATCTGTATCTTTATAAATAAAATTATCTCTGTGAAAGTGTTTTTATAATTCTCTATAGATTTTTTTAATATAAATATTTGCATTAAAACGTTGAAAAAGAAATAATACTTTTACATTTTTGTCGAAATTTAAAAAAATTTCTTGAATTTTTATCAATAGTAATAAGAATTTTTTTATTTAATATCTAATATTAATTTAAAACTGATTATTTCTTTATTTTATTTATAATTATATTATTGGTTTAAATATAGAATTTTGAAGATACCATTGCTAACAATTTTTTTTTGCATTGCTTATTCCGTTTTCAGTAAAATTATTATGAAATAGAGAAGGACAGAGGATAGTGAAACATTTTTTCCTTTTTCAGTTTTTAAAATTTTTTTTTTGATAAGTATTTTAGGCTGCGATTAACTTGACGCTGCAAAAGGCGATGAAACTCCATCGTAAAGAATATGTAGAGTTTGATTTGATACCATGAGAAAAATTCATAAAGAAAAGATCAAAAGATATGGGCTATGGTCCACTTGACGCTACAAACGTTTCGAAGCATTCTTTGATTGGTCAATTCATAAAAACGATTTGTTTCGATTGGTCAATCAAACACTTCGAAGCATTTGTAGCGTCAAGTGGACCGCAGCAATAGTTATGCGTTGATGACGTAGAACACGTACATTGGTTACCAGTTAGTTCCCCGTTTCAAAGCTAACATAAGGCGACTGCGCATTGGTACACGCCATGGAAGATGGCGTGTCGACACGCGCGCCGGAAACAGAAATGGGATCAACCCTTTCAAAGGACTTGGGGAGTCGATTTTGTATTTCTGAAGAAAGTGAAAATATGAAAAGTGAATAGCATTGTCTCCATTGATTAGTGTATATTTTTAGAATTAACAATATACAATTACTGTTGCTTACTTTTTACATTTTCACTTCTTTAGAAATA
This sequence comes from Monomorium pharaonis, assembly GCF_013373865.1. NCBI lineage: Eukaryota > Metazoa > Arthropoda > Insecta > Hymenoptera > Formicidae > Monomorium > Monomorium pharaonis. The sequence continues at coordinate 8,003,706 of NC_050476.1, forward strand.
CAGAATTGACCCCCCCCCTTGATCCTTACCGGAAATACGACGTAACAATGTTCTAGAATTTTTGGCAGTTAGTCCATGTGCCGGCCGGCAAAGCGAGGGGAGTGAAATGTGGTACGACACTTTCCTTCGAGCCTTCGAGAACATTCGACTGTGGTCATTTGCGTCAAGTCTGTGGTCAAGTTGCGTCGATTTTGTGCTAAGTCTGTACTCTTATTAACGTAATTATTTAACTTCCGAATACGATCGTCATTCTGAACAAGTCACGGCAACTGGAAATACAGAAGATACAACCATAGAACGGTATGCCTGTTTTTTTCGATCTCAAACTACTGGGTTAAAAATGTATTCTATTCCTTCCTAAACGTGCTGCATTGAACAAATTGAATTAAAATTAATATTGTGTTACATGAATCTCTTCGTCTCAATCTCTCTTTGCTTGACGAAGACGATGATGTAATCCACAATTTTAATTATTATTAAACATCGTTAAAAATCGTTAAAGATGAATTTAAACAAAATAAGATTAAAAAATCGCAAAAATTACTTTTTTTTGAAAAACTTGTATTTTCTTCAATTTTTAACGAATTTAAAAACTGAATAATTTTTGAAAGATAAAAGATTGATCTAGAAACTGGGATGAGATTTTAGGTATCCTAATATGAATTTAGGTATTGTTTGAAAAATATAATTATTTTAACAAATAAAAGCTGGAAAAATGATGGTTGAAAAAAGGAAAAAATAAAGACAATTTTTTATTTTAATATAAAATTGTAAAAAAAATTTTCTTTTTTAAATATAGAATATACTATTAAAATAAACAAATTAAAATATTTTTAACTCAAACCAGCACTCCCCACTGTATTGTCCTGTGATTTTTACATACCATTGTACCAATCTTTCTATAGCGAGTACCCTTTCAAACAAAATGTAAATATGTAGGGGACTACCAAGTCTAACAAGGGGAACACCAGAGATCTCCCTTCAATTTCACTGAGTTTTATATATGTTATAGTCCTGTCCTTCTTTTATTTCATGTTAAAGTAATGCAATGCTTCTTAAGCATTCTCGAGAAGAAAGAATTTTAAAATTTATATGTTATATATCAGGTTGTAAGAATCGATTTACAACTAGGCATAACTCAGTCAATAAGGTGCTTGGTTACTACACTGCGTATTACTGATTAAAATATCTCTCCATTGCTTTTTTTTTAAATACTGTGGAATATGTTATTATTTTGATGATTTTAGGCTAGAGCTGTTGCTTTTCGTAAGTCTCATCAGCTTTTATGGCATACTTCCTTATAAGCATTCTCAAACACTGGATGAAGTCAGCAGCACTCTTAGTGATCTTGGACATGACTGATCCTCTGTTTAGAAACACAGGAAATACTAGGATATACATGGCATTCATTATTTTTTCACGATTAGAATGAACTCGCATTTCTGTACCATTATCAGCACTCTATACTTTTATATTGATACTTTTATATCTTTGTAAAGGAACATTTTGATCATTAAAGTATGATCTAGTGATTGTGTGCAATATTAAGCAGGGATCAAATTCTTGAGTTTCTTCAACTTCCTATCTTCAGATCAAATCCTAGTGTTTATAATACTTGTACTAGAGCATTACAGTTCTGCTTGGGTTATCTATAATTGTTTTATGTGATTGTGATATTAATCTAGTTTAAATTAAACCAATATTTTAAGACTGAAAGTAACGAAACATTTAAAGAACTAGAAAATTATAAGATTTTACAAGAGATATTATTAATCACTAAGACCTGATTCTCCATTTAATTGTATTTACACAGTTTTCTTATTTATGTTAAATTTGCTGTTGAATTTACAGATTCTTGTGCAAATGGAAGGAGCCAGAGCTTTTGCAGCTGCTGATGTGATAACTGGTTGTCTGGAACATAGACACTCTTATGTTAGATGTAATGCAGTGCTTGCCATTTTTACCATATACAGAAATTTTGAATTCCTTATATTGGATGCTCTGGATCTGATTGCAAAATATCTAGAAAGAAAGCAAGATATGTCATACAGAAGAAATGCATTCTTGATGCTGTGCATGCCAATCAAACCAAAGTTCTTGCATGTTTAGCCACGTGTCTCAATCAAGTGCCAAATTTCGATGATTTATTACAGTTGGTCATTGTTGAATTAATATATAAGGTATATTGAAGTTATGCATAATGAAAAATGTATTTTAAAAACATAATTTGTCTAATAACTAAGGTATTTGAGCTGGATGAGGTCCACTAATTTATTTTATAAAAAAAATTCTTGAAAATTAGTTTAATTTTTTTACTCTTATGGAGAATGCATGGTTTCAAATTGTTTATTTTTTGAAAATTTATTAAACATTTAAAGTCATTAAATGGATTTTATTTAGTCCAGATGTCTTATTATTATTGATATATTTTATAACTTATTATTTTTTTTCTAGGTTTGTCAACACATTTTATTAGATCTATTTACAGTTTGCTAAATTCACCTAGCGCTGTGGTGTGTTATGAAGCAGCTGGCACATTGGTGACTAATGCGTCAACCGCGATTAAAGCCAGCTATCGAATTGGCCGTCAAGGAAAGTGACAACAATGTTAAACTTTTATTCATTGTTGTACAATATTGTACTAAATTGGTTAATTGTGATGAAAGATAGTCCCGTGCATGAACGGGTGCTTCAAGATCTTGTAATGGATATACTCCACGTTTTAGGTATACAATAATGCAAAAATAAAAATAACAAAAAACTTCTTACACATATTAAACAACATTTCTACTACTATTATTGTTATGTATTTTTAATAGAATCACCAGCCTTGGAAGTTAGGATAAAAACCTTGGCTCTAGCCATGGACCTAATTACAACTTGCACAACCAAGGGATGGTTCGGTTTTTGAAGAAAGAAGTTCTTAGGAGAGCTGGTGGAGAGCACGAGAATGCTGGCAAATACCGTCAGCTTTTTATACGAACTCTTCAGACTTGTTCCATGAAGTTTGCGGATGTTGCCGTTACTGTCATTCCAGTATCGACCAATTTTCTATTTAAGAATAATGACCCAGCTGTTACAGACTTTGTATTTATCCGTGAAGCTATTCCCAGATTCGAGAATCTGAGACCGTTGATCATTGAGAAATTACTGGAGGTGCGTATGTGATAGCACACTAAAAAAAAGTGGTTGGCAAGATTAACACAAAAGTTATTTTTAATTTTTAAATTAGGTGTTTCCACATATACGATCTGTAAAAGTACATAAGGCCACACTCTGTATTCTCGGCGAATACGCAATGTCGAAAGAGGACATTAAACCCGTGATTGTCTATGAGTCGTCTATGAGTAGCGTTAGGTGAGCTGCCATTGCTTGAAATGGAAAACAAACGTCAAGCTGGTAAAAAGTCCAAAGATGGTAACTCGCAAGCTACACCTGCGCAACTCGTAATGTGCGATGATACTTACGCAACTCAAAGTGCTTTTAGTGTTGCATGTACGTGAGTAATTGTTATATAAAATAAGACTTTTCTAGTACTTTGTGCAGCATTATTTATATTGGAATTTATTAATAGGGAAGGAGGAAAAGCGACCAGCATTAGTGCAGTACATGATGGAAGGTGAATTCTTTATTGACGCATTCTTGGCTATCACATTAGCAAAATTAGCTTTTTGATATGAAATTCTTGAACCAACGTACAAAAGAGCAACAGATTGCTTGCGGAAGCAATGTTTGTAATGACCAGTATATTGCAACTATGTCGTTTGGGTCTTCCCACGAAAGCGATGACACACGACGACGCGGAAAGGATCTGTCTGTCTCAGATCTCTCTTTTGTTCTACACCTCTTATACAGAAAGTTTGCTTTGAAGGATGCTGCGACGCGCTCGGTAGAATGCCTCAGATAGGCACCGTACTGAAATCCTGGCTCGAACTGAAAAGAGCTGATTAAATTCTTTGATTTTAAGATCTTATTTTATAAAACTGCAAAAAATTGTGGTGAAGTGAAAAGATGGCAAATTGGCAAAGAAACCAGCATTATGGATTAAACTTGCTTTAATACATTGACTGGATTTACCAGTGTTGGATCACATCCACCTTTTGGTAGGCGGGATCAGTCATGTTGAGAGCCATAGCATTTTCAGAACGATATCATAGAGAATTTTCTATAATACGTGTGGGAAATAACCAAAAAGTTAACTGAAGTGGAATGAAGAGCGGATGGAGCATGCCAAAATTGTGACAAGTCATCATCACATGTGTAGTGTCGAAATGAGTTCAGCTGTTTTTATTGCGAGCAGACAGTATTGATAGTATGGGTGTCCCCTCCTAAAGGACAAAGCAGCAGAGGCTGGTGGTGGCGACAACAGTATTGACAGCGACGGCGGTTATGTAGAAGACGGACTGATGGTCGAAGAAATCGGGAATAAGATTATCACAGACACTATTAAGATAAGTGGTTTAAATGTTCTAAAATTTGAGTTAGTAAATGCCTTAATCACTAGTAGTTCGATATCTTTCGTGAGATTTGAGACTTGCGCGCGTTAACAATATATTATACTTAGAGTTAATCTACGTGTCAAGAGTTGAGAAGATTGAACAGAGATGTTCTTAACGTATTAGGTATAGTGATCCTGAATTTATCGCTTGAATCGTTAGGCAAAGAAAGTCTTACAATCGATTTTTTTGTCTTACAAAATGCAAATTTCGGTGCCGATATAATTTTGGGACGCAAATTCTTGCGTAAGGAAAAGTTTATTCTAGTGTACAGTTCGTCTTATGAAAACGATAAAACCAACTTATTTGAATCTCTGTCATATGTAGAAGATCTGGTACATAACAAAGATCTCGAGCAAATATTAGAGTCATGCGACATTGATTTTGAATAACAGACAAAAAGAGCGATTGAAGGACTTGATTTTAGAAGTCGATACGCGAGAGATACAAACAGTCGAGGACAACTATACGGTTCAAATTCACTTAAAGTGTCTTAAAGAATTCTCCGTTTATGCGTACACGCTCAGGTGAGTCGCATACATCGAGAGGCAACAGATATGCGGAATCATTGACGAGCTCTTAGCACGGGGAATTATTAAACCCAGCATATCTCCGTATTATGCTCGAATCGTCCCTGTGCGAAAAAAGAACGGGTGATCTTAAAAGATTATAGACTTAAGATCGTTCAATAGCCGGATGCAAAAGCAGAAATATCCGCCCCCAGTTATTGAGGAATGTCTTTCGAGACTCGGAAATAAATCGGTATTGTTTTTGTTAGATGTCAAGGACGCTTTTTACCAAATAAAGGCGCACAGAAGTTTGATCAAATATTTTTTGTTCGCGATGCCAGACGGTCAATTCTAGCTTAGCATCGATACGTTGTTTCTTATATAAAAAATTATATTATAAATAACGTTATACTTCTGTAGATTATTTTACATTAATTTCATATATAAGTCTTATGATTATTCGAAGCAGCGAGTAGTTGTAGGACATGCAATAGATGCATTTAGCACGTTGAGCCCTGTTGCTTGTTTCTTGGAATTTTGTTTCTTTTTAGAAACTTGCAGATTTACTGATTCAGAATCAGCTTCAACTGCTGAAGTTGATTCTGTTAAATAACTGTATCAGGATTATTTAACAAGACTTGTTCGTCATCTTGAAATGTTAACTCTTTTGTTTTTATTTTGAAAAAAATTATATACATACGCTGTCAGTGTAACGCTGATAGATATCTAACTTAATATCTCTGTTAAAATATTTAATGTCTCGACTTTGTTAATCTTAATTAATATTTATTCATATCATTAGTAATGTTGGAAATTTCTTTGTTAGGAACTTTTTTGTTAAGAACTTCGAGCCTTTTCTTATTTATTAAAATAGTATCTTGCAAAGTAGAGGTTTGTGGAATTTGATATAGAATCTTATATAGATTGTATAAAAATCTTAATACTAATTTAATGAAACGAGAAGTTAAAAGCTAATAGGAATAATATAGATAATAATAAGCTAAAACTAAACAGATTAACATAGAACACAATAGTTAAATTCAAACTGAATAAAAATTAAGCCAATGTAGTCATCTCCCTGATAAAGTAATTTATGCGTTTATGGGGTCTTGGTTTTCTTATTTTAGTTAGGTAGTGATCCTTCATGCCCAAAATATTAAGAGAAAATTGACCATTTACTGTAATATATTCATTATATTGAGTGATCCTAGGTTGAGTTCAAAACTGATGAGTTGTGGGAAACTAAATAATAAGTTTAGATCTCATCTAGTGGGGTTGATTTGTCTCATGTAAGACATTGTCTATCAGAATTGCTATTATACTAACAGACTAACTAATTATGGTGTATGTTAATCATGATATTGTTTGTTCTGTAACCATGTCTCACAAGGGAACATTGGTGAGAACATTGCTGTTGGAAATTTCTCTTCAAATTCAGCAGTATTTATTATTATTTTGCCTAATCCATGATGAAACATATTGTTAACTCGCAGAAACAGGCTGCTATGTGTAGTTCTAGGTGGAATGGTCCTAGAGCTGTTTTTCTTTCTCCAGTCTCCTCAGCTCTTATGCCACATTTCCTTGTAAGCATTCTGAAACACTCGATGAAGTCAGCAGCACTCGTAGTGATCTTGGACATGACTGATTCTCTGTTCAGAAACACAGACAAAGAAATACATGTTACTCATTATTTCCTTATGACTAGTATGAACCCACATTTCTGTATCTCTATCAGCACCCTCTACTTCTATATTGAATCTCCCCCCATGAATATGGTGCTGGAAGGCACCGGCACGCATTTATCGCTGCGAGAGCGATGGTCAGACCTCAAGCTTCTAGTAGCGCAAATCGGACAGAAATGTCTGTTTCAATTACAATTTCCATATCTATGGTTTAAATCTCTGCAATTAAAGCAGGCATCGGAACGATCGACAGCGCCCGGGCAGCGATGACGCGTATGGCCACGGGCTAGACACCGAAAACATTTAACGAGTCTCTTGGGCAAAAGCGCCACTCTCCACTCAAAGAAATCCGTGCTTATGGATAAGCAAATTCGAGTAGTGATTCGAGCACGTGTGAGCTTTTTTTTGGCTCAAGCACGTGAAGAGTTTAATTGCACACACTTTTTAAGCATGGCTTTCTCATTTTAATATTTGAAACAGTGCGATTTGTTTTTGAACGCATCCATACTTGAACTGCCATTTTAAACTCTGAAGATGTTAGATTAAGCACGTATTCATAATATAAAGCATCACGTGTTTGAAAGTAGATTTTAAATCGTACATGCTTATATTGATCATCAACTGTTTCAAATAAGAATGTCTATCGTGTGCTTAAATTAAGAATGTCCTGTGTTTGAATTGATTATGTTATATATTTAAAGTGCGAATTGATACATTTCAAACTAAAAGCGTCACGAGATTAAAGTGAGAGTGACAATATGCTTGAAATCAAGAATTCTATATATTTAAAACAAGTATTGATATATTTGAACAAATGTTAGGTATTTAATTAATTCTTACTAATAAATCAGGTTATTAGTAACCTGATTTATTAGTACTAGTATTTTATATAGTTCCATTATTCCATTTAATCTTTTACATAAAAAATATCCAGTTTTATACTGTGTACCTCTAATATAAAAACATGAATTAACAAAATTGATAGGATCTGATAATTCAAATTCTACATGACTTGTATATTTGTTAAAATATTCTTTTATGCAAATTTCCGATATTGTAATCGAATTAGCATCATATTTATATTCATTTTCAAATATATTTCCATTCAATATAAAGTTCGAAAATTGAAGACAACTTTTCATTGTAATAGTAAAAGAAATATTCCTTCTAGATTTAGTATTTCTTGCAAAATTTTTTAGCACTTAATGCAATGCTTCAAATCGCATAGCCCACACAAATTTCAGTGGACCAGAATTTTTAATTGCTGTTACATAATGTACTAAAAAATGATATTTTGATTTAAGTTTTTCTTTAAACAATTTTAAATATTGGGAATTGTATTTGCTTATCAAACTTTGTAATACAATTAGATTTGTCGAGTCAAAGGAATCAAAAAATATTTCTATTATATCAAATAAAATACATAAATATAGACAAACGGGATAATTTGGATTAATCAAATCTCTTATAAGTAATGGTAAGAAGTGCACGAATGTCATCATCTCACTTGCTGTCATTTTAAAATGATTTTTTTTTCTTTCTTTATATTGAACAGGTTTACTTATATTTCCAATATTAATAGAACCATAATTAAAAAGTTTTCTGTAATTAAATGCTTCCAGTGTAAAAAGTTTTTTTTTATCTCGAAAATATAAAAGAGCTTTGCTCAAATCGTAATGACAAATGCCTTCGAAAATATCATGCATGATATCGAATGAGTGATTATCTGTCACATGAAAATAGGGAAAACTATTGAAAATCGAATCTTTTTTTATGCCAGTTCTATTTATACGTAACTGTATATCCATAATTTCTAAATCATTTTTATAATCTTCTTTAGTTCTTAAAAATTGTAAATATTCTGTAATATCAGTTTTCATGTCCTGTATATCGCGGTTACATTTGGCAATAATGTTTGCAAATTAAATGATTTAGTAAAACCAAGAATATCACATTGTCTCCTGTAATTAAAGAAACACTAAAAAAAATCTGTTTTTCTCCATTTACATTCATTGTAATTCCAATACTTTCCAATGCTTTAAACTCTTCAATAAGTCGATGCAACATATGATTATTACCAAAGTTTTGTAAATCTTGCGTTTTGAAAATTGCTGCTATAAATATATGTTTCAGCTTTGATAAATAAAAACGTGGGATAACAGGTTAAAAAGTAAGCACCACACAAAGAATTAGAATGTGGACCAAGTGGGTTATTGAGACCGAAATCATCGAAATATAGAAAAATTGGAAATACTATTTTTTCTGTAAAAAATTGTTTTTTTTCTGCCAGTTTTCCATTAACAAAATTTGTTATATCTTTGTTTTGCTCCAAATTATTCATATTGTCCAAAGTTATTTGAAATACACTGTCAGCTTCAAAGTTCTTTTTAAGTTGAAACGATATGGGTATCAAAACACCACCAATTTTTTCTTCGCCCAAAGTGGGAGTATTGTTTGAAATTATTTCACTCACTTGATTATTTATTGTATATAATATTGGTAATCGAAGTAAATCGTGATTTTTCAAATATTCAAAAATATGTTCTGTATTAATAAAGTTAAAGGGATCACCAACATCAAGAGTTTTCAATAAATCTTATAATTTTTTAAGATCAATATCTTGAGCGCTTATAATTGTTTTGAAAAATGACATTAAAGGCTGAGTAATATTATTTGTAACATATTTTTGTATTTTCTATACATCATTTCTATTCAAATTGTTTTTATTGTGTAAATTTAGAGTAAACTTGACTGCATCTTTTTTTATATTTTGACATGATTTATTCAATAATTTTTCATATTAAAAGTCTGAATTAAACTAACTTTTTCTAAATGTTCTATTTTTAAGATTATCTTGTAAAGTTTTAGGAAACAAACTAAGAATTAATGGATAAAGCAAAAATTGAGTTATCTATAGAACATTATATTCATTAAAATTTGTGTAACAAATATGAATTTTATTTTAATGTATCAATTTGTATATGAAACTGAGTATGCGTAAAATCATCTTTTCAATAAAATTTTAGAGTTATTATTTTTAAAAGGATAGCAGAATTTTAAATATTTTTATTTTTGAAAATAAAGAGGAAAAAGCTATTTAGTCTAGCAACTATATACAAATAATCACTTATTATACATTTAATACGTACTTTTGTTTTCAGTGTGTAACAGCTTCTGTAAATCGACTTTTCCGAATTTATCTTTTATAAAAAATGTAAAAAGATTTGTCGCCTTGTCTGTAAATTTTGACCAGAAAAGAAATAAATTATTTTCTTCTTATTCCGGAAATAAATATTTGAAATCAATGTCAATCTGAAACAATTAAAAAATTAATACAAGTTATTTCGATACTCCAGTTCAATACTGTAGCAATTCAATACAGTTCAATACAGTTCAATACTCTAAAAATTATTATCTTAATTTAAGTCCACTATCAGATTCAGAATGTTGACATATTTCGATTTTTTCTGAAACTTTAAAAATAATCCTAAAAATGGAACATTTAGAAAAAGTTAGTTTAATTTAGACTTTTAATCTGAAAAATTATTAATTTCTCTTGAAATGTACATATTTCTATGAAAATATATGAATTTGTGTAAAAACATCTATTTTAAATGTATACTCATAGAGGGAGTTAAAGGTAGTTAAGAACCAAGTTAATTTTAGGAATGTTTTTTATTTCGAAGATAATCAAAATCGAAATAGAAAAATTCTATCATCAAAAAAGCTAGAAATATTTATAGGACACTAACAAACAAGCAAGCATAAATTTTCATTATTATAATTAATTCGTCTTACCTACACATCGCATTTAGCGTGTTTTAATAAGGGTCATTCCACTATTATTTCAGAGAATTTTTTTATCTTGCATTCTTTTGACCTGTATTGTTTAGTATCTTCCCACCGTTAAATAATTTCCTCCAAATTATTATCAATGTCAGAGTATTTCAACCAAGCTTTTATATTGTCGATTTCCGGATTAACGAGTTTTTCTAATGGTACAAAAAGCGTATTTGTATCTACAAAATAATCGTGACATACATTATAGAAATTAAATTAGAAACCGACCAAAGCCGAAAACCGAAACTATAAAACAGTAATGAAATTTAAAAAAATACACATAATAGTTTACTAAAGTGGGTAATAATGAATTTATTTAATATTAAAAACTCTTATTTTCTGTTACTTTTCTTTTCAATTTTATTAATTTCATATACCTTCGGCCTTCGGCTTCGGCCGAAAAATTCAGCTTCGGTCGGTCTCTAGTGTAAGTTATTAATCAAACTAATTGAAATAAATAAAAAGGAAAATTAGTTAAGAAGCTATGATAAAATAAATAAATAAATTATATATTACATATATAAAATCAATACTTTCTTGTATATCGTCATTAGTATTACTAGATTTACTAGAATTACTTGAATTTTTCTGGGTGTCATCAAAATTCATTAATTGTCCATGACGAACAATCTTTGATTGGACGCTCTTCAATATATCTGTATATTTCAAAGCTATATAATCTGGCAAACTGGATAATTTCCTGGCTTCGTCGAAATCTGAGGGAATGTTGTTTTTGTTTGACATAATGCAGGAATTCCTCAAAGATACGAATGCAGATGGAGCACTCGTGCAGGATGCTGCGGATAACTTTTTTTTGTTTTGTGCTGGAAGTGAGAAATCTTCATAAAAATCCCCATGAAGGGGACAACCTCAAGAGTTATCCCTCCAGAGGGATCAAGACATCCGGGTGCCCGTACACCCGGATAGTGTGGAATTCCATGCGGGTGCATTGCCACAAAAAATACCACCCACATGACCTACCTACTAAAACTCACTCTCATGTCTTATCTCTACACCGTCTAAAGGACCTCCTCCCGGTATAACGTTAGCCATTCAACGGTAGGGAGATCCCCGATTGGCACCGGAGCCGTATCACTCGAAACTATAAAACGGGCACTTTCTTTGACATACGAAAAACTTCGTTTACCCCTATACGGCTTGGGTGCGGATTCGCTATATCCTAAGTACATGAGTGTACTCCCTGCGCAGGTATTTTATATGTACATAGTTAATGCATAGTTTGCATAACTCTATAGAAAGGCGATTGGTTGATCGACTGTTTAGCATCCATTACGTTCATATTTAATGATTCAATGATTCAATGATTCAATAATGATCTTAAGATGACTAATTTGACCAATATTCTTTATTGATGTAATTCAAAAAACTGCACGACGTTTCGGTCAGACAATTTCTGGCTCTTATCAAGTGAATTAAAAGCGGAAGAACAAATATAAGTATGTCTTGAATCATCAAATACATTAATCAGAATGAATAAGATTATAAATACCTTAAATAAATTAAGTTAACGACAAGAAAAAATCTACATTTCGATTCGCAAACCGTTGAATATTACAGATGTGTTTTTTTTAAATAAGATATATAATATAAAATGAATGCTTTTCATTAAAAAATTCTTCATTTTGAAATCTTTTCATCCAGATGTTCCAAGTCCTTGTTCTTCTGCATGGGGAGTCTCAGTGTGAGCTCATGTGATTGGCGGCTGAATCTGCATGGACTTGTCTCGCTTTTGTTCTTGAAGTCCATATATTCTTGTTTCTGCTACCCCTAATCTCCTTTCAAAGGCATGAATGGTTTTTGTGAGATTCTCTATTGCTGACTTTATATTCTCCATACCTTTCCTCATGTTGTTTATTTTGGGTTCAAGTTTTTCTCCAAGGTATTCATCCAACATCACTAGTTTCTGCTCAATAGTGTCTAGTTGTCTTTCTTGTCTTGACCTTGTAATGGGTCCTGCTGGCTGTGTGAGGGGTGTTCTGCGAGGTCTCTTTGGAGATATGGGATTCTCTATATGTTCTCTTGTTGGTATTACTACGTCTCTATAAACTGACTCAATGTCTAGTGTATCCATGGGAACAACCTCACTGGAGGGTTGTGCAGATGAGGAGGATGCTCCTCTGTCTATTTCAGGTCTTCGTGTCTGATCAGCCATTTTTGCTGTGTTGCTGGTCAATGATTCAATGATTCAATGATTTGGCTCGGGTACAGGGGTTTGCCATACCCCAAGCACATGACATGTGCTCTTTGCGTTTACGCTGCGGATAGCTAATAACACGGTTTTCTGGGTATTTTACTAGTGCTGTCTAAACAGACGCTTCAGGTATTATTAATTTTACTAGTGTCGTCTAAATAGACGTTTCAGATATTAATAATTTCATCAGTACCGTCTAAATAGACGCTTTAGAAATTAATAATTTTATCAGTACTGTCTAAATAAACGCATCTAGTTTTGATAATCTTACCAGTACTATCTATATAGATGCATCAGGCATTTAAACGTGCGATCTGACATGTTGTAACGTGAAACGTCTTACCACACGCTGTTTTGGTTCAGTGCTAGCCTGACTAATTCAGGCGACTCAACAGTGTACAAACACAGAAAACACGTCATAATCACGTGCATGAGCGCACATTACATTACTGTTGGTGGAGTCGTTGTACGACGACGTGATGGAGAAGTAGGAGACAAAACGTGCAACGATTCCGAGCCTGAGCACACTCCACACATCGCGTTCCGTTTATCCGTGAACCGTCGCGCGCTCAGCTGTGCTCGGCGTGAGCATGGATTATTTATTTTTGCTTCTCCGATATAGTTCATAAATAATTAGAAGTCTTAATGTTTGATTGATTTTGTGTGTTGGTTTTCAAAGTTCCACAGTTTTACGATGCTTTATATCGGTTCTTCATCTTCAAAATGGCTGTGTTGACTTGTAGGGAAGAGATTGTATGCAGCATTGACAGCAATCACATTTTCAGATCATATCATGCAATATGACGTATTTTTGAAGTTTAGTACGTTCAGAATAGACGCTTCTGTCATTTATTATGTCAGTACCGTCAGAACGTTTCTTTTTCAGAACGTCAGAACGTTTGTATTATTATCGATTTCCGCCGAAAAGACACTTGTAATTTGTCTCAAGGCATTTTTTATTTCAAAAATTTTTTGGAAGTTTTTTTAAATGTAATATATTACTTTACATTGTTTGTATTGTAGGGAAAGGAAGCAATTTATTATTTTCTACAATTTGTATAAAATGTTGCCTCATGCACTTTACGTTTTTTGAATATTTTTTATTACAAGGATTACCTTCTAAAGCTACAGTTGAGGCAAAAGCTGCAGCGTAAATTCTACAACTTGTCTCATCTGTGTATCTATTTGTTCAAAGATTATATTTCTTTGAATTATTTTTGGATATCGACGTTGTACGTAATTTTTCTCAGCAGTTCTGTCTTAGGTACAACCTACACGTACAAGGTAAACTGTACACGTGAAGATTGCTACCATCAAAAAATAAACATCGTCAGTAATCGGTACAATTCCCTTCAATTAGTTGTATAACAGAATTTTCTTTTATGACGCGTAAAAGAAACGTAAAAATAACGCGTTTACAGGCAAGATATTTTTTTTCACTAGGGAGATGTCAGGAATATTGTCATCTAGGACTTTCTACTTTGCCGCGTTATTTGCAATTTTTTTGATTGCTGTTTGTGTAATTAACAATGATACAATCGTCATTTTGCTCCACATCTACAGCAATCACGGCAGAAGTAGTAGTTGTTTCTGTCGACAAAATGTCATGGAAATGTTTTTTTTTATTTATATTTTTGCTTTCTGCTTTTTGCCGATTATTTTTTCGAATATTAATTTTTTTAGCTATTGAATTTTTTGTTTCTATTATATATTTTGGATTTCTGATTGGCATGTCTATTATAACGATTATCCACAATTTCAGGAAGCATGCATTCATTATAGAAGCGTGTTAGAAAAGGCAGCATTTCATTTTTCCAAAAAGTATTGTTTGCATCTACATGGACTATTTTGATGCTTTTTGTTGTCCATATAGTAAATTGCAATGTTTCCGTTGTGTAATATTTAATTGACCCTGAATTTCATAAAAAAACGATGTGTTTGATTCTATCTGGTGGGTTGTGTTTGTCAAATTCTTTTCAGAGGAATCAGTTTCTCTATGGTTTGTTCTGCTATTAAATGTTCTGCCGATAGAAGACATTTTATCTCTACCGGATCATCTTTGTCTATATGTCCGTCAGGAGAAGCACCCGAGCATGGTTTATTATTATCAATGAATAACCTGCAATGTTTTATACCTTTATTTAATTTTGAGGCTAACTCTTCGCTAGTTCTTCTTGATCGCGACTATATATCATAATTAACCTTTTCCGCGCGATCGACTTTGGCACGGAATTATTGTCGCATGTTACAATTGCACGACCGCTCCACGCGTCGCGATTTACGCTACGTGGAATACGCGTTTGAACGAAACACAGTACAAGATGAATATGCGTCATAATTATCTATTAGATGATTTGTGAAGAAGACTTGATCGAGAGCTGATCTGTCCCGCATCCCGTTCCATTCCGGAAAGAAAGTGAACTCCGTCCGTTCCGGAAAGGAAGTGAACCCCGTTCCGTTCCGGAAGGCATGTGAACCCCTATAACAGAGAACTGTATTAAGTT
This sequence comes from Monomorium pharaonis, assembly GCF_013373865.1. Taxonomy (NCBI): domain Eukaryota; kingdom Metazoa; phylum Arthropoda; class Insecta; order Hymenoptera; family Formicidae; genus Monomorium; species Monomorium pharaonis. The sequence goes on from NC_050476.1 coordinate 8,018,949, forward strand.
GGCTCGAGCCAGAGATGATCATCTCTAGCGCTAACTTCACGCGTCAAGATGAGTATCAATCAGGTCTGCTCATTTCAGGAATGGGGTATAGACATACGTAGAAAAAGACAAAAGGACGTAGGCGTGTGTGACAGAGAAAGAAATACTTGTATTGTATGTAAGCCTTATCCCCACTCCTGAAATGTGGGATAATTTTCAGTCTAAATATACTATATCTATGGTATCAATGGTTGCAGGATAAAAAATATTCTTTGCAATTGTTGCACAATTTGTCGTTGGTCTCATACGACAGACAATCCCAAAATTGGACGCTGTCAACATTTCTCGTCTAAGTGTCATCCATAACTTGGATTTATTTTGCTTTATTGTATCCTGTTCAATCTGCTTTTTGTTTCTTGCATTCTCCAGCAACTTCTCTATCTGATTTTGCCGAAGTTGTTGGAACATATTATCTGGAAGATTGGGCTGTTGCGATCGCGGGCCATAATAACAATCTGCTCCTTGTTTTTCTTTACATTTCTTTTGTCTTTCATTTCTTTGTCGATGTATGGTCGGAAACGGCTCCAACATGGAGAAGCTTCCGTGGTTATGGTTTGGTGGTTGAGGAAAATAATTATGTCACGATTTGAGCACAAGGGAATGATCTTTATTGGCTCAGAGGGGAAAAGCCCGGAGGCATAAAAACCCCTTACGATAAATTACAATGAAGAATGTTCGATCGGATAAATTATGAAGCGATAAATTCGTATATGATGGCTACCTGCGTTACGATTAACGCAAGCGTCTCGCTCTCGATGGGGAGACGCTGGTAGATTTGCGTTACGTTTAACGTATGTATGTAATGGCCACCTGCGTTACGTCTAACGCGTGTATCTCGTAGGGAGATACTTCGATTGCCGAATCATTCGAATAATATCGGGCGCGTACGTTTGCGCCGCTGTAAGTGCGGTCTCACAACCGTTGTTGCGAGCTGCTTTACACTTACGCGATTCGGTATCGCACTGACTCGATTGTAATACAAATTACGCACTGGCTCGACTACTTCACTCTTCGAAGCGTTACACAAAAGTAAGTTAACGAAAACCGAAGGATAGGCCTGTTTCGTCCTATTCCCCCGCTCTAAACTCTTTTATGTGGAAAGAGTCGACATATCTACATAGACATTATACCTGAAGAATCGGGATTTCTCCCGAATTCCTTAAGTATTTCTTTGACGGAACAGTCGAGATTCTCTGCTTCGCGCTATTTTTAATTGCCGTTGCTTCTCCAGTTTCTTGACAGTAGGAGGAACAATTTTATTTATGCCATTATGAATTTCTGTGAGCGCTTCCTGCGTATTGTATTGCAAAACTGCTTCCGTAATTCTAGCATTGCAAGATCCTCGTTAACTTACAAATATGCGTTTTCTGCATATTTCTTTGTCGACTGTCGAATTATAAACTGCAGGATTGTTACATTTATTAGCAAGCTTTTGGAGTAAGCGGCTATGTACGCAATAGCTTTATTCTTTGATAGAGGCCGTGCAGCTTCAGATACGGTACGTAATTCTTTTTATCATTGCATTTGCGACCGCGTTCCTTACATCGTTTATGCTCACCAAAAACATGGCTGGGAATGTTAATTATATCTTGTCGTAATTTTCTAGCCTTGTAATGTTGAGGTTGCACTTCATTTTTTTTTTATTCAAAAGCTGCGTGTTTTTTATTTGAACACAGATCCTTTTTTGTTTTTTTTTTTACAATATTTCGTATCTCAATAAATTACGCTTTTTTTGTACCTTTAGTTGTATTGTCTCTGCGACAGCTTTTAGTTTCTTCAACAGATTGCGATGCAGATGATTGCATTCTATTTTTTTCACCATTACTTTACGTTTGCGATATGGATTATTATTCTTTATAGATTAATAAACATTACTATCGCCATCGGCAATAAGTGTTTTGTATATTAATTTATGCATTTTGATGCTATTTTTGAATTTTGTAATGGCGTCGCTTTTTATCTTTGTGGAGCTTACATTATGTTCAAAATTTTTATAACACTCGTGAATTTTTTATTCACAACTATTTCTCTCCGGAAAAGCGCGTACCGCACAATATTTGTTACGGATACCAACGAAGAGAACTTTTTTGATGCGATTACCAATAATGGCATTAACACCAGAAAGTGCTTTGTAACCTTTGCCATACGTTCTCTTTGATCAACAACTATCTGCTATAACAGTTATGTACGGTATATTAATTATTATTTTATTGTTTTCTATAGCGAGTTGTTTTTTTTGCTTGCCTGCCTCTTTCATACTATCTAGAGCAATTTTTTCATATTGTTCTACTAGTTTTTCACGTATTTTTATATAGGTCACCTCGGACATGCAACGTACATTCATCCCCGAGCACACTTCTTCCAATATCGAAAAACTAATTTCCAGTTGTAATTGTTGCTGTTACAGCAGCTGTATTCACATCTAATTGTTCAGGTCTCGTGGGTTCTGTCCAAATGCTTGTTTCATAATTGTACATTCGGCACTTGATAAACAATTGCATCAGTAACCCACACTCACGGTATTTTACAGCTACCCCCTAATCATTAAACGAGCAATCTATACTTCGTTTATGATTAATGTATGTTCTGTACAATTCTGTAATTACAAAGGACGAGTCGACAAAAAAGCCACCTTTAGGAACGTTCTGCACAATACGACCTATATCCAAACTGTCTTTTCCTTCCACAACTAGCGTTTTGCTTAAGTTTTTTGTCGATTTTTGACAAAATTGTCGGTTTCACTATTGTGTACACTTTTGTAATTACTTTGTACTTTACCTCTTCCGTTTTCCGACTGTCTCACGGGCTGGTTCTTCCCCAAGGCTTGACGTGCCGGCTGGACAGTAGCCTTGGGTGCCGCGGGGATCGCTTTCTTCAAATCTTTGGCGGCCTTCTCGCAGGCCTGAGCGTCCTTTAACTCCTCGGTGAACGATGAACCAAACAGCCAATCGTCGATTGTCGCTGTATCAGCGATGGTTTTGCCCATCAGGCTCAAGGCCGGCTTGATGAAGGCGCGCCTGGCTAATGAGAGGTTGTGTTGGTGATCCGCCAGGAGACGGATCCCATCGGCCATCTGCGATAAAGCGTCTCGGCCTTCCTGAGGGAGGAGAATGGATATAGCGGGCTTCATGAGCTCCGAAAGCCCAGAGCTTAGAGCTCTAAGGCAAGCCGCAACCTGCTTCTGCTCTTGCGATTGATACTCGTCCCTCTTGATCGCTGAGTATTATTCTTTGAATCTATGACGTTGGGAGAATCTACTAAGTTTCGATAATTTGTTCGTTGTCATTTTTTTTGTCTATAGTTTCCTGTCTCAATCTCTTTAACAACTGCCGCCTGCAAAAAAAATATTAATACACTTCTATTATTGAATTTTTGATAAGTAATAGTGAATAATTATTTTAAAATATAATTTCTGAAAATAAAAGCGATTCTGTATTACGAAATTTTTAACTTTTATTTTGTTACTTTATTTTTATTTCTACATTTGTTTATCTTTACTTTGATTTATATTTCTATAAACGTTATTATTTTATGAGTTTTGTCTAATTGGATGTGTCTTGTTTTTATTTTACTAGTTTCGTTTAATTAGATGTTTCAAATTTTTATTTTAATAATTCCGTCAGATTATAGACACTTTTTTATTTTATTGCTTTCATCTGAATAGACGCATTACATTTTTTTTCTTTTAGAGTATTGTTCATAAATAGACGCATCACATTTTTCTTTTTTGAGTACCGTCTAAATACATTTGTCAGATTTTTCTTTCACTAATAATGTCTATGTTCCGTAGGCTTCTGGTGGCGTTACTCGCTTCAACGCACACCGCGTCTTCGCATACTAGAGTTTATGTCGATAGGTTCGTGGAATGATCACACAGAATGGTCACTATAAATGTAATCGTTTATTGTCTCACAAACGTAAACGCGTAACTGTATGTACAACGGTGTTCGCACCAACGCGTGGACTGTGATGTCCTGTCTCGCGATTTCTCTATGCTATCGAATGTTCTCGATTCGCGTCAAACGACTCGCATTTAATCATCCGCATTCACTGACTTACGAATTCAGAGTGAGTGGTCCTTCGCCGAGTCCCCCTCGGCGACAGTGATCCCTTCCGCTTGCATAACTGACTGATTGTCTATGATTCGACAACGATTATCGAATCGACGTCCTTCGACAGGAGGGCAGTCTTTAGACGATCCAATCAGCATCATTGAACCCACGATCGGTCTTCGTGGGGGGATATGGCATACGTTTCTGCGTACACGTTTTTGCGTGTACCTTCGCACGTCGCCGAGATGATCTCGGCGCCAAACTGGCGCGTCGAAGAAGATTTATGACGTGTTGTTTTAGGACGCTTGTCGCCTCGTTTTTTACGTATGGATTTAAGGACGGATCGGGGGTACCACTCGAACCGTTGCGCGACATACGCGTAGGGTCCGTAGACCTGCGTCACGACTTTGGTAGCGTTTTTGTGCGTGCACGACTTCGCATCGGAACAGTCTATGTACGCAGCACGAAGAAAATACTACTCAAATTACTACTTGTATGGTCGGAAACGGCTCCAACATGGAGAAGCTTCCGTGGTTATGGTTTGGTGAGTGAGGAAAATAATTATGTCACGATTTGAGCACAAGGGAATGACCTTTATTGGCTCAGAGGGGAAAAGCCCGGAGGCATAAAAACTTCTTACGATAAATTATAAATTACAATGAAGAATGCTACGAATGTTTAGTCGGATAAATTTATGAATTGTTTCGTATATAGCTACCTACGTCCCGATTAACGCAAGTCGTCTTGCTCTCGATAGGGAGACGCTGGTAGATTCGCGTTACGTTTAACGCATGTATCTCTCGTAGGGAGATACTTTGATTGCCGGGGCCCTGCTTACGATTAATCGTTCGAATAATATCGGGCGCGTACGTTTGCGCGGCTGTAAGTGCGGTCTCAATCGTTGTTGCGAGCTGCTCTACACTTATGCGATTCGGTATCGCACTGACTCGATTGTAATATAAATTACGCACTGGCTCGACTACTTCACTCTTCAAAGCGTTACACACAAGTAAGGTTAACAAAAGATTGAATATTAGGCTCGTTTTGCCTTATTCCCCCGCTCCGTCCGTTACCCCCGCTCTGAACTTTTTTATGTGGAAAGGGTCGACATATCTACAGAGACGCTATATCTGAAGAATCGAGATCTCTCCCGAATTCCTTAAGTATTTCTTTGTTCGACGGAACACTACTTATTGTTATTTTTATTTTACATTCAATATGAAAAATACAAGAACAAGACGTGATACTTAGTGCCAAAAGAGACAGCTTTTTTTTTTAAATTTCGTACGATGCGAAAGTATATTAATTTCACCTCGGAATATTTATTTCGTACAAAAAATGAAAATTTTGTCTAATTTATCTGATTATGCAACGTATAGTGTTGTATTAAATTCTTCAAATTAGACGCAGTCGTATTCCTCTCCGCGATGTAATAAAACTAAAAATTAACCTCGCGCGCGCCCACGTCAACGCGTAGAGATTTGAAACATCGCGGATTTTAACCATTATCCCAGTGAGAAATGATAATGAATTCGACGTCACAAATCGACATCGAAAAAATCCTACGGATTTTCGAGATTGCCAACGTTCCTCCGCCGTTTTTGTGAATTTTGTCTTTCGCGTTTTGGAGTAAGTATATCGCGCACACTATGAACGTGTGACATTCTCTCGCGCGCATTAGGCGGCGTCTCTCGGGCTCTCGCGAGCGCTTCGTTGACTCGCGTTTAATACAAATATAAAGACAGAGGTGTCTTTTCGTAAGTTTTCGGCACACGATACGATTTTTCATGCTATACCGACGTACGCGAGGCATCTTGGTACGTCACCCGATTAACTCTGATAATTACGGTCACGCATCAATCGCGTAAGCCAATGGAGGATACTTAGTGAGACGCCTCGTACGTCGATGTGGCATGAAAAATCGTGTCGCGTGTCGAAGACCGTAGACACGGTCAAGGCATAAATTACACGTTTATCCAGTGTGTCGTGATCGCGCGCCGATTGGGGGCGAGATACATCGGGCGCGCGAACACTTGATATAACGATTATAGCCTTGACTGCGTCGCGCGTCGGTGTCTAGTACGATAATAATTTTTTTTAGATCGAGAGTAGAGTGCTTCGCTTCGCTTCGCGTCACAACTTTGGATCGCTTTGGTAGGTCGATCTTTTGAGTTGATATTTATTTCATTTTTTGCCTTTTCATTCTTATAATCTTTTCCCCCGCTTTTAATAATGTGAATATTTGAATATAATAAAATTTGTAGTTGTCTATTGAAAGTAGATACAAGATGGTTTAATATAAAATATTTTGATGAGTTAAAATAGTTAAATGATTTTTAATCCTAATATCACACCGTCATTTTAATATCATTTATCATGTTTAATTTTTGTACGTCATGTAATATCATGAATTTTGTTTTTGATGTGTTTAGTCTAAGTGCATTTTTTCCTAGCCATTCTACTACGTTTTTCAGGTCTTTATTTAGTTTCCTTTCCACTTCTTTTATGTCTCTGTTCCCTATGAAAATGACTGTATCATTTGCAAACATTTTGCATTCGCAGTCTTTTAGTTGGTTTTTTATGTTGTTTATATATAGTATGAACAGGGGGGGGGGGGCTAGTACCGATCCTTGGGTTGTAGTCCATGAGTTGTAGCAATCTTTTTTGATGTTTTATTTCCATACTTTGTTACCTGCATACGATTTTCCAAATAAGATTCGACCCACTTACATACTGTTTCTGTATGGTATAACTGCTCTCACATTGAGAAGCTTCAGAAGGGGACAGAATAGGAACTTTTTAACGTTAGGTACTGTATAGACATCAGGTTTCATATTTGGAATTGTTTGTAGTTGTTTGTAGTGCTTTTCGATACATTTGTAGTTGAATCGTTCAAAAGTTATTGTTTTTTTAAAAACAGGAGCTTTTTAACGTTAGGCACTGTATAGACATCAGGTTTCATATTTGGAATCGTTTGTAGTTTTTAGTGCTTTTTGATACATTTGTAGTCGAATTGTTCAAAAGTTATTGTTTTTCTAAAAACAGGAACTTTTTAACGTTAGGCACTGTATAGACATCAGGATTCATATTTGGAATCGTTTGTAGTTTGTAGTGTAACTGCTCTCACATGGAGAAGGTTCCGTGGTTCAGGTTTGGTGAAGAAAAATGATGCAAGAAAAAAACTGCATCAGTTTTGAGCGAAAGGGATTAACCTTTATTAGCTCTAGGGGAAAAGCCGTGTAAGGCATAAAAACCCCATATGATGTTTGATTACAATAAAATTGTGAATATATAAATGAAAACTATGAATTAAACCGATTGCTGTTTAATTTACAATTTTACAGCAATAGTTATTAAACGCATCTTGCTTCCATTGTTTCAGGGAAATATACGTATGTCGCTCCCATTGTTTCAGGGAAATAACGTATGTGGCTCCCATTGTTTCAGGGAATTATAAAAACGCCGCGGGGCCCCGTACACACGTTTATGATAAGGAGGCTCGGTTCCTTAAAATTTGTACTACCCTTCGTACCCATCTTCCGCATCGACGAGCGATCCGGAGGATGAGGGCTATTCCCCGGTCGTCGCGAGCCGGCAGCCCCGGTCTAGGATCCACCGTTTGACGAGTCGCCGGTGTCCTACTCATCCATAAAAGCGTTTGCAATTTCTATTGAGCTTCTGAGCGCGATGGGTGAGATTGTAAGCCAGTCTTTCTTGGCTATTTTAAGCTGCTCCAGATCTGTCGTGAGTTTGGGTAGCGCTTCTCTGGAGCCTACGACGATAGGCATCACTTCGGCGTCAGTGACTCCGAGGTCAGACTTCAATTTGCTAGCGACTGCTTCATATTTCTGCACCTTCTCCGTGGCTGCTTCGGAGAGGCTCTCCTTGTTCTCGTACCGGACAGTAACGTCGAGTACGAGAACCCGATCCTCATTCCATAGGACGAGATAAGGCTTCCAGCGCTCTCCGTGGAGCTCGATGGTCGGCTCCACCATGGTTTGATATTTGCTAGCTAATCTGTCTCTCAGCAATCCGACGATTTCATTGTGCCTTTTGATGCGCTTTGCTTTTGTGCGGGGGCATTGGCCGAGAACGTGCCTCAACGTTTCTACGACTGCTCCGCAGGCACGACACCTGGTGTCTACTATTTTTGTGTGCCTGGGCCATAACGGCTCTTGTTGGGAAGGTGTTCGTCCGCATCTTAATCACGTCGATGATTTTGCGGGATGGTTTCAGCAAATTTTCCTTTATAAGCCATAAGTTACCGAGTGATTCTTGGGCAAAGTTTGCGCCCTGGTCTTGCGATGTTTGCTTGGCCCACTTCTTCCTATACTCTTTTTTTTTATTTGCCGTTTCCGGCTTACAATCTCGCTGGTTGCTGGCCACGGCAAGCGCATCGCGGCGGCATATGCTACGTATAGTTTTTGCGCGCGATCGTTCAGTACCGTATTTCGGACCAACTCTTCAGTGGACTCCACTGCCCTTCTCGCGCTCCTGAGCGACGCCAGGAGAACCATCGGTTGGACCTCGATAAGTCCCAAATCCTCTTCTCTCGAGGGCGTATAAAAGAAGGCACTACTGGTAGTTTTGTGCAGTGTAGTATTTTTCTCACATACGCTCTTATTTCTGAATCAATGTTGCTCAGTATATCTCTGGGCGGCGGTCGCATCACCAACCCGTACGTGTACCTGGGTACACGCGCAGAAGAGTTAGTTTCTGCGTCGGTTTGAGCGGTAGCGCTTTGACTCGCTTCAGAGTGTCTCGAAAGGTCTCCAATTCGAAGCCTGGAACTAGGCCCGTCCAAGGCGTGGCGGTCGCACCCAAGTATTTGAAGGATTCCTCCGAGTCGTTGCATGGTATCGGCGTATCCCGAACAACTATTTGAGGGTCTCTGATATACCACGTCTTACTTGTCGGCATATACTTGAAGGCAGAACTCTTTTCTAAGGCCAAGAAATTTTTCCCGCATATAAGGGAGAATTTAAAAACTTGAAAATGTTAGTCACGTGAGTCAAACAATTGTCAAAAAATTATATTATAGATATCGTGGACGTGAATTTAGTTGTCGAGCAAGTTATAACTAGCGCTTGATTGGGTAAAGCAAACGACTCTTGGCATTTCCTCGAGAACATTATTTAGACAAATATATTTTGAATAGGGAATTAAATGAAAAAAAAAGACGCCTGGAAAGGCAGTGATGGGAATTTATCAATTGATCATTTTAAGACTAACAAGACGTCCAAGGAGGGAAAACATGTCAAGCTCGCACAGAGCGATACATTTTATTTCTTCCGCATATAAGGGAGAATTTAAAAAGTTAAAAAAGTCACACGAGTCAAAAACAATTGTCAAAAAAATATTCCGGTATAGATATCGTGGCTGTGAGTTTAATAGTTGGGCTAGAGTGTTTGTAACGGACCTCAGAGGACAACTTAGCTGTGCTGCTCAATGTTTTAATCAAGCGAATAAAAAATCTTTTTGGACGCCATTTTTTGAGATTGTACGAGAATTGCTAGATCCAATTCACTCTTTTCAGGTATGTCAGTTACATATTGGGGCAGTCTAGCCATTTTTTGGAAAATTTAGGTCGGTGTGCGCGCGCGGGCGCGTCTGACGAGAAGTACGTGTTTCGGAGGAGAAGGGTTGAAGGGGGGGGGGGACCTTAGGGCAAGGCCTCATAAAATAAAGTTTTCGCGATTCAATGACGATGGAATCAAGAAAGGAAACGATTTGAAGTTTTGCAACAAGAAAAGGAAAAGCCGAAGCCTCGTTAGCCACGGAATAAGGCTCTTCGTCGCTCTATTTCGCGTTGTCCGACTTTCACCGCGTGGAGGTGAGAACAGCACATGAGCTCGTGCTAAATAAGATGAGCACTTTGGAAAGCCTTTGTTTTTGGGGTTTTTTGGTTTTTGGTTTTTGGGTTTTTTGGGTTTTTTTTTAAATTTTGTTTTTAGGTAGTTTTCTCTCTTTGCCTCTTTCTCTTTCTGCTCTTTTTCTCTATTTGGAAGTTATAGTATCAATATTTTCTTGCTGAACCTTAGGTTTAACAATTATAACATTTTTTTTCTTCTTTTCTTTAACTATCTCACTATAACTCTTCTGTGCTCCTCTTGATGAATTACTAGGTCCAGTGGACAGCATCCTTCTTCTAGCTCTTCTTTGATATTCTTTAACTCATATTGGATAACTTTTTTATCATTACTTTAATTTTCTTTTTACACATAGTCTTGTCTTTTATTTCTTTTATTGTTCTCATGAGCCAATCAATTTTTAGATCCATATTTGCTGATCCACTCGTACTTGTGCTTCCAGATGCTCCCGTTGATCCGAGCCTATTAGTGTTTAAGACAACTTTGACTTGGAGGAGCAAATGGGTATTCAGCAGGCCATTCAGCTAATGCTATTAAATTTTGAAGAAATTGTAATTTTAGAAACGCATTTGTCAATTGTTGAAGGTTTTTTGTTGCTGTTCTCCATAATGTTAAAGCTAGAAATCCTGTTAATTTGGATAACATTTTATCTCGTTTTACTTCTTCATTTGTTTTTATACTTTTTATAATAGTACTCACTTTATTATAAAATGTATTAAGATGATCTTGAGAATAAACTTCAATTAACTTACTATATGTTTTTTTTGCAGTAATATCAGTAATATTGGGAGGAAAAACCAAAGTGGCAACTTATTCTATGGATTTTAATTTTACAATATCATCAATACTTTTATTTGGTTGATATATTTTATTTTTTCCATTGAGATCTTCCTCCAAAATAATTTTATTTCCGGTTTGTGCTAACAAGCAAGCATCACCAATAACTGCAACCAAGTTGTCCTGAGGACTTATGATTCCAGAAAAATATAAGTTGTAAAATCTGTTGACATTTTATATTTGATCTAAAATCTTTTGATCTACCAAAATTTATTTCATTTCGCAATTCTTCTAATTTGTTGTCGGACCATCCTGGAATTCTTGGTGCTGTTGATTTTGGGATCTCTACCAATAATCCCTGAACTCTTTGTTTGATCTTCTTATGTGATTCCTCTACTGATATTTTGGGAAACAATATAATATCTTAAGTGTAATAGAAATTTCGGAAATATTTTTTCTATCTTGGTGAATGGTTGGACACGACTTGAAACAGATCCACCTTTTCGTATTTTATTGTAGGCTTTAAGGTATTGATTCCGTTTATTAGATGTTGGCATAGATTTGCAATACTCTTCTTCACTAATTGGCTTATATACTCCTTTAAATCGATGACTGTAACATCGTTTGACCAATCTAATCGATAACTTGGCATGATGATTGGTTGATGACGGCTGCAAGGGTGGTTTCTGTAGATACTGGGTAGTAATATAGTTCATCAGGCCTGAAAATGCTTTTGAAATGAAGTATTTGCCTGCTATATATACCCCTACCGATGTGATATTCACTAAGGGCAGGACCAACCAATTGTTCCACTTTTGTCTGGGTGTAGGGGTTATGGAGTTTAAATCAGGCATTGTTAGTTTAGTTGTTATTTTGCTCCATGGAGCATACCACCTCCTCGATGTAATGCACCCTTGAACCTCTTCATTATACTCATTTGCTCTCTTAATAATCTGTTCCGAGAATATAGACTCTTGATTAAGTTTGTCATAAATATGTTTTTTAACAATTGTATCCAATATCTGTTTACGGATAGAAGAACTATCATAAATTTTGTTCTCATTAAAAAACTCGTTAAGTAGTGCATTAATATATGCCAAATAATTGTTGTCTATTGCCTTACCGAAGGTCCTCACATATAAATAATCGTAAGCTTTCTGAGAATTTACATCTACTATAGACTCAAATTTACTTTTCTTCTCGAGGGTTTGTATGGCTCATAACAAACCTATTTAAAAACACTACTACTAGAAATTTTATATCTTCCATAAATTTCTCCTTATTTGAATAGTTCCATAATGACTGAGTTCCATCATTATTATCAATTTCAATTTGGAACTGTTGGATTGGAGCTGCTCTATTAGCAAAATATGATCTTGTCAATTTTCTTAATATAACTTGTGGATCAAATTCTTGGTATCTACAAGCTTTAACCATTTTCTTTACTTTAGATTAGTTTTTTTAGTCGACTCACACACATGCAGGAATTACCATATCCCAATATCTTGGAGTCAATCCACACAACTTAAGAAAATGAATCATCTGATCAATAAAGGAGTTATCCTCTACTTCTAACTCAGTAAATGATCTTCTAATTTCCCAATTACCCTGTTCATCATGCAATTGTTTTATTTTATCAAGCCAAACCGATTGATCATTCAACTGCATAGGATCATCTTTTACCAGTGAATAAATGAGACATAACACATTATCATTGATTTTAAAATTTAAGAGAGAGAGGGCGAGAGAGGGGGGGAGGACCAAGTGGGATATGAGGAGAAGAAATGAGTAAAGGAGTAGACATTGTGAAGACCAAATAGTTGATTAATTGTACTGAACAAGGGGGTTATGAGTCCATCTAAAGCTTGTACACCATGATGAGAAATCCAGTACTATGAACATGTATGTTTCACTCTCTATCTGCAGGACAGGCTTATTCATTCTTAGAATGGTTCTTATGAGTTGTTTTTCGCTCATGGCCATTGATTGATTTTTAATGTATCGAAACAAAGGATTAGCTATGTTTTTTTCGATAGCTGTTTGGTATAATCTCATCTCAAAACACATTTTATCGTAGAAACGATATTTGTCTTTAAGAAATTTATCTTATTCTCTTTCTTTAGGAACTGCTACCATGATTCTCCATTCTAAGGGGCATCACTCATGACTATTGTTGACGCGTTTTTTTATAGTGGTTTTCCCTGTAGGCCTAATTCATTTAAAAAGAAGAATTTAAAAACGACCAAAAAGCGATGATTAAAGACGAAAAAAAATTGAACATTAAAATTTTGTACGATTACGTTCGTACGATTCGATAACAAAAGGAATATTTATTTTAATATTTGAAGAACTTATTCGCATCAACGAAGATAATGATGCATTCTTCAAATAAGAGCGTCTGTCGGTTTTTATATATTTTATTTTGGAAAAAGAACATTCACATAAATAAGTCGAACCAAACATGAAAAAAATCGAAGACCGAAATTCTTAAGTCTCGGATAAGCCGCTACGTCTAAAATTTTATAAATTTCTATTCCTTTTTTTGGTCGCATTTTAAGGGAAATATTAGATTGCAAATCGTAAAGTTCTTGTTGCAATTCTATATTTTGCTCTTCGATTTAGACAGTAAAAGGATTCTCGAGAAGATCAAGATCATTTCTAAACATTTTAAAATCTCTAAATCGCGTATTAAATTGACTAATGAGAGAATCGATTAAATAGAGATGTTTCTGAAAGTTGTAACTTTTGCCATGCTCTTTGAAAAGAACTTGACAAGATGGGAAGAAATTTAAATTATCTGCCTCAATATAATTTTTAAATAATAATAATTGTCTATGGAAAGAATCAATGGCGCTGACTAATTGAGAAATAACTTGATTCGTTCTTTACAGCTTCAAATTTAAAATATTTAAATGGTTAGTCAAATCAGTAATAAAAGCGAGCTCACTGAGAAATTCTAAATCTTGTAGAAAAAAATTTAAATTTGTCGCATTTTGTAACAGATTTCTTACAAGAAAAGGAAGATTTTTTTTCTTATTGCAAAAAATTTCTCTAAACATTTTCCGACACTAAGCCAGCGGATTTCGCAATATAAAGGGACATCGGTATAAATTGCGTTACGCTCTTCGAGAAAGTGTTAAAACTTTCAATGGGAAAGAAATTTATGACCACCTTTAATAAAATTAACAATTTCCGTTACCGTTCGCAAAGCAGTACTAAGTTTAACAGCTTTTCCGCATAACGCTTCTTGATGGATAATGTGAAATGAAATTTGTTAATTAATTAAAACATTAATTAATTAAAACAATTGCGTTACGAATTACCGATGCGCGCAAACTCTGCACACGTGATTATCGCGCGCGTTTGTTTCATCTACATATTCAAAGTTCTCGGGAATCCATGGTCGAATAGGAGTCTCATCCCATGAATTATTTTGATAATTTTTTTTAATTTTATAAGGTGCCTCTTATGCTGTTTGTAATATTGGCGACAGAATTCTAACTTAAAGGCCCAGTTTATCAAATTGGCTATTTTTTTTTGGAATAATTTTTCTCCAGCACTTTTTTCTTTCCAGGCATTAACACTGGCATTCATGTCAATGTTAGGGTGACCGAAACACTTTCACATGCCTGATATCTCTAGCTTCATATGGACCTGAGAATCAGTAGCGATGGATGTAGTTACATACTGGTAAAAGGTAGACTTATGAAACTCTTGAGTATCTTGTTGGAGTGTTTATGAATCTTGTTCTTTTTTTGTATCTCTAGTGTGATCATGTGATCCACATTAATATAATCCTTTAAAGATATTCTTAATGCATGGGCGGCTACACGAAGAGATGTAATAAGAGGAGTAATAGGATCACTGGTGTATGTGAAAAGCCTTTACTTTTTTATGACCCAGGATAAAAATTGATTACTGTTGAGATGCTTGCATTTTTCAATGTGAGACAAAAGCGCTCTGTGTTCCCTCTTGATAGCACGAGGATTGTTCTTATGTTGAAACATATAGTTTATTTCTGTGCTGAGTAGAGTTGTAGATAGATAAGCATCTACAAAATGTAACATAACCGTTTGGGTGGTGATTGTCTTCGTTGTTGATGGAATTTTTTTCTTGTTGGTAGGTTTTTTTTAGTTTTAAGTTTTTTATCATATGTTTCAAAGTTTATGTTTAATTTGTCCTTACAATTTATATCTACTTCGGGTAGACGTTTTGGAATTGCTGTGTATTTTTTAATGCAGTAACCTGAGTTAACATAGCGTCACCTTGAAGTTTTATAATACTAGCTTCATTATTTTTTGTTTCTTGCATTTCAATTTTTGAATTCAATAATGTACCATTATTATTATCATTATCTGATACAAATTCAGTATTATTTTCTGTCTTTTTTATTTCAAAAAATTCTACATTCTTTTCCGAACATAATCTATCGTAAGTATATGTTTATAAAAATGATTATTATGTTTTTGAAAAATTATTTGGAAAGAAATAATTAATCTTAAAAGTATTCAATGCTTTGGTATGAATCATACCAAAGCATTGAATACTTTTTTTAAGATTAATTATTTCTTCCCAAATAATTTTTGTTTTTGTCGGAATAGCTCTAACTACAATTCCATATTGTTTTTATTTATTGCATCAATATTCGAACATATTTTGTTCATTGTTTGTTCTAATGGTAATGGTAAATGAAATGTTCTACCTTTTACTTTCTGTACCATTTGTCTATGAGGCAACCTTTTATTTATCACAGTTCGCATTTTAACAACAGTTTGAAATGCTTTAGCCCTTTGTATTAACATTTTTTTGAATGAATTAAGAGACGATATTACTTCGGGAACATTTTGTATAAATAGATTTAAAACACAATAAGCAGGCATTAATCTGTTACGGAATTTTTTGGCAATTAAAACATGTATTGCGGATTAATATTTAGATTTTTATATGTGTCATTAAATCTCTCCAAATTGGAATACCTAATTGTGTTTTAACCTGACTAATTTTAGATACACTTCTTTTATAACAAAGTCTTCCACATGAAACACAAACATATCGAGGTGTATCCGTGGAATGTTTAGTCAATGTCTTAAATGTTTTGCTTTATTTAGATATAATGTCATCATTACTCAAATCAATTAAACTTTGATAATGTTTATATACATTTGATCGTTCTTGTGCTAAAATTATAAGTTTATTTAACGTATTAATATTGCCAGAGTTTAAAGCCTTTTACTGTATTTACTGTACATTTCTGACAAACCTTGCGTAATAGTTCTGGTAGTTTCTTTAAAGTACATGTATTTATTGTTTCGAGAAATTTTTTGGCCGGTCAGATAAGTGCGCCGGTTTCGGGAGTGCCTTGGGAAGAAACTTTTTTGGCAACCGCTTGCGCAGGGGGGTTTTGTTTTTGGTTGACCTTGGACTGCTTTTGGGTCCATCTTGTTCTCTGGTTTTCCAAGATACACTCGGTGTCTACCTCCGATTGGTTGTTCGTTGGCAGGCAGAGCGGCAGGTTGTTGAACTTGATTCTAGTTTATTCCAGAATGATAAAAGGTGTCTTTGTGCTGCTAGACGAAATAAATCACAATCAGTGTATGATCTCAATCACAATGATCTAATTTGTCAGTCAAATCATTTACTGTACATTTCTGATAAACCTTGCGTAATAGTTCTAGTATTTTCTTTAAAGTACATGTATTTATTGTTTTGAAAAATTTTTTGTAACGATTTATTATAAATGAATCAATTTTACACGAAGTATTGCACAACCATGCTTTTGTTACGTCCAGGTTTATGGGTTTTTGGCTAGGATCGGGAGGTTGGTTAGGTATGGTAGATAAAGGAGAAAGGACGTAACATGACACGACTCCCGAAGGCACAGGCTCGAGAAATAGACAAGTGCCTTAGGGGCGAACGCACTCTTTATTGCCAGAAATGTGGGTCAGTGTGCCAGTAGGCTCACATTTCATAACCCCTATCTCTGAGCTGTGCGTCCGTTGGTCCTGGTTTTGAGTCAACAAATTTAATTGTTTTAACTCGGGATCGGACCCGATGCAGTCTTTAGTCGGAGAATGAGGGTAGGTCGACTAATAAATGAATAAGAAAAACTTTAGAATTTAATTCATATTTATTCTAACACAGTCTAATATGAATAGTATACAGTAATAAACTTAGCAATCATATTTATTTTTACATAGTGCTGGTCATTAAGTTATAATGTAAGTTTTAGTAAACAAAAATGAAAGAAAGTATTTGTTTTTATAATATCTAGTGCAAAGAACTACAATTAAAATCGGATTTTGGTATTAAATTTATGGAGTTTAAATGTATATACATATTTGTTACACTTGGTTTATCCGTTTTGTACAAGGTTAAGCTTGGTTTTTGAATGCTAGAGACTTTATACGATAGTAACTTAAAGTATGATAACAGTAAATATTTGATAATTAATATAATTCGGACATGATTTAGACTTAATATATAATTTATTCTATTTCCGTTATAATAGTGGTAGAAGGGGGGAAGAAGTTGTAAAAGAAATCTGAGGGTACGGCAAAGGGATCGTAATGGTGAGGAGTAAAAACGAGAATGGGATCTGTGGGAGCGAGTGCAGGTAAAATGTCCAATAGGACCTCTGGATCTATACCGTTTGAATTAATTGTGAAATCGCGGAGAGATTGAAATAGAAGGTCTATTTTAATCGGAAACTGCTCTAACAATTCGATAAGAGATGTTTGAGTCCCATCATAATGATAGTAGCGCGGCCGGGGTGGGACTCGCTCAAGTTCGTCTATAAACTCTATGGATGGTGCAGGGGAAGGTGGGGGTGAAATCTCTTCAGATTCGGGGGAAATAATCGGGGAGTACGAGGGAGAAGGGACTTGAAGAGATGGGGGCGGAGGTGAGGGAGGTATTATGTTTTGAGGAGGTGAATTCGCGGATTGTATTCGGGGTTCGCGAGTTCCAGGGGCAGTATCCGCGGAGCTGGGCGAATGACCGGACCCTCTAGCGGTTGGCTCGGAACCCGCTAGCCGAGACGCCTGGCCGGACTCCTGAAGGTCCACCGCGGAATCCGCGTATCGGGGCCCTTGGCCGGACTCTCGAGCGGCTGGCTCGGAATCCGCGAACCGGGACGCTCGGCCGGACTTCTGAATGGTGGGATCGGGATCCGCTAGCCCGGACGCCTGGTCGGATTCTCGAAGATCGAGATCGGTGAACCGGTCTCCTCCCGGAACCGATGAACGCGATGTCTCGTTTAATTTCTACGCGAGAGCCCGTCTGATCGCCCTCCTCCGAGACCGTTTGTAATTTGACCGATTTCGATGAAAGAAATTTCTTTCTATTATAAGTTCTAATTATTTATTTAGTAAATAAAGGAAAAACGAAACCCGAAAGAAATTTGAGATTGAAGACTTACTACTTGTTGGGCTAGCGAGAACCTTGAGTGAGTAGGCGGGGTGGTCAATTGAATCGCCAATCTCGAGATGATCGGGTTCCCTGGCTGACTCGTCGGCCTCGAATGCGGTTCCACCGGATTTTTAGTTCTGAGACCGTCGGTCTTGAGCACTATCACTCTATCACTCGGACACTCAGCACGACGTTAGAACAGTTCTAAGACTTTAGATGGGGTCCGGAAGAACGGAAAACAGTAAGTGGTTTTCATAGCATTTTCGATTTGCTGACTCGGAGTAGAATCAGCAAATCGAAAACACTATAAAAATGTCTTGTAAAGAAAAAGAACTATAAGAAACATATTTTGAACGTTTTGCAGAATGTCAATCGCAGTTTAGACAATTTACAACTAATGTTAATTATGAGAAGTACGTAGGAATTGCGATAGTCGCAAAGAGGGTAAGAGTAGAAAACAGAAAGTAAAAAACATTGTAAATTTGGCTTTAAGAAACAAAACCGTGGCTGTTTTCCAGCTACGTATACAGATGACACAGTGTAACAGTGTCCATTAGTGTGCAAAAGAACATATCAATATGTCTCACTTACACTAGTGGACACTGTTACACTGTGTCGTCTGTGTACCTAGCTGGAAAACAACCCATAAGAAACAATTCAAACATTCTGCAAAATGTCAGTTGCAATGAGTGCATTCAGTAGCACAATCGCTCACTGAGTGGCTAAGTAGCAATTGAAGATGATTGGGTCTTACCTTTGGATCCTACAAATCACCTTCAATTGCTACTTAGCCGCTCAGTGAGCGGTTGCGCTCCTGGATGCACCCATTATTGCAAAAGAAATTCTATTAAAAAACTTTAAATTCATCGAAACGACTATTAATACTAATTGTCTTCATTTTCGTTCTCCTTGTTGTTCTCTTGACGACTGACTGATGCCAACCGAAGGTTGTCTTCTCTCGTTTTCCGCTGTTTGGCGAAGCGAAACCATTCCGCAGTTATATAATCAAATTCAGATGAAATATCAATCTGAAATTTTATACATGTATGTATATAATAAAATGATAATATTCAAAGGCTTTTGATACTTTAGACTCTAAAAATTGAAAAATTGTGCTAACTTCGCGAATCTAGCGCGACATCCATCCCTCTAAAGTTTAGAGGGAAGGATGTCGTGCTAGATTCGCGAAGTTAGCACAATTTTTTAATTTTTTTTTATGTATGCAACTTCTTTCACAGACACGCTTGCCAGATATTAAATAATTAATTATAAAATAAACTAGGAATTTCCACTTCAAATATATTTTCATATATATTTTCATATACAGAATAATGACATTCTATACCATTATTTTATATATAAAAATAGAAACAAATATATTTGTACAATATTGTTGTTTTTAAAAGAGATGCAATTTGCAACATAAAATAGACACGTAGGTCAACGTTCATACTCCGTTCTTATTTTAAAACCATTTTAAGTAATGTTTTAAGATACTAATATGGCTTTGTGAATGACTTATGACACTGTAACTTAAGACGGTTTTAAATATACAACTATCAAAACCGACTTTGTATTTGTATGTGTTATACTTACTTTTTGGTCCTGATGTGTTGCTGATGTATAGTCCTGTATATGTGACAATTTACAATTTTCTTCATAAATAATCTTCAAACGTTAATTAAAGGTGTGATCTTTGATCTTTCGTCTAGTTGAAAAGCTCCTTGGAAGTGTTGGTGAAAACTGTAAGATAACAAGATTTTCCAATAAAAATAAGAACATTAGTAATAATTCATGGGTATTAAAATAAAATTTTGTTACACACATATGTGGGAGGGAGGGGGCCGCCCTCCTGTATACATGCCCGCTGCATGCGTGTGCATGTATACAGATATATTCCATACAAATACAAAATATTTAGCAAATTGAATAAAGGTTTTTTTCTGTTAATCAGACTTAATGTTGTGTATCAACTTTAATGTTGATATGCTAAGGCGCACCATTAAGTCTAGTTAACAGAAAGAAACCTATTTAGTTTACTAAATATTATAGATTTATAAAGAATATATACTACGTACGTTCACACGAGCGTTACTGAACTGTAGTATTAAAACTTAGTGAAATTGTATTGCAATAATTTCATTTCGTGTAAACGGGAGTATTATAGAGACCTCCGTTTACGCGGAGTGAAAGAATTACTATACAGAATAACGCTCACGTAAACGTTGTAATATCTGTGTATAAAAATTTTGATACGCAACGGCAACGATGCATGCTCACAGATCAAGCAACACGGTACGGGTAGTTTCGCGTTTCGCGCAAAGTGTACGCGCAGCGCGAGACGACTTTATGTAGCAACGATACAATTATACGCGAATATACGTTTACATTCGCCTTTATATCATTAGATCTTTTTAATAATGAACACCTTACATTTGTAAATAAAGATCTATTGCTATATGTGACTTCTCTAACCTCCAACTTGTTATAGATGGAATAGATTAATTATTCTAATGTACTTTTAAAAAATATTACATAAATTTAATGTGGAAATACTTTCCATAACTTTATGTAATATTTGATAAAAGTTTACTTAAAAAGGAAAAAGGATTATCTTTAATGCCACTGTTTGAAAACACCACAACGAGTGACCACGAGACACGAGAGCACAAAAGCACAAGAAACCGCGATCCGCGTTCGGAAGAGACCGGAACATCATCAGCTCTAGCTAGGTTAATGTCCCGCGCAATTCAAATTATATAATACAAATATAATATAAACACAACAGTGTTATTAACACGCGTTATATTACTATTTGATTATTATAACATAGAAATAACGGAGTAATATAATAGTTTCATAACTCTGTTATATTGTGTATATAAAGTAAGGTTACGATACTATAATATAAATAGAGTATAACATCCGTTATATTACACGTTATTCCTATGTGATATTGCATTTATATTTGATGTTTACTTTCGGAACCAAATGCGCCCTTGCTCCCTTTTTGAGAGATCTAGTTTTCTTCTGGCGCTTATCTGCGGTCGTAAAAGAAATTCTAGAAGTGCTTTTAGTTCGTTAAGGGTAAATATTTAACTTTTACACTCGCCGGGGTCTGACCCCCGCCGAATTTTAATGACTTTGGGTCCCTGATTATGGAAACCAGACACCCTCGCAATTCGGAGATATTTATTTATTTTCTCCTCCGCAACCCTTGACCGCAGATAAGTCTTAGAGTTTCGTTTGGCTTATTTATCTCTAAAAAGGTCAGCGGGCAATAAAGAGTGAAGTCCCTCGGACGTAACACTTTTTTAGTTTGTGCTTCTACCAAAGGTAATACATTTGTAATTTGACCTTTCGCGTTTGTTATCAAGGGTTGCGATGAATTAAATTGTTCGCTATATGCAGAATTAATAAAATAATTTTTGGAAGAAGCTGTATGACCCGATACACCACATAACGCATGTAATTTTATCAATTGTTAAACACTTAGTAATGAGAGTTAAGTGTACTTTAGCTTTTTTTTAATACAGCTAATGTTTTATACATATTGTGAATATCATTATTTCTAATATGCATAGACCAACGCAAAATTTTTTCAACTTTTAATCGTCTTTCAATTTTATTTTTAATATCAAGTTTATTCATAATATCTGTTACTATCACGGGATTACGCATATGTATGTAATTTTTCGACCAAAACTCATATTTTTTAATAATACCGTGGCTAATATTTTTTTTATAACACTAGATTTAAACTTTTTATTATTGACCTGATATATAGTGCTTAACGTTAAAAAGTTCCCGTTTTTAGAAAAACGATAATTTTTTGAACAATTTGACTACAAATGTATCGTAAAGCACTACAAACAACTACAAACGATTTTAATACGATTTTTTCCTCTATTTTGGTGATACAAACATCTCTTATTAGCACGATTTTTTTCTTCACTTTTGTGATATTGTTCGACTTTCTTAGCCCGATTTTTTTCTCTATCTTGATATCGACATTGCTTTTCACGGGTTAATTTCTAAATTTCGTTTGTACCGATATCTTTCTATTATTAGTACAAATATTTTCTGAATATGTACAGCTTACTTGGTTTAAATATTTATTTTTCTTATGTTGATAATTTTTTTTCATTAGTATCTTCTACTTTCGAACAATTATTTTCAAAATCTTTGTTTATATCTATTGATTGTACATTTGCTTTCAATATGTTTTGTTCTTTTTTATATTGACGTTTTTCACGTATACAAGCTTCAACCTCTTTTGCTCTTACTAATGCTAAAGGAAGCACTTTTTGAAAAACATAATTCGCATCTTGAGGATAGTGCTTAATTGTATTAAATTCAAACATTTTTATTAAATGCGAATGCATTAAATTGTGATCATATTTTACTTTGTTGGGTTTTATGTTAAATAATAACGAAACATCAAAGGCTATTGCAAAAACACCACAATCACTAGAGTTTGGTTGTTGTTGCACAGTAAGAAATGTGACTGGATTCTTGATAAAATCATAAGTCAATAAAATTTTTTTTATTTATATTTTTGCTTTCTGCTTTTTGCTGATTATTTTTTCGAATATTAATTTTTTTAGCCATTGCTTTCTTTGTTTTTATTATATATTTTGGATTTCTGATTGGGATATGTCTATTATAACGACTATTCACAATTTCAGGAAGCATGCATTCGTTATAGAAGCGTGTTAGAAAAGGCAGCATTTCATTTTTCCAAAAAGTATTGTCTGCATCTATATTGACTATTTTGATGCTTTTTGGTGTTTATATAGTAAATTGTTTCCGTTGTGTAATATTTAATTGATCCTGAATTTCATAAAAAAATGATGTGTTTGATTTATTCTATCTGGGTTGCGTTTGTCAAATTCTCTTCAGAGAAGTCAGTTTCTCTATGACTTGTTCTGCTATTAAATGTTGCAGAATAAAATCGGTACATAATTTTTAAATAAGTATCAGTGATGAAAATAAATATTTCGAATGATTAAAGAGTGAGGTAACAGGAAATAATTGACATTATTCAAGTGAGCGGAACACGATAGATTCACAAATTTACGCGATGGAAACGGAAACAAGAATCTAAGAACAGAGAAAATGCAGAAACTACAAAAATCTATTTAGCTCACGATAATCGCGATAACAGAACCTTTATTCTTAAACTAAAGGTGACCGGCTGTCGGGGCCGGCTTTGTCCGAGAGGGACGTACTCAATTAATCGATATTTGGGGCGGATCGGTCCAATCTATTTCTTCCTGATAATTTCTTAAACACAAACGCGACAACAACAACGGTAGTGGACTCCGAATTACCGGTAACACGAAAAGAAACGGTATTTTTTGTCCGGATCTGCACAAGAGTCGACCGCCTTACCTGAACCTTACGTAATTCCTGAAGGGCTGCCGAGTGATCTTACAACAGAATTCCTGGTCCATTGGAGCGATTCAATCAGAGCAGGTCCTCGCCGATACGCAGCTCGCCGAACAGTGCGGTACTGACATTTATTATGTCAGTACCGTTAGAACGTTCAGAACGTTTGTATTATTATCGATTTCCTCCGAAAAGACACTTGTAATTTGTCTCAAGGCATTTTTTATCTCAAAAATTTTTTGGAAGTTTTTCAAATGTAATATATTACTTTACATTGTTTGTATTGTAGGGAAAGGAAGCAATTTATTAGTTTTTACAATTTATATAAAATGTTGCCTCATGCACTTTACGTTTTTCGAATATTTTTTATTACAAGGATTACCTTCTAAGGCTACAGTTGTGGCAAAAGCTGCAGCGTAAATTCTACAATTTGTCCCATCAGGCTGTGCATTTACTTGTTTAAAATTATATCTCTTTAAATTATTTTTGGATATCGACGCTGTACGTAATTTTTCTCAGCAGTTCTGTCATATGTACAATCAAGGTAAACTATCATACACGTGAAGATTGCTATCGTCTAAAAATAAACATCGCCAGTAATCGGTACAATTTCTTCCAATTATTTGTATAACAGAATTTTCTTTTATGACGCGTAAGAATAAATCTAATGACTTCGTCATTTACTTTGCTGTCTGCAGGCAAGATATTTTTTTTCACTAGGGAGATGTCAGAAATATTGTCATTTAGGATTTTCCATCTTGCCGCGTTATTTGCAGTTTCTTGATTGCTGTTTGCGTAATTAACAATGACACAATCGTCGTTTTGCTCCACATCTACAGCAATCACGCAGAAGTAATAGTTGTTTCTGTCGACAAAATGTCATTAAAATTTTTTTTATTTATATTTTTGCTTTCTGCTTTTTGCCGATTATTTTTTCGAATATTAATTTTTTTAGCTATTGCTTTCTTTGTTTCTATCATATATTTTGGATTTCTGATTGGCATATGTCTATTATAACGACTATCCACAATTTCAGGAAGCATGCATTCATTGTAGAAGCGTGTTAGAAAAAGCATTTCATTTTTCCAAAAAGTATTGTCTGCATCTACATGGACTATTCTGATGTTTTTTGATGTCCATAATAAATTTGCAATATTTCTATTGTGTAATATTTAATTGACCCTGAATTTAATTTAAAAAAACGAATGTGTTTGATTTATTCTATCTGGGTTTGTCAGAAATGTTTTTCAGAGGAGTCAGTTTCTGTGTGGGTTGTTCTGCTATTAAATGTTTTGCCGATAGAGGACATTTTATCTCTACCGGACCATCTTCGTCTATAAGTCCGTCAGGAGAAGCACCCAGGCATATATTATTATTATTAATGAATAACTCGCAACGTTTTATATTTTTATTTAATTTTGAGGCAAACTCCTCGCTAGTTCTTTTCGTTCGCAACCATATATCAGAGAAAGTTAACAGATTTAAAGTGCAATAAATGAACTCGCGTTTCGATTGGAAAAAAGCATTAGATTTATTAAAAATATTTAAAATATATTTCACAAAAAGAAAGTAGTAAGCCTTCATTTCCAATTTATCCATCGTAGATAATAGATGTTCTCCAGATTTTGTTTTTTTGCTCGCAATCATTTCTAGTAAAAAGTGACGGATCGTATCCCTCAAGATTCAAGAAGTCTCTCGACACATGTGTAATGAGACAACCAACGCGTGTCACTTATGTGATATTTTTGTTGGAAACATTCGCAAAATTCTTGAAAATTGCCGAACGTTTCGGACTGTTATTAATATATGAAGCAATTTTTTTATGAAAATCATCACAAAAAGATGGTATTTTTGCACTTGCAGTGTGGGCAACTAATGCAGCCGATTGACACGGGCATGGAAATGTTATCAGATTTTTATTCATCTGTTCTAATTTTGTTTTAAACGATGCTTTTCTATTATTACTGATGCATTATCACATGATAGGGCCAAAATATCAAAGAAGGGAATCTGATTTCCACATTTCACACTTAAATGCATAAAATAACTTATCCGTATTACAATTTTTTGCATCAAGATTTATTAATTTGACTAAGGCCTATTTCTACCAACGTAGATTAATTTTAATCTTGGTTTAATTTACTTGTTATCTCATTTTAGTTCCAAAAATTAGAAAGAGATAAAGAGTAACTTAATGCAAGATTAAAGTTAATCTACGTTGGTAGAAATAGGCCTAATTGTGAGCGAACATCTAATGTCTCAGGATCAACAAATCCGAGGCTCGGCTGTGTATGTACGCCGGCTAACTTGGCTGTTCCGGGATGGCTGTCGCCTGGCTCGCCGGCATGGGCATCTGGCTCGTCGGCGTCGGTGATCTTTGTTTTTCCGGCTGTCTCTTAGGCCTTAACTCCTTCTTAGGAATCTGCCTTGGTCATGGTGTTGGATGGCCGTCTTCCATCCTCTCGATGCTTACAGGAACGTTTTGGACCGGTGCAGCGCCGGTGATAGCTGGTGGCTGCACGGGAAAACGTAATGGATAGAGATTAGATCTTTTTTTATCAGCACCATGCCATCGGCCGTTTGTAGTCGGGATCGCCTTCTTCTATCGGCTTGTGCCCTTGGAGTCACCGGCCTTCGTGACTCCGAGGAGAGTTGTCTTCTCACACAGAGAGGATCGGCGATCTCGCTTTGGTGTATGGGTCGTCGTGGAAAAATCGGTGGAATCAGCACGTTGTCTTATTTTATTGTGCGTTTACTATTGTTTTTTTTAGCCCGTTACGATATTGCAGGGCGGTTTACTGTCGGTGTTCGCAGCTGAAAGTGCTTGAAAGGAACTGACGAGCAGTTCTCGACTAACATGCACTCACACATTCACATCTCCGCCAATGCGGAGGTCCCCAACTCTACGTTTTGATTTCATGCACTCCTGACGGAGCACCAGACGGAGTGTTTCATTATAACGCGTTGTTATTGCGTTGAATCTTTTCCAATTGAGCCACGAGCTTCAGAGGACGAAAGTCGTGAGAGGGCGCAGCTGACCGGTGGTAAGGCCAAGCCCACGCATCTCCTCGTTTCTGGAGCACTAGGCCATGAGATCGTCAAGGTGGTGAAACGAACATTATTGCGCGGTACTCCGACACGAGGTCCGCTAGATTATCACAGGACGGGTACTTCATAACCTTTTGCTCGTGAGACACATCAGTTTATTTTTTTGCATTCGTGATTTTCTGAAAAATCTTATTTTATTGTGCTTTTATTAACTCCTGTTTTTTGTTTGAAAGGTAGAAACGGGCGAGGGGGATGGTTGGTATCACTCAATCGAATTGTATTATGAGAATTATGAAAAAAGTCCTTTTAATCAGTTCTTTTAAAAAGTCCTTTTAAAGGATAAATTTTTGCTTATCATTATGGTGCGTTATCGCATGATAATGCAACAATGTTCAGAAATGGAATTTGCAGTTTGTACATTACATTTCTAAATACCTCATAATTTCGCGTTATTTCTTGCATCGATATCAATCAATTTGACTAATTGCGAGTGAACATCTAATGTTTTAGGATCAATATTTCGACTATGAAACATTATCCATTTTTGATTAGTAATATCAGACATTTCATCAATAAAAATTGTAAATTTAGTATTTTGAATAATGTCAACAACACGATTTGGTTTCAACTAGACATAACGCATTTGAAATTATCTTGTTACATTTAATCCAACTTATACTCATGGTTTCTAATATTTTAGAACATTTTTCTATCTGTTGGAAAAATGAGAGGAATATCTTTTGCAGTTTGATGAGAAATATTTTTTTCGGTGATAAACGTATTGCATTTATGCTGCTTTTATTCACTTATCAAACGAAAAAAGTAACTCATTTGTAATTTTAATATCTTGATTCATTTGGTGGTATCTTCGAGATCGACCCAAAATCTCTCATTGTTCTGCCGTACGAATTGCTATACGGCGAGGTTGCGGGAGTAAAACTGGCGCCACAGGCGCTTCGTGTCAGTGTTTATCATGACGGTATCTTCTGTTTAATTGGAAACCGGGACAACATAAGGTTTGAGGTCTTGGATATGGACACTGCCAACGGGCGATCCCTCCATATTTTCTAAGACGTAGGTAGCATTGATTGCTACAGACGAAAGTTTAATTCGTTTTTTTTTTGTTTTTAAGTCTGGTAAAAAGGAAAAAATTCTTTCTGAATTGGCATTTGAATTTAACAGTGATCTAACAGCATTCAAAAGATACTTTAAATTGGGAAATTGGTCACTGCGTTGGAAAATTTTTTTTCCATATTTTATTAAAATTTAACATTGTAAAATTAACTTTTCTGTTATGTAAAATCTTAACATAAAGCAAACTTTTTTTTTTCTTAATCCGTCAAACCCGCAACGAAAAAAACATTATTGAATAAAGTTTGTCTATTAGGATCACGTAATACTGTCTACTTTAAGAACTTTCAATTTGGACAAAAATGGATTATTTATTGGCAATTTTTTAGAAATTTTTTGAGCAGCAATAATGTAAAATTGCAAATTTTTTGTCGAATATTTGTAAATACATCTACGTGTCCTTCTGTAATTAATCCATTAAGATATTTTTTAGATTTAGTTTCTAAATTTATTATTTTGTTTAATGATTTTTGATATTCTGTTTTTGAAAATTTAAAATTAATATTTAAAAAGTTATAGTTACAAACTGAAGTGATTTTGGTTGTAATAAATGTATTCTTGTTTCTATTGCTTGAAAAAATGTATTAAACATATTGAAACAATTTAAAATATGTTTTAAATGTAATAAATGTGCTTTTATATCAAGTTTTATATCAAGTTTTATATCAAGTTTTTACATTATATCTAATAAATATTTCCTAGATGTTATCTTTCCATTTATAATATTTTCTCATAAGAATAGTTTGATAGTATCTCAATATTTTAGAAGTCTTTCAATACACAAATGCTGAGAAGGCTATTGTGTGTCGGATAACTTTAGGATTTTGTTTCTTGAAAACAAAATTCTTCAAACAATAGCCGATTGCTTGGGACTATTGTTAATGAAAGTTGTTATTTTTTTAAATACATTTTCGCAATAGTCTGAAATCTTGCTGCATGCAGTATGTGCTACTAACGCACCGGAATGACATGGCAAGAAAATGTTAATAGATTTTTACATATGTTCTCAAGCTTAGTTTTAAGGATAGTTTTAAAGGATAAATTTTTGCTTATTATTACGGTGCGTTATTGCATGATAATGCAACAATGTTCAGAAATGGAATTTGCAGTTTGTACATTACATTTCTAAATGCCTCAAATAATTTTCGCGTTGCTATTTCTTGCCTCAATATCAATCAATTTGACTAATTGCCAGTGAACATCTAATGTTTCGGGCTCAACATTTCGACTATGAAACGTTATCCATTTTTGATTAGTAATATCAGACGTTTCATCAATAAAAATTGTAAATTTAGTATTTTGAATAATGTCAACAACACGATTTGGTTTTAACTAGACATAACGCATTTGAAATTATTTTGTTACATTTAGTCCAATTTATACTCATGGCTTCTAATACTTTAGAACATTTTCCTATGCGTTGGAAAAATTGGAGATGTTTGTGTTGTATTTAACATCTTGTTGACCGAGGCGTATTGTCGGCCGGTTCGCTTTCCCGGTCGAATCACCTTTTTTGTTCAGTATTTTTTCTTAATATTGGACTTGTCTTTGCGTTCTTTTCTCTCGTAAAAGAGGATGGATAGGACACTTTTGAAACCGAGTTCTATGTCTTGTAACCTTTTGCTTTACTTTTATTGTATTTTTACATCGGGCGTTTACATGAGTGTACACATGCCTTCGTTACGCACACTCTCTTGCACACTGGCGCTCTCTTTTGTTCGCAGTTACGCTAACTCGCGGCGCACCAAACTATCTTTGAGAGCATTAGCAGGACGGCTAACCTTCACGATATAATTACTAACTTGCAAACCAAACAGGAGAATATCTTTTGCAGTTTGATGAGAAATATTTTTTTCGGTGATAAACGTATTGCATTTGTGCTGCTTTCTTTCGCTTATTAAACGAAAAAAGTAACTTATTTGTAATATTAATATCTTTGTATTCTTTCAAAATAATCGGCGGTGGGCGAGGAGGCACTCCGTATACCTGTGACTCTAGGAGTCACAATTCCAGCATCCCTGGGGGCGCCCCCGCTTTGCCTCCGGAGGTGGCGGGTTGGGTTCCGCCGGTCGCGGCCGGTACATTTCTGGAACGTTCAGAGTTGCGGCGGGGCGCGCGTTGCTCCGATGCCGGCGTCTGCGTAGCCCGGTCGTTAATCTCGGGCCGGGCCTCGGTACTCGCTTCGCGCGTCGGGGGGAACTCCCGCACGACGGCCCCTTTATCCTAGTCCATTAAGCATCTTTGATCCGTCTGGCGGTATCTTCGAGATCGACTTAAAATCCCTCATCGTTCTGCCGCACGAATTGCTATACGGCGAGGTGGCGGGAGTAAAACTGGCGCCACAGGCACCTCGTGTCGGTGTTTATCATGACGGTATCTTCTGTTTAATTGGAAACCGGGACAACATAAGGTTTGAGGTCTTGGATATGGACACTGCCAACGGGCGATCTTTTCAGATTTTCCAAGACATAGGTAGCATTGATTGCTACAGACGAAAGTTTGTTTTTTTTTGTTTTTAAGTCTGTTTTTAACCTATTATATCACATTTAATTTATTTAGATTTTTAATACGTCTATAGATGTTTATTATAGATCTTGCAGATTTAGAGATGAAGTCTGGCATACCAGATCAGGTTTTAATTATTGCTTCAACACATTTATTATTTATTGATGTGAAGTCTAGCGTATTAGACCAGTTCTTAATTACTGCTTCAACACATGTATTATTTATAGATGTGACATCTAGCGTATCAGACCAGTTTTTAATTAGTTCAAAAAGTTTTATTTAAAAATTTGATGACTAACATTATACAGGTAAAATTTATTGTATTAATTGTAATGTGTATATTTATTACATAAATAATAATTAAAAAATAGAAAAATAAATTTAAAATAAAATTTTTTAATATTGTTTATTATTAAAAGAGTAGAAGGATGATGAATTTTATTATCATCATCACTATCTATAGCATATAATGTTAGATAACATTTTGCTTGTTTAGAACATGTAAAATATAATTTATATGATGGCATTAAAGTTAAATGCTTTTCATTAATTTTTACATCTAGAACATTTTTTTTTCTTGGTTTCAATGCTGATTTTAAGACATAGGTAGCATTAATTGCTACAGACGAAAGTTTAATTCGTTCTTTTTTGTTTTTAAGTCTGGTAAAAAGGAAAACATTCTTTCTGAATCGGCATTTGAATTTGGCAGTGATTTAACAGCATTCAAAAGAGACTTTAAATTGGGAAATTGGTCACGGCGTTGGAAAATTTTTTTTCCATATTTCATCAAAATTTAACATTACGAAATTAACTTTTTTTGTTATGTAAAATCTTGATGTAAAGTAAACTATTTTTTTTCTTAATCCGTCAAACCCGTAACGAAAAAAACATTGAATGAAGTTTATCCATTAGGATCACGTAATGCTGTCTACTTCAAGAACTTTCAATTTGGATAAAAATGGATCATTTATTGGCAATTTTTTAGAAATTTCTTGAGCAGCAGTAATGTAAAATTGCAAACTTTTTGTTGAATATTTGCAACTACATCTACGTGTCCTTGTGTAATTAATTCATTAAGATATTTTTTAAATTCAGTTTCTAAATTTAATCTTTTGTTTAATAATTTTTGATATTCTGTTTTTGAAAATTTAAAATTAATATTTAAAAAGTTATAGTTACAAACTGAAGTGATTTTGGTTGCAATAAATGTATTCTTGTTTCTATTGCTTGAAAAAATGTATTAAACATATTGAAACAATTTAAAATATGTTTTAAATGTAATAAATGTGCTTTTATATTAAGTTTTATATCAAGTTTTTACATTATATCTAATAAATATTTCCTAGACGTTGTCTTTCCATTTATAATATTTTCTCATAAAAATAGTTTGAAAGTATCTCAATATTTTAGAAGTCTTTCAATACACAAATGCTGAGAAGGCTATTGTGTGTCGGATAACTTTAGGATTTTGCGGCTTGTTTCTTGAAAACAAAATTCTTCATAAAATAGCCGATTGCTTGGGACTATTGTTAATGAAAGTTGTTATTTTTTTAAATACATTCTCGCAATAGTCTGAAGTCTTGCTGCATGCAGTATGTGCTACTAACGCACCGGAATAACATGGCAAGAAAATGTTAATAGATTTTTACATATGTTCTCAAGCTCAGTTTTAAAGGATAAATTTTTGCTTATTACTACGGTTATCGCATGATAATGCAACAATGTTCAGAAATGGAATTTGCAGTATTTGTACATTACATTTCTAAATGCCTCAAATAATTTTCGCGTTGCTATTTCTTGCATCAATATCAATCAATTTGACTAATTGCGAGCGAACATCTAATGTTTCAGGATCAACATTTCGACTATGAAACGTTATCCATTTTTGATTAGTAATATTAGACGTTTTATCAATAAAAATTGTAAATTTAGTATTTTGAATAATGTCAACACGATTTGGTTTCAACTAGACATAACGCATTTGAAATTATTTTATTACATTTAGTTCGACTTATACTCATGGCTTCTAATACTTTAGAACATTTTCTTATCCGTTGGAAAAATGGGAGAATATCTTTTGCAGTTTGATGAGAAATATTTTTTTCGGTGATAAACGTATTGCATTTGTGCTGCTTTCTTTTGCTTATCAAACGAAAAAAGTAACTCATTTGTAATATTAATATCTTTGTTTGTATTCTTTCTATTTTTATTTGTATTTGCAGCAATTTTTAAGTGTGACGGAATTTACATGATAAATGTGCGATAAATTAGCAGCCATGTATTTTTCGCAAAATTTGCAAAAAAACATTTTATAATGATGCTTCGCGTAACCATGGTTTAAATAATTTAATATTTAATCATCTTTTCTACACGTGTTTTTACTGGTAATTGGTCTCACAATGATGTGTAACAATTGTAATAGCATATAATACTATATGTGAAAATCAGCTGTTTGGTTAAAATAATAACTATCAGAATTAATTAATATTTTATCGATTGAATGTTATATTATACCTTAGGAGCATGAAGTATACTTGGTTGTAAAGTATTATCTTTCTAATGGTAGTCTTGCTCCGGGCTTAAAAATATAAAATGTCATCTTTTGATAGAAAAGATCAATTATGCCTTTTGTTTTTATAAAAGTTGAATAAGGATCATGTCTTTGTGGCATGTTATAAGATTTTACATATATGTGTGTGTGTGTGTATATAATATACGTAACCAGTTTGTTACGTCCGGCGCGGGTTTATGGCGCATTTCTAATCAATCCGTGGTCGAGCGGAAATGGGGGAGGGTGAAAGAATTTTGTTATGTTTTTTATTCTGTATTTGTTTTCCATTATTTTTGGGTAGCCTCTGTACGTTGGGTAGCCATTCCGATTCCACACTTATATTTACATTTGGGAATCTGTTAACCCAGATTCCCTCGTCTTTCTCCTTTCGCCTTCTGCTGCAATCTTGGCAGTAGTTACTTCCTCCTTCCTTTCGGGTCTCTGTTGAAGTAACTGAGAAACGGCTAAAGAAGTCTTTCCAAGTGCGACCGCCTCGTGAGAGGGGTGCACAGCATCTTGTCCCAAAGAGCGTGTTCCAACATTCGCCTCTCCAGGAATTTCGGGGCCGTCTTGATCTTGATAGTTTCTGCTGATTCTTGTCTGAGCTTCCATCGCTTGCGTCATATCCTCTATCTTCTTTTGGAGAGCCTCTATCATTATCTGTACTGGAACGTCGGGGGAAGGTTCCAGTACAGTCCGGTTTTCCAAATTCCGGTCAATAGGTTCAAGACGCTTCCATGTTTCATCAGCAGTCCAGCTAGGCTCACGTCCGATGTAATCACGTAATAGCCCTAGCCCAGCATACGATTCGATAGCTCCTCTACTCAACCAGGTCTTCGGGCTATAAGTAGATGCTTCGAATACAGTAGCACAATTTCTAGGAACAGTGACAGTTAATAGATTATCACTATTCCAATCTCTAAGATAGCTGGCTATTCCCCATCCCCAGACTATTTTTCGTTTCAATTCACCATTCTGCTCTAACCATCCAGCACGACTAAACAGAGCAGCGGTGATATTACTTTCAACCAACCACATGGCTAGTTTAATCTGATGAGAAGATGGGTGAGTCCTATAACTTAAACCCCAATCTTTAAGTTCCAGATTCAGTCTACACAGTGCTTGCTCAAGTCCACAATCACTGCTACTCTGTCCAGTCTGAATCCATCTGTTATAAGACCACATCTCAACGATTGTCCAGATTATAAGATGCGTTTGTCACCCTTCCTGTAAATTCAGTATTAAACCCTCCCCATTCGGTAGATATCTTGGTTCTTCACCAACTTGAGGGGGTTCTTACTCCAGTAAGTGTTGCACCAATAGGCATATAATTGATATTAATATTCCAGGAAAATTTTACTGTAGATGTTATAATACCATCAATCACTGCCTTCAAACCTATAGTCCCAGATACAGGCTCTATGAATCTATGCCAATAGCTTAATATTTTCCTATCCCCACCAGGAAGACACTTCATCCCGTAGGCCCACATCACGTTTCCAAAATTCCACAGATTTCCTTAAGAAACGTGCTCTCATTAATCTATCATGTAGATCTGATCTATGTCTACTCTTCACATCTACAGGATTTTTGCCATTGAAGGTTCTATATATACACACCCCTGTACCTATAGCTAACTCTGCTAGGTTAGTCCACTTACCTAAAATGATACAGGGGCTCTGCCTAGATCTAGATCTGGAAGAATAAATCTGATCTATACTATTTACTGCTACAGAAGAACCATACCCGAGTAATCTTAGAGCGTCTTGCCCATCAGGATCGGGGGTACCATCTGTTATATAATGTAATATTTCTGATGGGGCACCCTTATATAGTTTTTTATCCCCATCTTTAGATATTACCTTAATTCTTTGGTGCCATCGAACAGTTAATGTTGTTACTAAACTATCGATTTCCAACCAATTTAAACCTCCAATAAAGATACTTTTTGTATATAAATCGAAGGCCTCCCGCAACGAAGTACTACTATTTAATACATTGTTTATAATATACTTCAATTTCTCATCAAAGTTAACACTGATGGGATGGTTAGCGGGATCAGGATTTCCATGTCTATCAGTTCTGCCTATTCTATTGTCCCTACCTCCTAGCCTAATTACACCTCTATCTTGGGTAGGTACTATGAACAGGAATTTTCTGCTTCCTCCACTAAAATCGACAAGTGAAGAGGTTCTTATAAAGCATTCAGGACTACTATTAGGTTTACCAACCTCCATTATGTCATAGGTCTCAATGACATGTACTAAAGGGTAGGTTAAATGGGATAATACCCATATGTATTGTCCCACTCCAATCGAGGAAGTTGTATC
The DNA here is from genome assembly GCF_013373865.1 of Monomorium pharaonis. NCBI lineage: Eukaryota > Metazoa > Arthropoda > Insecta > Hymenoptera > Formicidae > Monomorium > Monomorium pharaonis. The sequence goes on from NC_050476.1 coordinate 8,054,050, forward strand.
TTGTAGGGAAATAACCACTACACTATCATCCGTTAGTGACCATAATTCCCGTTTATCTGGAGGACCTATTGCCATAAACCCGTCATGTTCACAGATTGAAGCCGCTAATGCTTGAGCACTAACGAAAACAGCTCTGTGGTGCACCATATCCAAATCGGAAAGAGCTCAATTTCTTCTAGCTGGACGTTCCCTACTAGCAATTGCCCATGATACTCCGGTAGGTTGGACTTGATCATGGACTCTTAGATCTTCATAAAGTGCTACCTTAATGCCCAGCTCCCTCCAATCAACTCTTTCAGATTCTGCACTTCTGCATAGGTATCCAAAAACAGGAGCACCGGTAATATAATCGGTTACCTCCGGTTTACGTTGAGGGTTTAGAATAGTAGGGGTAGTCGAATCAGGCCTAGTAGCAGCATCGATCATCTTAATCCCCAAATCAGTTTCAACCAAACATCCGTGGTTGTAGTTACAGTTGGTTCCAACTGAAATCCATCTCAATGATTTATATATTCCCTTAGATAGGGTACCCTCCTTAATAATAGTTTTCTTTGGTTCTATTTCCCTCCCTTTGTCGTCATGTTTGGGTAGTATGATCTCTTTCTCCCAAACATTCGATGATGAACTAATCCATTGATGTAATGTTTTAGCATTATCCAAATAAGTATTTCCTGCTGAACCAAGGTCGCTATAATATACCTTTGGCATATTACTATCGCAATCTTGTAGGATTACATCATCACTTTGTTGTTCATGGGATACTATAGTAGGAGCATTCCAAAATAAAGTCTTTAAATGGGTAATAATTCTCGCTCTACTTCCGGTGATGGTATCCGGCCTGTCTATATTCCCATTTTTTTGAGTGCATTTCTTTATTATGAATTAAAGCACAAGCTTCAACCCATCCTTTTCCACCCAAGCAGGAAACTACTCTATCTATAGCGAGATCATAATCCATACTCTTCGTAGCAGGGATATTCTCTATCTTCTTACCCATCAACTCACAGTACAGACAGTATGGGCAAACCCTATCTTCAACCACAAGAAGCAGGGTGTCCGTAGTTATTACAGTTTACGCAGAATAACTTCGATTTCTCTATTTGTGTATGTGACTGGTAGTTACATTTGCCTGGCTCATGCTTAGCGTCGCATTTTCTCGATATTTTTGCATTTTTTATTGTACATTGAATTACATTCCTGCGCATTAATCTTGATTGATTAATTGGTGAAATAAGTATTTGATTTTTATTAAGTTATTTATTTTGCTTTGCGATGTGATTTGTACTAAAAAGTGAGGTAGTATTTATTTCTTGGCTGTCTTTACTAGTTTCGAATCTGCTTACTTTTATAAATTTAACGTTCTTGATGCTTAGGGATTTCAGTTTATTAAGGACCTCTTTTTTATTGTATGAGTTATCTAACTCTTTTAATAAATGCCTGATTGGTTTTTCGGATTTTGCAGTGTATGAATAGAATTTTGTGTTACAATTAAAAGATCTTTGGTCGCTTTATAGTTTTCTATACTATCAACTTGTAGTGTATGCTACCATTGTTGATTCTTTTAATAAAGTAGTTTTTTATGCTGATTTTACTTGTTATAAGTCTCGTGGTATCCTTTTAATTCTGGTACAGGATGTTGATAATGGGTGGGATTTTTTCTTTTTTTGATTGTCGTTTTGATGGTTATCTGCGTGTAGATGATACCCTCAAAAATCTATTTTTGTACAAAATAATCTTAATTTGGCACTACAAATGTACGAAATTTTAATAAAATTCTCTTTTTCCCCCAAAACAACAAAAAGTTAATTTTCTCTACAAAATAATGATACGAAGAAAATGCGCCAACTATGGATGTTTATACGAACTAAAATCCACTTTTACAAATAATTATTTGTACAAATATTACAAATAAATATTTTAATACAAATTTTACTACAAAAACTTGGTGCCGCTAAACCGAATAATTTGCTTTAATACAAAATCGCTTTCTGGAGGAGGAGGAGGAGGAGGAGGAGAAGGAGGAGAAGAAGAAGGGGGTTAGTAGTTAAGAAATAAGAAAAAGTAAAAAAAGTAGCATTATTTAACATGACGTGTGGTTGGTGTACATTTCCCAACTTTGCGAGACTTTGGATTTTATTGTATTTTGCACATTAAAAAGCCATCTTTACTCCAACATTGTTTCATAATGCACGATATACTTGTAATATTAATGTTTATAGTTACAAATATTCTTCTGTCTGAAAAAAGGATCGTGAAAACTTTTTATCGAGCAAAGTGTAAAGCCCTGTGTATACGATGCAAGAAATTGGATAAAAAAAGTTGAACCAAGTTTTTCGTGCAAGAACCAACATTTTGAATCAGATGGCGCTAGAGTAGAAAACTGTGATGAAATGTCGTATATAATCTACATATAGTGAATATCTAAAGAAAATATCGTGTATAAAAATTTTGAACTTGTAAAATTTTTTTATTAATTCTACTGCCATTTGTTAACACTCTTTTGGACTTTGGCACATTCTGACTCTTTACAGAGATCATGGATCAGGCAATGCTCATGTAAAAATTCTTGATTATTCATGCTCGTTAAGAGAGATATGCCCAAAAGGTATATCTGATAGACAAGTGTGTTGAAGAGTTGAAAAGTAATGACAAGTGGGCTCTTTCTACATTGAAGCAAATTCGGGAAATATGTTGCCTTTAAACCAAATCCCAACCTAGGTCATAGTCAGCGTAACCATCATTTGTATTACAGATTTATGACAGATTAATAATATTTTATATTTATAAACATAAATATATAATCAAGCATAAAAATAGTTTATATTGATTTACATGTACAATAACAAATTTGTTATTATTAGACACAGAAAAATTATTATTAGGCTTCAAGATTTACTGTAGATTGATGTAAACTATTTTATCTTTATATTTGATGTTTTCGTTAATCTTAATTTTACTCTTTATTGTTGTTTTATAGGCAAGAAGTAATAGAGCATTTACAAAGTGAACATTCAGTAGTAACATTTATTCATAGATTCTAAAACATACATTATTTGAATATAACAATTATCGCAAACACAAAATATTTATAATATTTATTTAAATATTTTATAAATATTTTTGTGGTCTTAGATTTGACAGATCATAAAGATTTATCATAAATATTATAAAAATATTTATGAAATATTTATAAATATTTACAAAATATTAATACAAATCTTTATTTTTTATTTATTATTTATAAATATTGTATAAAATATTTAATCTATAGTTTAATAATATGTTAAATAAAGATTTTTTTTTCATGTACATAAAATTATATATATATATAATATTTATAAATATTTATTCTAAATATTGTGTGCTGTCTGGGAAATTATAAAAATAATTTAACTTTTATAAAAATATGATAAACATTTATCTGATGTATGATCAGACTGAGTATGATCGTAACCTTTCAAAATATTTTTTTTATTTGCCATTACTTGCGCAATTAACTTTACCTTTAAAAATTAAATAATAATATTTATTCAAGTTAACTTATAGATTTAAAGTGTTTTTGTTTTACAAATCAGCTTTTTTCGATATATAAAATGCAACATGCTGCATTCAACTTTTCCTTTGGTGCAATTTCTTGACCAAATTCTCGACAAAAAAATTTGGTTCAAGTTTTATGCGACAGTTCTTGCATCGTAGACACTATCATAATAGAACTGTGTTCAATTTATTGTTAGAAAAAACTAGTGTACACGATACAATTTCTAGTTCCAAAAACTGGGTGCTATAACTTTGTCCAATTTCTTGCATCGTGTACACAGGGCTTAATAAAGTTTCAAACTTGTAGATGGAATAAGGTTTTAACTGTTGCTTTAAGAAGAAACATACGCAACGTCAAATTCTGTAATAGTGTTGTAAAAGCACCGTATGTAACACTAAACTTTGTTTGGCTCAACTATTTTTCGTCGAGTGTAACACGTTTACGCTAAAATTACACGAGACACATATCGCATGAGAAATTGACAATTGAAGTTGGAAGATTTCTGGACACTTTACAATTTCTATATTTGTGTCGTCGGTTGTGTATCACATAATTTGGGTGAAAATGTAAAAAGTGAACCTGTTGTCTAGATGTCGAGCAATTAATATTTCAAATAGTATAAATTTGTTCACGTTTTTAATTTTTATCAAATTACTACCATATACTTGTTAAAAAATGGTTTTCATTTTTACAAGTCCATCTTTCTTAGGCAAAAGGATACTTGTAACTATAGACATTGATATTACAAATACATATACTTTGTACTATGAAAGAACAATGTTACGGTAAAAATCACTTTTTACTGGTCAGAGGACAATAAAACTTGAATTGATGTTTTTTTGTTGTTATTAATACAATGTCCTCGGTGTTCGTATTATCTGAACTTGGATCTATTATTCCATGAGCATTTTTCATATGACATTTCAAAGTATATGTTGTAGGATTTATGAAGTATCGTGGATATTTTTTATATTGTGCTTTATTTTTTTTTATACACACGTAATCCCAAAGCCAGTTGGTGTATTTATCGTGTAGTTTTCTTTTTTCTGCTTCGCTTAATTTTTCCTTATGATTTTGCAAGTGTTTCAGAAAATAATTGTGGCTTCCAAAACTATTTTTTGGAACAATAATTGCATTTTGCTCTATTTTCATTAAATATATAGTGTCATCGGAGCCACCGACGTAGTTGTTTACTTTTTTTACAATATTATATTTTATAGCCATATTTTGTAATTCAGATTTGTCATTTTGCTCTGCCATAACTGTTTTGTATTACGGACCGTTACATACTCACTTAATTAGAAATATTACGTAATAATTTACTAGCAATATGAGGTGCGTAATGTGCATTAGCCTTAATGCCATTTTGAGAAAGACTCTCCTGTATTTCACAATTTATTTCTTCTTCAAATTTTGACCATTAATTCAAAGTTGTTTCTTTATTTTCATTAGATATTGGAGTGGATTTTTCATTAATAAGGTTTTCTTTATTAATTTTTCCCCGGTAATAAGATATTCCAGAAATTGTTTCTAAATCTCAGGAGATTTTATGCACATTTCTTGCAAATTACCTTCTAATTCGTATTGTGAAACTGTTCTTTCGCGTGTAAATTCCGGGTGTTGGAGATCCAGGGGCGACGCGATTCGAGGTACTGATCTCTGTTTGATTATCACGAAGACGAGCGCAGATGGTGGTGCGGACAATTAAATAAAAACTGTGTTATCGTGCAACTATCTTGAAATTTTATTAAAATCTGAGTTCAAGATAGGTCGGGCGGAGGTTCGTAACGAGTCGACGTCTTTTACAGGAGTACTTGTGGCGCGAATCCTCGAGCAGGATCGCACCTGATCAGATGTACAAGTGGAGGTGACGGGATTTTCCGAAATCTCCCGAATTCAAGTTAAGTCGGGTTCGTTTTAAACTAAACTGAGATAAACACGCGGCGTATCCATGTACATTATCTGTTAGAACCGTGTGCTTTTACTCAACGCGTCAATATATATATTTTTATTTAAAGCAATACGAAACAAACAATCAAAAGCGGTTTTAAAATTTTTCTTGCATTTTCTACATTTATATTGTTTGTAGGAACCACGAAAGAAGTATACTTCCTGCTTTCCTCGGTTATCTCGACATAAAATCAAAATTATAAATTAGACATTATTTTTATATTTTATTTAAAAAATTAAATATTTTGATAATTAAGCGCTCTTTTCTCTGCATTAAGATCTTATTCTAATAATTTACATTAATTTAGATGTATTCTTGTACGCAGGATTTTAGATCCAACGGATCAAGTCTTGAAGATCGAGCCATAGGCTTAGGAGAGGATAATGTTGTCTTTTCTACTGTGGGTTTTTGTGTTTGGTCGGCCATTTTGCGTTTTGTTGTTTTTTTTTTGTTACTATTCTGGTTTCTGCAACTCCTAATCTATTTTGACAGTCCGGGTCCAGGTCTAGATTCTAGACTCGGATCCGGACCTAGACCTGGACTCGGACCCGGACCCTGACGTGGGTCCAGGTTCAGGTCTAGGTCCAGGTCCGGGTTTAGGCTATGACCTATGTTACGAGATTTGGAAAGAAAATGTTTCGGAATTAAGAACTTGATTACCAACCTTTCGGAGCGTCGCTCGGTCTCTGCATTTGGTCGCCAGCTTCTTTGACCTCCAAGAAGCAAGGATAATTTGTCTCGACTGCGTCTTCTTTTTAACAATTGTTTGGGGTGTTATTTTGCTGTTAAATTTTTGTAGGCCGCTCGTAGATGGTGTCGGCTCTATCTCCCTTTGGGTGTCTCTGAGGTCGGTTTCATTACTCGCGCCAAAGGGCTTAAACTGGACTTACGGTCCAGGATATGCGCTTTTTTCGATGGAGTCGGCGGCATCCCTTCCTCCTCGGATTGGTCACTCTATTTTTCTTACGCATTTCTTGGTATTTTAATTTTTTTTAGGTTCTGGATTTTTTCTTCTTTGGTAGACTCATAATTAGGCTTTTTTTGTTACTGATAATATTTTTGGGTTTTCCACCTTGATAATTTTTGCTGTTTTTTTTTTTGACTTTGCAGCTCTCCGGAATGTTACTTGTATAGATTTCCTATTTTCTGTTTTCTTTCTCGGATTCACTTTCTGGTGTTCTCTTCGGGCTGGTCGTTCGATTGCCGCGATTGTTTTGGTCGTGTCCGCTCTATCTCCCTTTGGGTGTCTTTGACAGTCGGTGTCAAGGCCAGGTCCAGGTCCAGGTCTAGATTTTAGACCTGAACCTGGACCCGAAACAGGACCCGGACCTGGACCTGGACCTGGACCTGGATCTAGACCTTATATACTTATATAGAATTATTTGTTTTGCTTTGATAAGGGCGGATTCTTTGTTCGCCCTGACAAGGACAGATTTTTTGTTCGCCCTAAAAAGGGCGGTTTATTTTTTTTTTTTTTTTTTGAAGAGGAGCAGGAGGAGGAGGAGGAAAATCTCCTTTTTGAATAATTTTTTTTTTAACCGGGCTCTCAACGCGGTGTTGTGAGTGAGACAGAGTCACTCCAATCATATACTATTATATTGAAATAATAAAATAATTATATTAATAAAGAATATCTTGAACATTCTCAGAGGAAGTGTCATCTCATATTATCGCGCGAGATATCAAGTGATACCTCGCGCAAAGCTGACCGGCCATCGCACCGGTCAACGCATTTTATATCTAAGTAGTGCAGATTGGAACTTATTATATTCCATATCCCAACCAGGTCCATTACAACAATAATCCAAGTTGGATATGAATAATCGCATTTCTTTATAGAAACGAGTTTCGCTCCAGGTATTTTCTACACTAATATTGACTTTTGGAAGTCTGTTTACCTAGACTCCCGATTCTTTCTCTTCTCGCCTTCGGTCGCAGTCTGCACAGTAGCTATCTTCTCGTCCCTTTCTGGACGAGGGTGTAGAAGCTGTGAGATGACGAGCGAAGTCTTCCCACTTACGGCCGCCTCGTGTGAGGGGTGAGCAACATTTTGCTCCGAGCAAAGTGTTCCAACATTCACTTCTCCTGTCATGTTTGGACCATCCTGGTCCTGGTAATTCCTCATTGATTTTTGAGCTTTGTATGCCATGGATAATTTGTTGATTTGTTTCTGGAGGTTCTTGGTTGTAAGTTGTGCTGGAACGTCGGGGGAAACTTCCAGCACCGTTAAGTTTTCCAGATTTCGATCGACTGGTTCGAGACGTTTCCATGTCGGCTCCCTACCTATATAGTCTCTTAAAAGTCCGGGACTAGCATATGACTCAATAGTTCCTCTACTTAGCCAGGTTGAAGGGCTATATGTGGACGCTTCATATACAGTAGTTGTATTACGAGGAATAGTAACAGTAAGTACGTTATCACTACTCCAGTCCCTTAGGAAACTAGGTATACCCCATCCTCAGACTATATGACGGGTTAATTCCCCAGTTTGGTCCATCCATCCAGCACGATCAAAAAGTGCTGCGGTGACATTACTCTCGACTAGCCATGTTCTTAATTTTACCTCAACAGAGGTAGAATAGGTTCTATAAGTTAAATTCCAATTCCTACCTTCCAAATTTAACCTATTAAGTGCCTGTTTTAATGTACACCGGTCGAGACTCGGCATTCCACTGATCTCAGCTTGGCAACGATCACGCCACATTTTCGGTGGAAATGCTAAAAATGCAATTTGGCGGTTTGTTGCTAAGCCCGCGAATATTTCCCAGGCGCTGGATGCGCGCGGCCATAATAGTATCGAGGGCTTATTGCCTCTCCAACCGACACTTTCCGCGAACTATATAAACAACTGCCGATTGATAGGCAGGGGGACCAGTTATCAATCATTCACGCTTTAATACGCGTGTCACGTGTGTGCTTACTACTTTGGGTCACATAGACTTTAGTACGTAAAGACTTAATACTACATAGCGACGAAGCGTCAAACGAGCTATCAAGCTCTCGTCGAGTCTTATCACCACCTGTAATTTAACACGGCGCGACATTACCGACGACCGCACGTGTTGAGAGCTAATCTGTACAATACAGAATAAACGACACTTTTTATATAAAGACAAGAGTCTCGTTACTGGTGGACCTGGCCCTCGCAGTACTTTCTTCGCGAGTTCCAACTCCTTGGGCAGACACGATCCCGAAAATATTCTTGTTGCACCGAAAGGTACAACAGCGGGAATGCCGCTTTTTCGATAAGTCTCACGGTTTTGGCGGTAACTTTACTGGAGTTCCTGGTAGCGGCGGGCTATCGCGGGACGTAGTTTGTACGCTGGTATTTCTAGGCGGCATGGTTTGTGTCTTATGACGGATGATGATCGGCAAATTTATTGATATTAACCGCCAGGGCATAAACTTCTGCACCCGCGGCGGCTGCTCCCGCTGCTGCTGCCGCTGCGGCCATTTCTGGCGCTCTCTTCGAAATCCACGCCTCGACATTCTATAAAAAAACAAATATTAATTACACTGATAGAGGCCCTGTACGAGCACACTCTTATCGCAGTGAGTGCGGTATCAACCATTGGAGAGGCCCAATGAGCACTTTCTTAATTTTATCTCTGTATCTGTTTGTGTTCTTATCCTTATATCTGTTTCTCGTTACATGGTCTGTTGTTATTGATTATAGTATATATTTGTTTTGGCGATATATTACAATTAAAATCTTTGATTTTTTCTTAAAATGATGCGATATACTTTGGTGGATAGTGGAAAAAATTTAGTGTTTTTGTCTAAAGTCCGAAAAGTTTGGATGCAAAAGGATCTCCAGTAATTTAATTTTGTCATACATCTTTGTATCTACATTGATAGAAAAAAATGGTTGCGGCAAACATAATTTTACTATAATTATGGTTACTATAATTATGCCACGTTGTTATAAAAATTGGTCAAATGATCTTGTGAATAACTTTGAATCAATCTTTCATATATAGCTTTGGCTTCTTCATCAGTAATATTAGGTGGATAAACAAGTTTGGCAACTTGACCAATAGATTTCAATTCAATCAGAATTGATTTACTGACATTAGGTTGATAGATTTGATTTCCATTGTTTTTATCTTTTTTTCAAATAATCTTATTACCTTTTTGTGCAAGAAAACAAGCATCACATATAACTCTTACTAAATTGTCTTTACTACTACTTATCCCTGAAAGATATAAATTCTAAAACTTGTATGAGCGGCGACCTGCGCGTGGTCGCTTCCCGTCTTTCGATTACTCGATAGACGGGATAGTTTATTGAAAGGATAGTGTAGGATTTTACAATGAATGATTACGCTATCTTTAGGGCGAACCCAAGGAGGAAAATCCGAGTCTGCAAGAGCAGGCCCGGAAAAAACCCCCTTCGAAGATTTATTGAAGAATCACTTGAACAAAAAAAAAAAAAAAAAAAAAATAACAGGAATCAACGTAGACAATAAATGTGAGGCGTGAGCGTCGTGTTCGAGTTCGAATAACGAGTGAAAATCGCCACGCGGGCGATGTAAATCGACATCGGGCTCCCGCGGACCGGCTGCAGACACAGTATAAAGCAAAAATTATCTTGCCTATGGTAAACGTTCTTTTTTATTTCTAAGTAGTGTATTCCGACTTTGAAAAAAATAATAACGTTTTTCAATCATGGGAATTAATTTCTTAATCAAAGGTTTAGACATATTTAAACGCTTGTTTTTTTTATGTTTTTTAAAAGAAGCATAAGACAGTTACTAGGGAAGACCGGGGCAAATTGTGACATTTTTTGGTTTTGAATTTTTTCTGAGATAAGTATTTAAGATACAAATATTTAAACGGTTTTTTCACCTTGTGACCTTCTAGTTTTCAAAAAAATTTTATTTGTGTTTTTTTATCACATTACTTTTAAAATAGAACACGAAATGTCTCACTTTGTCTCGTGTCACGAATTGCCCCAATTTTGGGGTAAATTGTGACAAGGCACGGGCAATTTGTGATAATTCTTTCAACGAGTTACAATATCTGAATTCATTTTATTTTTATGATTTATATTAACGCACACTTATAAAAGGTTTTTATTAATCAAATTGTACATTAAATGGAATAGAAATGGCAAAAAATCGTTAGGCTTTGTTTCCGTCATCTTCCGAACTGATAAAAACGATCTTTTATGAGACGATATGTGGCCAAGCGCCGATCCAATAGTAATTATTGTTGAGTGAGTAGAGTAGTAACATGTGAAGGCAGTTTCCAGCCAGATCTGACTTGTCATTTCATTATCTGTCAGAGTATAATCAATTATTTCCCTGACTATAATCGTCTTCTGTTGCAGCACTAGGAACAGAAATACTGCTTTCTATTAAAATATATTATTTTTTATTTCTTTTTTGTGCGCAATGTTTTTTTTCTTTGACTGATATTATCGTTATATGTTACATAGTGTTATTATTAACACTTTTGGACAACTTTTTTTTGGTTCTAATTTCGGTTTTTTGACGGCCATATGTCTATTATGCCGACTGTTCAAAATTTCAGGAAGCATACAGTCATAATAAAAACGTGTTAAGAAAGGCAACATTTTTTTCCAAAATCGTTTTTGTTAACATGCAGTGTTATTATGCTTTTTGGCGTTCATACAGCGAAAATGTAAAATTCATACTTTGTTATGTTAAGTTGACCTTTGATTTGATAAAAAATCGATAATTTAGGTTTGTAATATTTGGATTTTTTAAAATTAGAAACATTAGTTGAGGCAATGTACGAATAGCTTTCTCCATTGTTAAACTTTTAGCTAAAAGAGGACATTTAATCTCCACTGAACTTTATCGGGATCTTCATCGAGAAGTTTATCGGAAGAAACGCCCAAGCATAGATTTTGAGCGCGCCTCCCGCGCCGGAGGCAGGCCGCCCCGGACCACCGGGGCGCCGCACTGCGGACCGCCCACCCGGTGACCGCTCGGGCGGCCCGCCTTCGCGCACACGGGGCGTTTCACGGGCGCCGTACACCTGGCCGCCCGGTGCCCCGCCCCCCCGCAGCGGTAGCAAGTATCGCTCCTATCCTCCTTGCTACCGCATACGCTCCTGACGTGCCCCCTCTGCAGGCATCTAAAGCACTGCAGAGGGCGCACGCCCAGGAGCTCCGCCCTTATCCGGAACCAACTCCCCACCGTCAGGCGCCCCCCATCGACGGCGGCGATCCGGTTCGCCGCCGCCAAGGGGCATCGCGCCCAGACGGTAAAGAGGCCGCCCGGAGCTCTCCTGGGCTCCTCCAGCTTGATGTCCCCGACGGGACACCCTCCTTTGTCGGCCAGCGCTCGACCGATTTCGTCGGGCGTGACCGATTCTTTTAGGCCGCCCAGCCTAAGTTCGGCCATTTTGACCGGTTGGGTGACCCTAACCCCCTCCTTTCCCTCCAACACCTGGCGGAGCTTTTCCGCCAGGCGGTCGGCTCCGCCCTGGCCGTCCCTATTAGGGACTTCCAGGAGCAGAGTCCCCGTCTGCGCCCTTTTGGGCCTGACCTCGGAGACCCCGAGAGACGCCAGGTCTATCTTTGACCTGGCCTCCTTCAGGGTCTCCGCATAGGCCCCATCCTCACACGTGATGGCGACCGCCCGGGTGGCCGGCGTCCTCCTCGCCCTGCCACCCGGCGCACGTCGCACCACCACGCCGGCGGCTGCCGCCGGGGAAGCGGAGGGCACCGGAACCCCCCGGCCATCCCCGGCAGCACCGCCCTTACCCTTACCCCGCCGGGCAGCGCCACCCCGGGCCCCCGAGGGGGCGGCGAAGGCGACGCTCGCGTACGAGGGAGCCGCCCCGCCGCCCCCCCGAGGAACCGGGGCGGGGCCCGCGCCGGAGGCCGCCCCGCCCGCGCCCGCCGGCCCAACGGCCGGCGGGCCCGGCGCAGCGGCCCCCACCAGCGCGGGACCAGGAGCGTTCGCACCCGGGGCCCCCGATCCTCCGCCCCTCTTCCTCCTCTTCCTCCTCCTCTTCCTTTTCTTTTGGCGGCCTTTGCCGCCGCCGTCTCCATCGCCGCTCTCACTCGCGGGGAGAGAAGGAGAAGGAGAAGGGGAAGGGGCCCCAGCCGCCCCGCCGGCGACGGGGAGGGAAGGGCCGCCCAGCGGACCAGCCGCGGACAGCCCACCCCCCCCGACGCCGCCGGATCGCCGGGCCCTCCGACCCGCGCTTGCAAACGCGGCCGCCACCCCGGGTCTCTCGGGCAGCCATTCCCCAAAAATGGCGTCCAGCTGGGCCATGAAGGCCGCTTTGAGGTCCACCCCGGCGAGCAAGCGCCCAATTTGGGCGCTCACGGCCCCCTCGTTTGGGATGCTCCTCTTCCTCCCTCCCAGTGTGGGGAGCACGAGCGGGGGGAGCGCGACCAACCCGTCGCCGCCCCCGCCGCCCGGCCCCCCCCCCGCCCCGCGGGTCCCCCCGCCCAGGACCGGCCCGCCCTCGCCCCCCCCCTCCCCTCCACCGACCGCGGCGGGGAAAAGGGCGGGTCCATGTCCATCGCCGTGCGTCCCTCGACGCGCGGCAGGGAGAGTCGCGTCTCGCGGGTTCCCCCGTGCGGGGACGGCGACCTAATCCTGGCGGCCGCCTGTCGCCGCTCCAGGGACGGCAGTTCGGCCGCCCTATCCCTGAGGGCACGGTTTTTCTCCCTGAGTTGGCCGTTCTCTTTCCGAGCGGCATCCAACTTCTTCCTGAGGGCGGCCATCTCGTCGGCCGCCCTCTTCTCCGGCGGTTTCTGAGCCTGCAGCGACAGCAGCGTCGCACACGCCGCCGCCCTGCAGGTCTCCTCCCGTATTTGCTTCGCTACGGTGCTTTTGAGGCCTCTTGAAATGTTGGTGCACTTCAGCACCGCACTCGTAGCGACAGCCGCCGCCAAATCGTTCACCGGGGCCCTCCGGTACTCCTCGGCAAACCTTTCCATGATACTGGACCCCTGTTTCCGGAGCCTCTCAGAGAGCTCGGTCACGGGGTCCAGTATGGCCCTCTCCTCCTCTAGGGCTAGTTCCCTACGGGAGGCCTCTACCAGGCGCTCCTTGGCCTGGGCCAGTTGGACATAGTCGCCCGTGGTGGCTGGCCTTCCCCTCTCCTTTCTTTTTTCTCCCTCCTTGACGGGGCCACTCCCGCCCACTGACGGCTCACCGCCGCTGTCCAACACGGTGTCCGAAATTTCGGCCACCGTGGAGACCAGCGACGGCGTGGGCGAGACGCCTCCCTCCCTGCCTCCCGCGGCAGTCTCGCCTCTGGCCGACTTCCGTGAGCGGCCCTCATCAGCCCGGGACTCAATCTCCGACTCGGAGTCCCCGGGCACATCCGCGATTCGCTTAAAGCGTTTACCCCTTCCCGATCCCAAAGACATTTTAAAAGAAAAATCCGAAGAATCCCGCTCCCCATCACGGCTCCACCGACCGGGCGTGCCCTCACCCGCCCGAGAACCGACAAGCCGATTCCCGGACGGGGCCCCGAGTTCCCCCGGGGGGCCGGCATATGCCTCGGGCCGGGGGAATAATCATCCCCGGCACTGCGCTCCTGCCCCTTACTAACCCGCGGACCGGGGCATCAAGGCCTACGGCGCCGCGGGCTTTCAGGGGTCCCGGGTCTCCGACATGTATAGACATAATATTCTTCCATTGTTTGCTCAAAATAATATCAAATCTTTTTAGAGACTGATTTAATTGAATTATTTTTTACTGTCTCGATGGAGCAAGATGATATATTGGCCGACACTTTAGCATCATTCTTAATATTAAAGATTTCCTTAATTTTATCTCTGATCTATTTTTTTATCCTGTTTTTATCCGTGTTTTTATCCTGTGGGATCAGAGCTAAGTTCCCTTTTGTAAGGTTTATCAAGTTTTTTTGGATGATGTTCTTTATTGTTTGAATCTTTGCTTGAAACAATAATATGTGCACAAGTTTTTCTAGTTTTTTTTAACATTTTCTACATCACTAATATCAGTTGTTGTTCTGCTAAGGACACTTTTTATAGCATTATTATAATTAGCTGTAATAAAACTTATTTTTATTATTGTACGCTATTAAGAAATTATTTATGATTATTATTATCTTACGTGCAGTTCCAAATATCTGTGTGATACTTAAATCTCTTCAATTTTCGTCGGATTTACCCAGAAAAAAAATTTGGTCATATCAACCAAATTTTCATTGAATCTCGACCTACTGAACGTTTGAGAGCGTGCGAGGGATGAGTGAGAGCGTGAGAGCGCTCGATGGGTAGGAACGATAAATGTGAGTGAGAGCATGCGAAGGATGAGGATTAGTGAGAGTATGTGATGGGTGAGTGCGAGACCGTATAAAGATAACTGTATATGTACGCAGCAGGCGAGAGCGATAGCGCACGATTAGTGTGAGTGAATATACGAAGGATGAGCGAAAGAACGCGATAAATGGAAGTGAGAGAATGTGAGTTTGGCAGAAAACATATAAGGGACATTTCTAAACAAAACCGTAATTATTAAAATAATTTTACAAAATATATATGTATCGTCGAAAACTTCTCAAACGGCGAGAACCTTTCGTGGTTAGGGATAAGATGGAAATTAAAACACAATTATATTTGAGCGATAGGAAAAATCCTTTATTTGCTCATTAGGGGAAAAGCCTCGTAGGCATAAAAACCCCTTTCTTTGATTATCTACCTTGAGTCGGAATGTTCCAGAAGTCTTACATTTTGTCTCACACATACACACACACTTGTTCGCATTTACTTTTAGCTTTCGCTTTCTTTATTTCGAGGCCTCGTATGATTTTAGCGCGCGTGACGCAGCCCGTAAGCATACGCCTTCTTTATTGCTCCACAACGAGCTACAATTATGCTCGAATAATCGAGCTGCAGGATAATGAATATCCGCAATACGCGCATCGTGCTCTTATTCGCAGGATTTAGTATCCGCCGTGAGACACGACCGCGCCCTTAACGCAGGATTTAACATCCGCAAGTGAGACGCGTAAAGCGTCTTTCTTATTATATTAATTGTGCACTTTGGTCACTCGCGAGAATCCGTACTTCTATTGCCGTCCGCACAGAACGAAGATGACTCACTTACTGTTCGTCATTGTCGTGCCTGAATTAACACGCCTTTTTTTCCCCCAAACGCGCTCTGGCCCTTGCCCCCTCCATTCTACGCGATTCAAGTTCGACGCCCCTAGCCACCGTCCGATCACGGTCGAGAACACCCCCTCCGAATTACATTCTCGTTCCGTGGAACAATATATTTTTCTTTTATTACATTTTTTAAATATTTTTATAAATATTACCAGAAGTTTACCAGAAGGGATTAATATTTAGAACACAGTCTTGGTCATTTATTATATTTTGATAAATCTTTAATCATTTGCATTTTCAGGCAGTAGTAATATTTCTTTTTCTTCTTCTAATACTTGAGGTATGTTGTATGTTAAGTCAGTTCTTAATTTAATCCATGGATATTGTTGTAATTTTCTTAACACTTCCAGGATTTATATGTAATTTTTTTGTTAATATTTTAATATCTTTAAAAATGAATTCTTCATCCAATTTTATGTCTTTATAAAATGATTTATCTGTTAATATAAATGATGAAATATCTTTTTCATTTTTAATTTTCCTTAATCCAGTTAATACATCAAATAAAATCCCCTCCATATTGTCGAATTAATATTAAATAAAACAATAATTTTAAATTTTAATGGGGTTTTTTCATAATCGTCCACGAATAAGGCGGCATCTCAAAAAGCCGCCTCAGATCGGCGGTCCCTACGCGCCAGTAGAATATGGTTAAACGATGTTATCGTTTTGAAAACGATTGACTTCGCGGAGATACCGCGTCTGCAGCATTTTTTCAATGTTTATAAATTTGCGAATGCGGATTTCAGACGACGAGAACCAGGGATAAAAAAAATTATAATTAAAAAAATTTGTTACAAGTATTTATATACTAACTAGCAATCGCTATTACTAAATTACCTGTTGGCTTACAGGCCTGCGCAATGATACCAGGTTCCCTAGTACCATGTTTTTTGACGTTGGTGTGGGAATCGATATTCTTATTGTCGCTCGATACAAGACGCGTTGAACTGGCACCTCGTCCACATAAATATACTGAAAAAAAAAATTTAATATTTATTAATTACATTTCAACACTTTTAATAATTTACTTTTACTACTCACACCTTCTGCCGGATACGGGATGTTCACTGAATATATGTTGCGGCGATATTGAAAAAAATTGATGGGCCAAGAGCTGGGACGCGTAGGATTTTTCGTAAAAAAACGGAACAATTTTTTTTATGGCAGTAAAAAAATTCTTTGAGACGATATGTGGCCAAGCGCCGATCCAATAGTAATTATTATTGAGTGAGTCAGTAGTAACATGTGAAGGTAGTTTCGAGCCAGGTCTGACTTGTCATTTTATCATCTGCCGGCATAATATAATCAGTTATTTCATTGATTATAATACAATCGTCTTCTGTCGCAGCACTAGGAACAGAAATATTTTTATTGAAATATATTATTTTTTATTTCTTTTTTGTGCGCAATGTTTTTTTTCTTTATTGACTGATATTGTTATATGTCACATAGTGTTATTATTTACACTTTTGGACAACTTTTTTTTTTGGTTCTAATTTCGGTTTGTTGATCGGCATATGTCTATTATGCCGACTGTCCAAAATTTCAGGAAGCATACAGTCATAATAAAAACGTTAAGAAAGGCAACATTTTTTTTCTAAAATTGTCTTTGTTAACACGCAGTGTTATTATGCTTTTTGGCGTTCATACCATTGTTTTTGCGTACACATATATATTTTTTACATGTATGGATAACGGTAGTAGTAACTACTCTATCCGTATGTATAGGAGGATGGTGGCAGCGGCGGCAGCTGGGCTGGGGGCGGAGGTGGTGGGTATGCTGGAGGAATATACGTATAGGGATACATATGTCTTCCAGTATACAATTTTTTTTTTCTTTTTGGATGGCCCGTCGCATCCAATTATTGATTTGCTGCAAAACAAAAAAGATGTCAAATGTATAAAGTTATTTATAAACTAATTTATAGATTATAACTATTTTATAGATTACTTACGTTTTTATGTAAAAAGCCTTTTTTTTCCTCTTTCTTCTTTTCATATATAGCGAAAATGTTAAATTCATGCTTTGTTATGTTAAGTTGACTTTTGATTTGATAAAAAATCGATAATTTAGGTTCATAATATTTGAATTTTTTAAAATCAAAAACTTTAGTTGAGGCAATGGATGAATAGCTTCTTCTGCTGTTAAATTTTTAGCTATAAGAACATTTAATCTCTACTAGACTATCTTCATCGAGAAGTTTATCGGAAGAAACACCCAAGCATGGATTTTCATAATCAATAAATAATCCGCATGGTTTAATTTTTTTATTTAATTTTATTGATAAATCTTGTTTTGCTATTTCTTCCATATCGCGATCATATTTTGTGGCTGCAATATCGATAGATGAAAAAAAAACAAGATATTTTTTTTTTTTTCATTAACAGTTACTTGTCAATCACTTTGCTTTACGGTTTTGTGTTCAATTCCTTTCTAATTTTTTCCATTTTCAGGCAATTTTTTTAGATGTTTTTGTTTTAATTGTCAGGGAACAAGTCTGGTTTTTGCGGCCCATAATAATCGTCAATTCCTACGCCTTTTTTCGATTTTTTGATTTTTTTCTATTTTGCAAGATTCTTTGGTTTGATCTGTTTTTCTTTTTTGTCACATGTCTAGATTTTTGATAAGAGAAGTCACACTATTACTTACTGTTTTGTGTAATTCGGTAAGAACTTGTTGCGTGTTATGTTGAGGAACTGCCGCAATTCTGGTATTGCGGATGTTCCTCGTATATAGTTTCGTTATCACTTGCATTACATTTTATATATTATTAATGATGTGGTGAGTCACATTGGCGATCATTTGGAAGTTATATTTCATGGTAGAGTGAGTAGATTCACACCGACGCAGACTCCGAAGTGATTTACGTATCAATTGTCAAATAAGCATGTTTAAAAATTTGGTTGGTGTGAAGTATGTTCATAAGCACTCGCGCCCGAATTATATCTGTATTAGAAGGTGGAAACACGCGATCGATGCGATTCTAGTGGCCTGGCTTTGGTACTCTATAATGTACATATTTGTTGATATTACAAGATTCTATACATATACAAACACATAGCTACGAATTTCTCGTACTATAGAAGTTTTTCTATATCGATTTTCCACAAATTTTACGCAGACTTTAGAGTGAAATAATTCTGCATAATTATTTGTCACATTAGCATCGAATTGTTCGAATAAGCGCTCAGACATGCGATTTTGTATTTTGGAATGTAGATTGTACAATTTAAGATACGGAACATAATTGATCTTTTCATTGTTTTTACATGAACGATTACATACCTTACGTCGTTTGTGTTTATTAAACATATTCTTTGGGATGTTTAATATATCTTTTCGTAATTCTTTAGCTAAAATATGTTGAGGCTTGGTTTATCTTTTTCTACATTCATATAATTCTATTTTTTCTAATTTTTAATATTATATTTTTAATAATATTTTATAATTTTATAAACTCGCAATTTCTTTGCAACTTTGGATCAGTTTTTTTTACAAGAATGTTAAAGTGTCTATAGAAATTTTGTAATAAATGATTGTTGCATTCTATTTTTTGCATTATTACCATTAGCTTCTTATATGGATTACAGTTTAAGATGGCCTGATACATGTTACTATCGCCATTGGCAATGAGTATTTTATAAACTAGACTGTGCATTTGAATGCTATATTTAAATCCTTCTACAATAGCACCACTGTCCAAGAATGAGAACTTATATTACGGTTAAAATTTTTATAGCATTTATGGATATTTGTGACTTATCTATTTCTTTCTGTTGTGCCAAATGACATGCTGTGCATAATTTATTGCGAATTTTAACAAGAACTACTCGACGACTAACAACGGAACTGGAATATTCTTGCACTAATGTTTTTTTTTTGCCGGGAAAAAGCGGGAGCATAGCCACGATTGTTAATTCTGACGCCCGAGCACACAAGCGGCATGTCGTATCTACATGCGCATATTTATTTTATAATAACAATATTATAAGTTAACACAAGCAAATTAATAAGACACATGAAAAACAAGCAAGCACGCAGTTATTGTTAATATATTGCGCGCATGACTTCTAGCACTCTAGTAGAGTACACAGGTGTGTTCAGGAAATATCTCCAGGCCATATCTCCATCCGCGACACTGGCTGCCTTCATAACGGGACGCCAGTAGTCGCAGAATTCGACGGACGCCTGCGTTTTGAATCATCATCGAGTATATGTGAGAGGCAGGTTTTACAGTTCTTGTATAGGGATTGTGTGTGGGCAAATTCCTTCTTTCTTTTCTGCTTCCTGTTCTCTTTGACGATAAGAGGATCGGGCCGACAGTAGAGCATCTCTCGCCGTGCCTACGAGAGTATCAGCCTCAAAGCTGCGGAATGCTGAACTCTGCTCTATGAGTTGTATATGCCGCAACCTTTGAGAACTTTGCCCAGGGGGTGCCCTGATGTGCGCTTGGGTTGCTTACACTTTTAATGTCAGTTGTCTCCATGGCCGTTATTGAAACGGCCTCAGTTTCTATCATCGCTGTGCCAGTCCCGTCGTTCTCATTGATGTCAGTCGCACTGCGCGATGCGCAATGCGGCCGCATCTCTTGACAGAAGCCTCTAATCATCTCACGGTAAGCTTCTTGTCGACGCTTACCCTTGATAGCTCCGAGATTTCTATCAGGGATTCTCTCTAGTATTGATTCATAAAGAGCTAAGGTGGCTGCAACCTCAGCACGAACCATGAGACGAACTTTCTCTACAGATCATCTGGCCTTTACACGCTCGATATTAACGGTTTGCTGCCTCAATTTGGGCTCTAGCTACGTGCACCCCTAGATCACCGTTGGTCCGGAACTCCTTGGGGCAGTGCTCACATCTATATATCTCTTGGCTGCCGTGTTCAGTCATGGCTCTATTATTTTGGCTGCCGTGTTCAGCCAGGGCTCCATCAGGAGTGGATTGCTTAAAGCCAGATATGACCCCGTTAGGGTCCTCTGCATCGGCAGAGCAGTCGCGTTTTGCGTTACCCGACCACCGTCGACGACCCAGCCGAGACGCGTCTTTTGTAAGTAGAAATCGTGTTCGTCGCGTGACAAATTGATTTGATCGATGGAGAATAATGATAGCGTCGCTTCGGAACCGATCAACAATTCGACGCGGCAAATGAAAGTCGGGATCGGCCAATCGAATATTCGAGGGGATTTTAACCATATTTTGCGGGAATGTCTCCGACGGAATCAAGTCCGAGATGATCGGTATTGTTAAACAGGTTAGTTTTTTGCTGAAATTATCGTGAATAGAATGCACGATTATCTGCACAATGCCCTTTGACACCGTGTTCGTTGCGTTGATTGCGCCAATGTTCGTTATTTGCATCGTTGTCGGCATCCGTAGACGATTCACGACGCGCTCGGAGATGAAGTTGGCGGTTACGTATGTGTCGAGCAGCGCACGACATTTGACGAACTCGTTGTTATGACCGCGAATACGAATTATTGCACTGTTAACAATTGTGGCGTCGTATTGCGTGACAGCAGCGCAAGATTCATCCAGAAGTATCCAGACAGTATCCATGTACGCAGGATTCTAGATCCAACGGATCAAGCTTTGAAGATCGAGCCGTAGCCTTAGGAGAGGATAATGTTTTCTTTTCTACTGTGTTTCTTCGTGTTTGGTCGGCCATTTTGCTTTTTGTTGTTTCTTTTTTTTGTCACTGTTTTGGTTTCTGCAACTCCTAATCTGTTTTGGCAGTCCGGGTCCAGGTCTAGGTTCAGGTCCGGGTTTAGGCTGTGACCGATGTTAGGAGATTTGGAAAGAAAATGTTTCGGAATAAAGAAATAAAATAACAAACTCCCGTATGCGTCGCTTCTTCACAAACGTGTACGTATTCGCGTTTTCTCACTTTATTTATATTACATAAAATCTGAACGCGTCGCTTTTTCACAAACGTGTCCGGAAAAGATACGATTCTTGATCGAAAGAATTTTGGAATTACTTTTTCGATATCACCTATTCGCATTCGGCGATAGAGCAAATGTTTCTTTGTTGTTGCGGTTAACTATTCCGCGGAACTTTTGATTATATTCTAAGATCGCGAATATGTGTCTCGCGGAGTTTATAGCTTGACGGTGGCTGCGAGACGAAAGCTCTCAGGACAATGTATTGTCCTTTTATATACGGTGTTGAGCCGTCGCGCGTCCTCTGACTGCGTTAGTTAATTAGCTCTTGTCGTGCGTTGTTGCTGGGAAGTCTGCACAATCAGCTTGCGCTCTCGATTCCCGGCATCACTGCAGTTTGTTTTGACTCGCTCCAGCCAATGATCGCTCGTCGTGACAGCTCTTCAATGCGTCGTTTCTCTCCACTTGTGATTTGACCAATCAGCTTGTTTTGCGAGTGAGATTTCTGTTAACGCATTAAAAGGTGCGTGTTGGCACTTGAAAGTACCGATTATATCAGAGATGTTTTATTTTGGGCTTAGGGTTTATTTTAGCAATTGTACCTTTTAGGTATCATCTCGCTGACTTGGTGCCCCTTCGCCAAATTGCTCGAGAACACTGTATTTTGCTTACAAACTAATTCTAACACTAATTTATAATATGGTTATCTACATACAATACGAATATGAAATAAGAAAAGTTACGTATAAATGAACAGTTACTAATATGAATAAAACGAAATAATATTCTATTAGCTGTTGTCGCAGCTTTTGCATTGCTTAACGTAAAACGACTTTACTTAACAATTTGAGTGATACTCGCTGTCTCGAGTAGTCTAATGTTTATACTATTGAGAAAATTATAATAAATTGAATATATACTATTAAGATTATGATACTGAGAAATATTATGCGCGGTGCTTTGCCGCTGTGACGTGCTTTGATGTTTGCTGGCTAGCCAGACCAAGGAGGAGGGGGAGGGGTCCGTTACGGTAATGAGGGAAATCCCAGTAATCCTGCTCCAACTAAGATGGGCCTTGCAGAGATTGCTGCTGCTGCTGCTGCTGCGTGCGAGTCGGCCTGGGTGGATAAGACCTTAGTTGCGCAGCGCCTTATTGTCGCCTTTGTACGGGATTTATCTTCTTTAGGGCTTGGATGCTCTCCAAAGCTTCACTGAGCATACTTTTTAATGTATCCTATTCACGCCGCAGAGCTCTTTCGCTTTCCCGGGCCTTCCGGGAATCAAGTTTGCACGATTGTACTAGACGGTTTATCTTTTTCATCACATTCGTTACTGTGGGGAGCTTACCGTCTGTCTCAATCTGAGGACATTCGAAAGGTCGTTAAGGGAGTGTTTGAAAGGGATTATATTCAAAATACATGTAAGAGAGAAAGACTGCAGAGATTATAGCTTATCGAAATATATATCTACATATTTATATCCGTTATATAATGATAAATTAATGTATACATGAGGATTTATATACACACACGGGTAGTTTTAGAATAATTAATATTTTTAAAACTAAAAGTTTTTTTGCTAATTTTGGCTCGGATTCATATTTACAACTGGATGGCACAATGGAGTAGGCAGAAGCGTATGCCTCACTCGGAGAAACTCACTTCGACCATTAAAGTGCAAACGCCACAGTTCCTGGACGATATCCCGCTTAGCCTCTCGTACGTCGCGTTGTCTCGCTCTCATTTTTTGGCGCACCAGGTTCGCGACACCACGATCCGCGATGTCAAAGTTTGCGGCGCTGGGTGATCTCGCTTTGTTCTCTTTCAAGGATGTGTGTGGGTCCTGAGACGGGAAATTTTGCGTGGGTGCATAAATCACTCTAGGAAGAGTGCCTTCAAATAAGGTAGTTGGATCTACTATAAATCTTTCTAATCTCAAATTATAATTAACAGTAATCCAAGGAACACATGCAGCAATTCTTGGAATCGTTTTTATTTTAGAGTTCAAACTTCCCCGCCTCTAGTTTGAGTGTTTATTTCATATTTAACTCTTAACATATCTATAACCAATTTGAATACATTATGATATATCTTATCTTTAATTTTTGAGAACATGGCATATCTATTGATGAATATTAATGCAATATACTGCATACCTTTATGAAAATCTGCATTATTTGTAAATTTGAATTCTTTTATTTTTTCTTTAATTTTAATCTTAGCTTTAAATTCTTCTAGTAGTATAGGGTCTGCAGCCACTCTAGCTGAATGATTAGAATGAAGTTTATGTAGCAAAAAAGGCTAACATCTCTCTAGGATTAAATTTTTTATACTTTGCTAATTTAGACATCATTTTAAAATAAGGCAACTGAGTGGCCATTTCTTCTAAATTCATGGTATTAAACATAGCTTTTGCTGCATCATCACTTAATTCTAATTCAGTTATTATAGATGTTAATTGGACTGCATAGTTAACATCTCTAGTGATTGCTTGAACTTTTGCAACTAGTCCATTATCTGCTATCTTGTTCGTTTATTTGCTCTTTTTATAGGGGTTCTCAATCTAGGTCTTATGTTAGATAAAACAGCCTGTTCAAATAGTTGTTCAGATTATCAAATAAGCTAGAACCTTGTGAAGAAATCTCTTTGTTTTCTTTGTCTAATTGACCAGTTTGTGTTGATTTCTTCTCCACTTTTCTCACTTTAACTATTCTAGGCCTTGGAATTTTAATAAGATCCAACTCTCTTAAACTAGTTCTATAATTACTAGTCTCAGGGTATTGACTAACAAAATTTCTCATGCAAAAATGCTTTGGAGAGCAATTGCAAGTTTCTTACTTTCAATATTCTTATTTCACTAACGCTATTAGAACTCATATGTAAAATACTTTATTATGTTTTTACAAAAATGTGCCCGTCAATGTGCAACAAAAATGCTCTACTAGCACCTTTTCCAGGTTTTCTTTCTCATTTTTTTTTCTTTCCCATTTTCCTCTTCTTCGGTCCTCCATTGTGCGCTAAGTGACGGTTGCGTTATAAACGCTTTTTGTTTCATAAAACGGGAATAAATAAATTTATGTAGGCGTGTACGTGAACTCGCTTTAATGGAATCTCGTATTGCTAAGGCCTCGACTTTTTACCGCAAACGTCAGTGAGTTTCTAGTTCTTGAACGCACTTCGTACAAAAAAAAGGCCTAAGAGTTCTCCGATTGCGAGAGTTACTCTATTAGCTAGCTGTTGAGTAGGTCTGAAAGAGCACTATACCCACACTCAGCTTGAATTGATTTCTCGCCGTAGGTGGTCTTTATAATGCGAGAGTAATTTTGATTCCACATAAGAAATTAGTGTCTTATCTTAAAAGAAGTTATGGTTATATAGAATGCACGAGACGTATTATTACAAAAGTTGGGTTGTGTAATGATGTTTAACTTATATAATTCTAAAATCAATTTTAATTGTAGCCAGCTTTGTATGTGATATACTAATGTAAACCAAGGTAACCCATTGTTAATAGTAATGTAGATACATTAAATGAATTAACCTATGGAAATAACAGTATAGTTTTACAATATATCTTTGGAATTATATATTGAATTAAAATTTCAAGACTGATATTTTTAATTTTAGTTTGTCCAATGTTTCTCGATTTACGGTGGGATATCAAATGTGTGTGTATTACCCTTGATTTTTTTTACAGTGATTGAATATCTCTTTGTTAATCGTCTCCTGGAAGTATACGTTTGATCAATAAACTTTTGTATATCTCCACATGCATTGGGATAATCTAATTCTGTTGGCAATTCACTTATTTTGATGCCTGTTTGCTTAAATTCTTTTATTTATTTTATTAATAATTTTTCTGTAATACTTACAATTGTCACTTTTAAAGGTCGAATATTTTTTATTTTTAGTTCTTTAGGGTTAATTACAATAGATGTTTCAAAAATAGGTTTCATACAAAAATTGCAAGGAGTTGTTACAGCCCATACTTCTTTACTTCTAAACTTATCAAATTCTAATTTTTGGTAATTTACTGAGACAGCATAACAGTATATATGTAAAAAAGTGATTTTAAAGTGCTCTTTACTTTGTTTAAATATTAAATGACTATTTTTGATACCAGTTACTTGTTGATAAATATTATTTACAATTAGTGGTAATTTTAAATTGTAATTTTGTTTTTTATTTTTTCCAAATTGAAACTACTTTTTACAAGATTTGCTTTTTACAAGATTTGTCAACGTTCGTGCTATCATCGAGTATTGATAAATAAATTTACAGAAGTATTCCGTAAGGCTAAGAAAATTCTGTATACTCTTGATATAAATACTCAATTCTGGTTTGAAGAAATCGACATTTTCGCCATTTAATGCGCAGGCCGGTTTGGCTCGACGTTTTCAATATGCATTTTAAATTTTCTATGGCTTTTTATCTCGCGAAGGTATAATTAAATCATTTATGTAAATTGGCATGATCTCTTCGGAAATCAGTTCTTTGAATACGGTGTTTATAAACTTTTGGAAGACAACAGAATAGTTACAAAGCTCGAAAGGCATTTGTATAAATTTATAATGTCCCGTAGAAACTACGAAAGAAGTAAACTTTTTGCTTTCTTTTGCTTTTTGCTTTTGTCGGCTACCTTGATACGAAAAAACTCATTTTTCAAAACGAGTGAACTATAAAATTTCGCGTCCTGCAATCTATCTTTAATCAAGGGCAACGAATAATTGTCTTTTATGATTTTCCTATTTAATTTGTAAAAATCTACGCAGATTCCTATATCACCGTTCTTTTTTCTAATTAAAATAAAGGGACTTTTTTTATAATTACATATATTCTTAAGTATTTATTATACAAGAACATATAACGTATGTGAATATAGTTTATAAGCTAAACTGTTAGTGTGTATGTTAATATTTTATATATAATATATAAATGTTTGTCATATGTTATATGTTGTATATTTAGGTATATGTGTTAAAAAAAAATTTATATATTTTATGTTTATGTATTTCACTCAGGATATTTTTTCATAATTAATTCAGTATATTATTAAGTATTTATGTAGATAAATATTTTTATAAATATATGTTTACATATGTGTAAATACAGTTTGATAAATTGTTAGTCAGAGTGCATACATATATTTCGCACATATTGTTCGACATTTTCTTCTTTTAAATAAGTTGAAAATTGTAATTCTACATGAAATTACATTGTATTTAATTTTATACAGATACATGTTCACGTATTTCATTCAGGTTATTTTTTTTTTATTAACTCTTACCCGGTACTGTGAGGTTAATTTGACCTCAACTGAATTCAACCTTTAAATAACTATTTAAAATTCACGAAAACTGAAAATTTTCACATACTTAAGATCAAATTTTAATTAAAACAACTATTTTGTCTCAAAGTAAAATGTTTGAATGATAATCTGTAATTTTTTCAAGTCACTAATGATAAAGTCAATATCTTCTTTGCGGCAAGCATTTTTGTTTTGCGGTCCTAACAGACCCCATGGTACCAGTTCTGAAATTCCACTGAAGTACCGGGTAAGGATTAATATAATTAATTTTATATATTATTAGACATATTAAGTATTTATAGAAATATGTTTACGTACATAGTAAAGTCCAAAAATTTTAAGTTTTGAGATTTTGAAACTGAATTTGATCTCGCATATCTAGCGACCCAACATTTGCTGTTATTATTATGTATACATCCGTACCGCTTTATTTCAAATATAATTTTAATAGTTGAATTAAAATAGACGTGTTTTTATTTCGGGCCAGAAATTTTGGATCTTATTGCGTACGTAAACATATATCTACGGTAAATAAGTAAATAAATAAATACATATATATAATATATATAATATGTATATCTTCTACTACGCGTATATGAATATTTATAAGCTAAATTATTCATTACGGAATGCATTTTAATACATTTCGTAAATATTGTTTGCGTTTGAGCATGTATCTATATAATTTTACGTATGTAAACATATTTCTATGTATTTATAATATTTCTTATAGGTAATTGAACATTTTTGATTGTTTATTTTATTTTTTGTGCACGTATTTATTAAATAAATACGAAATTTCTTTTAAATTAAAAAGTTTGTTATATTTGAAAAAATTATGTGAAGTCTATTTTTTTATATAGTTTTTTATAAGTATAATACATTTTCCGTTATTCAAACGTATAACAATTTTAAAAATGTTTTATATTTTACAATAAAAGTTAAGTACACATATATAATGGATTATTAATTTATATTATTAACAATGACTTTAATGTAATAAACAAAAATATAGTGCAATAAATTGTAGTTCTTAATGTTAATATTTTTTGAAACAAACATTTTCAAAAAATTAAATTGTATTCTTTTAGATATTATTTATTTGACGTCTTTTAAATCGACGCATTAGAAAGTTTATCGTCATTATTATTAAATATAGAACAAATATTAAATTAACAAATTTAATGTTCTATATTTAATTTCTATGGTTAATTTCTTATAAATAATTATTTTAAACTATTCTTGCAATAATTTGTATGTTTAGTTTGATTAATTTTCAATCTTATTTGATTGCGATGAATTTTCTATAATATTGACAACTTATTTATACTGTTAAATATGACGTAATCACAATCAGGGAAACTTTGAAATATGTATTAGCACTGAAGAGGACTCGAATCGGGAGTCGAAACGACTGCGTTTTATTTGTTAATGTATTTGTATTACATTGCAACGCAATTTAACATCTTAAGTAGTAAATAAAAAACTTTGTGCTGGTTCTTATTGGGTCGTTTTTTTAATGTTTTAGTTATTATTATGTTACCTTTAAAATGGCGTTCCTGGATATCCAACTCTCGAATACTTAACCCGTTATGGCCCCACTGGTAAGTATAATTATCAGAAACATTTAAAAAATTCATAACTCGGCTAAAAATCTAGACATCTTTGATTCTTTTTACCATTGTAAATCTTTTATTAAAAGATGTGATATCGATTGTACGTAGCTTCAGTTTAATTTTTGAAATAGAACATCAAGAATGAGATCATGTTTTAGGCACTTAACCAAAGTGGTTAAAATTGTTACTGACGCTTAATAGCATATTGTAAATGAGTAAACTGATATCTGGTTTACATTTAGAAGTCTTTTTAGTTGCAAAAGTTTAGTTGCATAACAGAAAATAAAAAAAGACGCATTTAATATAGTAGACATGAGTTTCTAAAAAATCAACGGATCTTTATAAAATTTGAAATATCTATATTTCGAAAGTGGTATGAATTACTGACATTTCACAAGACTAAACGTATCTTTTTATTGGCTTTGCAGATCGCAAAATCTTTTTAAGTAGCTAAAATACACATTTAAAAAATAGGAGAAACGATGAATTTTACTAGAAAATCGAACAAAAGTTAAAAATTTTATTTATTTTTGGCTCATGCAACTGTCACTTGATATTTATTTAGCTTGAAATAAAGCCTCTAAATAGGCTAGTACCTGGAGCTCAAAATCGGGCCTAATCAGCAACTAATTCCTTCAAGCAATTTTATTGATTGTTATGGTATATTGGACCAAAAAAGTGGAAAAACCGCAAAATGCTATTAAATTCAGAGGTACGTTTTCAAGATATAGAAAAAAAGGGTAGGTTCTCATTAAATTCGAAATATCTCGAAAACGAAGACAAGTACGAAAAAATTGCTAGAGAACATTTTTGTAAAAAATTAAATTTTCTATCGAATGTTTTTTTTTAAATTTTTACAATTTTTTAAAATTAAATGAGCAAAAACGGTGGCAAAAAATGACGAAAATTTGCAAAAATTTCCAATTTTTACATTTTTGTTTATAACTAATATTTGCCTTAATAGGATCGACTATATGCTTACAAAAATTTAAAGTATACATTATAACGAACAAAATGAGCACTTGTTAAAATATTTTCCATTAATAGTTACCGAGATATCGTTGATGGAAGTTAGGCATTTTTACTCAGTTTTTCGCTTTTGCGGTTAGATTTGAACGAAAAGTTTTTTTTATTGCATATATCTCAAAAACTATGCATTTTATGAAAAAAATACAAGACATCTTTTTTGTTGCAAATTAAATTTTCTATCGAATGCACATATGGAAATAGCAATTAAGCAATTTCATAAAAAATACTGGTAAAATGTACATCAACTAGAAGTTTTGACTTATAAATATTACATACGTGTAAAATAAATTAAGACATTATAAATCAAATATTAATATCTATATATGTTGGTTTAAACTTTTTCTATATTAATCTTCTATACAAAATGCCGTATTATCTAATATTATATCTATTTTCTAGTTAATTTCTACAGTAAAATCTTCTACTGGCTCTTATTTTTGCATTATCTTAATTGATACCTTGACACTCTTTACAGAATACTGTGCATTGCAGCCCGAATTTCTTGCAACTACAATTTTTTTGCAATTTTTAATGGACTTGCATGATATTAATGTCAGTAACGAGTGGTGCTGGGTCTTTCATCATACGAACAGGCATTAGTCCATTTTTTGTGGTCTTTCTGTTCCACTGTAACGGATTCAAATTTTCACCGTACCACTGTTGGATTTGAAAGTATGCTCGTTTTCCATGTAATTTCCCGGCGTCAGCAGTTGGAGGCAGACATTTTTTGCTACACGCCGACCTGGCCTGCAGTTATCTCTCCTCACGCACGTGGCTACGATACGTCTTTTGTTTGTATGCATTGTTTGGACGCCAGAATTGGTGAGGTATGCTGAACTTTCTCCAAAACAGCAGCGTGTGACAAGACGTGTCACGTTACGACATGTCAGATCGCACGTTTACGAAAAAATATTTAAACCAGATGCATCTATTTAGACGGCACTGGAAAAATTAATAATTCCTGAAGCGTCTATTTAAATGGAACTGGAAAAAATAATTAAACTAAAAGATGCATCTATTTAGACGGCACTGGAAAAATTAATTCCTGAAGCGTCTATTTAGATAAAACTGGAAAAAATATTTAAATTATAGATGGATCTATTTAGATGGCACTGGAAAAAATAATAATTCCTGAAGCGTTTATTTAAAATTTTATAATACCATATGCATCTATTTAGACAGCACTGGTAAAAGTAATATAATAAATGAAGTGTCTATTTAGATGGTACTGGTAATATTACATATATCGAAACTAGATGCGTATATTTAGATGGTATTGATAAAAATAATTTAAAAAATATACATAGATTAGAATCGGAGAAACGAAAAATAATATTGGTTGCGTTTTACGGCACTGGGCGATGGAAAGGCTCATTTCTCATAAATATAAAATAATAGCTGAAGCGTCTGTTTGGACGGTACTGATTAAATCATAATATCGGAAGCGTCTATTTAGACGGTACTGATAAAATTATTAATATCTGAAGCGTCTATTTAGATGGTACTAATAAAATTATAATATCGGAAGCGTCTATTTAGACGGTACTGATGAAATTATTAATATCTAAAGCATCTATTAAAATAAGGACGGCACTAGTAACATTAAAAATACCTGAAGCATCTATGTAGATGGTACTGGTAAAATTATATATATCAAAACTAGATGCGTCTATTACTTAGATGGTATTGATATAATTAATAATTTAAATACATACACAAATTAAAATTGGAGAAACAAAGAACAATATTGGTTGCGTTTCACGGGACTGGGCGATGGAGGGGCCCATTTCTTATAAATATAAAATAATAGCTGAAGCGTCCGTTTGGACGGTACTGATTAAATTATAATATCTGAAGCGTCTATTTAGACGGTACTGATGAAATTATTAATATCTAAAGCATTTATTAAAATTAAGACGGCACTAGTAACATTAAAAATATTTGAAGCGTCTATGTAGATGGTACTGGTAATATTATATATATCAAAACTAGATGCGTCTGTTATTTAGATGGTATTGATATAATTAATAATTTAAAATGCATACACAAATTAGAATCGGAGAAACGAAGAACATTAATGATTGCGTTTCACGGACTGGACGATGGAGGGGCCCATTTTTCATCAATAGAAAATAATAGATGAAGCGTCTGTGTGGACGGTACTAATTAAATTATAATATCTGAAACATCTATTATAATTAAGACGGCACTAGTAACATTAATAATACCTGAAGCATTTATGTGGATGGAACTTGTAATATTATATATGTATATCAAAACTAGATGCGTCTATTTAGATGGTATTGATATAATTAATAGTTATAAAAAAATTAGAATCGGAGAAACGAAGAACAATATTGGTTGCGTTTTACGGGACTGGGCGATGGAGGGGCCCATTTCTCATAAATATAAAATAATAGCTGAAGCGTCTGTGTGGACGGTACTGATTAAATTGTAATATCTGAAGCGGCTATTTAGATGGTACTGATGAAATTATAAGACGGCACTAGTAACATTAAAAATACCTGAAGCATCTATGTAGATGGTACTGGTAATATTATATATATCAAAACTAGATGCGTCTATTACTTAGATGGTATTGATATAATTAATAATTTAAAATGCATACACAAATTAGAATCGGAGAAACGAAGAACAATAATGGTTGCGTTTCACGGACTGGGCGATGGAGGGGCCCATTTTTCATAAATAGAAAATAATACCTGAAGCGTCTGTGTGGACGGTACTAATTAAATTATAATATCTGAAACATCTATTATAATTAAGACGGCACTAGTAACATTAATAATACCTGAAGCATTTATGTGGATGGTACTTGTAATATTATATATGTATATCAAAACTAGATGCGTCTATTTAGATGGTATTGATATAATTAATAGTTATAAAAAAATTAGAATCGTAGAAACGAAGAACAATATTGGTTGCGTTTTACGGGACTGGGCGATGGAGGGGCCCATTTCTCATAAATATAAAATAATAGCTGAAGCGTCTGTGTGGACGGTACTGATTAAATTGTAATATCTGAAGCGTCTATTTAGACGGTACTGATGAAATTATTAATATCTAAAGCATCTATTAAAATTAAGACGGCACTAGTAACATTAAAAATACCTAAAGCGTCTATGTAGATGGTACTGGTAATATTATATATATCAAAACTAGATGCGTCTGTTACTTAGATGGTATTGATATAATTAATAATTTAAAATACATACACAAATTAGAATCGGAGAAACGAAAAACAATATTGGTTGCGTTTTACGGGACTGGGCGATGGAGGGGCCCATTTTTCATAAATATAAAATAATAGCTGAAGCGTCTGTTTGGACGGTACTGATTAAATTATAATATCTGAAGCGTCTGTTTGGACGGTACTGATTAAATTATAATATCTGAAGCGTCTATTTAGACGGTACTGATGAAATTATTAATATCTAAAGCATTTATTAAAATTAAGACAGCACTAGTAACATTAATAATACCTGAAGCGTCTATGTAGATGGTACTGGTAATATTATATATATCAAAACTAGATGCGTCTGTTATTTAGATGGTATTGATATAATTAATAATTTAAAATGCATACACAAATTAGAATCGGAGAAACGAAGAACAATAATGGTTGCGTTTCACGGACTGGGCGATGGAGAGGCCTATTTTTCATAAATAGAAAATAATAGCTGAAGCGTCTGTGTGGACGGTACTAATTAAATTATAATATCTGAAACATCTATTAAAATTAAGACGGCACTAGTAACATTAATAATACCTGAAGCATTTATGTGGATGGTACTGATAATATTGTATATGTATATCAAAACTAGATGTGTCTATTTAGATGGTATTAATATAATTAACAGTTATAAAAAAATTAGAATCGGAGAAACGGAGAACAATAATGGTTGCGTTTCACGGACTGGGCGATGGAGGGGCCCATTTTTCACAAATAGAAAATAATAGCTGAAGCGTCTGTGTGGACGGTACTAATTAAATTATAATATCTGAAACATCTATTATAATTAAGACGGCACTAGTAACATTAATAATACCTGAAGCATTTATGTGGATGGTACTTGTAATATTATATATGTATATCAAAACTAGATGCGTCTATTTAGATGGTATTGATATAATTAATAGTTATAAAAAAATTAGAATCGGAGAAACGAAGAACAATATTGGTTGCGTTTTACGGGACTGGGCGATGGAGGGGCCCATTTCTCATAAATATAAAATAATAGCTGAAGCGTCTGTGTGGACGGTACTGATTAAATTGTAATATCTGAAGCGTCTATTTAGACGGTACTGATGAAATTATTAATATCTAAAGCATCTATTAAAATTAAGACGGCACTAGTAACATTAAAAATACCTAAAGCGTCTATGTAGATGGTACTGGTAATATTATATATATCAAAACTAGATGCGTCTGTTACTTAGATGGTATTGATATAATTAATAATTTAAAATGCATACACAAATTAGAATCGGAGAAACGAAAAACAATATTGGTTGCGTTTTACGGGACTGGGCGATGGAGGGGCCCATTTTTCATAAATATAAAATAATAGCTGAAGCGTCTGTTTGGACGGTACTGATTAAATTATAATATCTGAAGCGTCTGTTTGGACGGTACTGATTAAATTATAATATCTGAAGCGTCTATTTAGACGGTACTGATGAAATTATTAATATCTAAAGCATTTATTAAAATTAAGACAGCACTAGTAACATTAATAATACCTGAAGCGTCTATGTAGATGGTACTGGTAATATTATATATATCAAAACTAGATGCGTCTGTTATTTAGATGGTATTGATATAATTAATAATTTAAAATGCATACACAAATTAGAATCGGAGAAACGAAGAACAATAATGGTTGCGTTTCACGGACTGGGCGATGGAGGGGCCCATTTTTCACAAATAGAAAATAATAGCTGAAGCGTCTGTGTGGACGGTACTAATTAAATTATAATATCTGAAACATCTATTATAATTAAGACGGCACTAGTAACATTAATAATACCTGAAGCATTTATGTGGATGGTACTTGTAATATTATATATGTATATCAAAACTAGATGCGTCTATTTAGATGGTATTGATATAATTAATAGTTATAAAAAAATTAGAATCGGAGAAACGAAGAACAATATTGGTTGCGTTTTACGGGACTGGGCGATGGAGGGGCCCATTTCTCATAAATATAAAATAATAGCTGAAGCGTCTGTGTGGACGGTACTGATTAAATTGTAATATCTGAAGCGGCTATTTAGATGGTACTGATGAAATTATAAGACGGCACTAGTAACATTAAAAATACCTGAAGCATCTATGTAGATGGTACTGGTAATATTATATATATCAAAACTAGATGCGTCTATTACTTAGATGGTATTGATATAATTAATAATTTAAAATGCATACACAAATTAGAATCGGAGAAACGAAGAACAATATTGGTTGCGTTTTACGGGACTGGGCGATGGAGGGGCTCATTTCTCATAAATATAAAATAATAGCTGAAGCGTCTGTGTGGACGGTACTGATTAAATTGTAATATCTGATGCGTCTATTTAGACGGTACTGATGAAATTATTAATATCTAAAGCATCTATTAAAATTAAGACGTCACTAGTAACATTAAAAATACCTGAAGCGTCTATGTAGATGGTACTGGTAATATTATATATATCAAAACTAGATGCGTCTGTTACTTAGATGGTATTGATATAATTAATAATTTAAAATACATACACAAATTAGAATCGGAGAAACGAAAAACAATATTGGTTGCGTTTCACAGGACTGGGCGATGGAGGGGCCCATTTTTCATAAATATAAAATAATAGCTGAAGCGTCTGTTTGGACGGTACTGATTAAATTATAATATCTGAAGCGTCTGTTTGGACGGTACTGATTAAATTATAATATCTGAAGCGTCTATTTAGACGGTACTGATGAAATTATTCATACCTAAAGCATTTATTAAAATTAAGACGGCACTAGTAACATTAATAATATCTGAAGCGTCTATGTAGATGGTACTGGTAATATTATATATATCAAAACTAGATGCGTCTATTACTTAGATGGTATTGATATAATTAATAATTTAAAATGCATACACAAATTAGAATCGGAGAAACGAAGAACAATATTGGTTGCGTTTTACGGGACTGGGCGATGGAGGGGCCCATTTTTCATAAATATAAAATAATAGCTGAAGCGTCTGTTTGGACGGTACTGATTAAATTATAATATCTGAAGCGTCTGTTTGGACGGTACTGATTAAATTATAATATCTGAAGCGTCTATTTAGACGGTACTGATGAAATTATTAATACCTAAAGCATTTATTAAAATTAAGACGGCACTAGTAACATTAATAATATCTGAAGCGTCTATGTAGATGGTACTGGTAATATTATATATATCAAAACTAGATGCGTCTGTTATTTAGATGGTATTGATATAATTAATAATTTAAAATGCATACACAAATTAGAATCGGAGAAACGAAGAACAATAATGGTTGCGTTTCACGGACTGGGCGATGGAGAGGCCTATTTTTCATAAATAGAAAATAATAGCTGAAGCGTCTGTGTGGACGGTACTAATTAAATTATAATATCTGAAACATCTATTAAAATTAAGACGGCACTAGTAACATTAATAATACCTGAAGCATTTATGTGGATGGAACTTGTAATATTATATATGTATATCAAAACTAGATGCGTCTATTTAGATGGTATTGATATAATTAATAGTTATAAAAAAATTAGAATCGGAGAAACGAAGAACAATATTGGTTGCGTTTTACGGGACTGGGCGATGGAGGGGCCCATTTCTCATAAATATAAAATAATAGCTGAAGCGTCTGTGTGGACGGTACTGATTAAATTGTAATATCTGAAGCGGCTATTTAGATGGTACTGATGAAATTATAAGACGGCACTAGTAACATTAAAAATACCTGAAGCATCTATGTAGATGGTACTGGTAATATTATATATATCAAAACTAGATGCGTCTATTACTTAGATGGTATTGATATAATTAATAATTTAAAATGCATACACAAATTAGAATCGGAGAAACGAAGAACAATAATGGTTGCGTTTCACGGACTGGGCGATGGAGGGGCCCATTTTTCATAAATAGAAAATAATACCTGAAGCGTCTGTGTGGACGGTACTAATTAAATTATAATATCTGAAACATCTATTATAATTAAGACGGCACTAGTAACATTAATAATACCTGAAGCATTTATGTGGATGGTACTTGTAATATTATATATGTATATCAAAACTAGATGCGTCTATTTAGATGGTATTGATATAATTAATAGTTATAAAAAAATTAGAATCGTAGAAACGAAGAACAATATTGGTTGCGTTTTACGGGACTGGGCGATGGAGGGGCCCATTTCTCATAAATATAAAATAATAGCTGAAGCGTCTGTGTGGACGGTACTGATTAAATTGTAATATCTGAAGCGTCTATTTAGACGGTACTGATGAAATTATTAATATCTAAAGCATCTATTAAAATTAAGACGGCACTAGTAACATTAAAAATACCTAAAGCGTCTATGTAGATGGTACTGGTAATATTATATATATCAAAACTAGATGCGTCTGTTACTTAGATGGTATTGATATAATTAATAATTTAAAATACATACACAAATTAGAATCGGAGAAACGAAAAACAATATTGGTTGCGTTTTACGGGACTGGGCGATGGAGGGGCCCATTTTTCATAAATATAAAATAATAGCTGAAGCGTCTGTTTGGACGGTACTGATTAAATTATAATATCTGAAGCGTCTGTTTGGACGGTACTGATTAAATTATAATATCTGAAGCGTCTATTTAGACGGTACTGATGAAATTATTAATATCTAAAGCATTTATTAAAATTAAGACAGCACTAGTAACATTAATAATACCTGAAGCGTCTATGTAGATGGTACTGGTAATATTATATATATCAAAACTAGATGCGTCTGTTATTTAGATGGTATTGATATAATTAATAAT
Source organism: Monomorium pharaonis (assembly GCF_013373865.1). NCBI lineage: Eukaryota > Metazoa > Arthropoda > Insecta > Hymenoptera > Formicidae > Monomorium > Monomorium pharaonis. The sequence continues at coordinate 8,091,584 of NC_050476.1, forward strand.
TTAAAATGCATACACAAATTAGAATCGGAGAAACGAAGAACAATAATGGTTGCGTTTCACGGACTGGGCGATGGAGAGGCCTATTTTTCATAAATAGAAAATAATAGCTGAAGCGTCTGTGTGGACGGTACTAATTAAATTATAATATCTGAAACATCTATTAAAATTAAGACGGCACTAGTAACATTAATAATACCTGAAGCATTTATGTGGATGGTACTGATAATATTGTATATGTATATCAAAACTAGATGTGTCTATTTAGATGGTATTAATATAATTAACAGTTATAAAAAAATTAGAATCGGAGAAACGGAGAACAATAATGGTTGCGTTTCACGGACTGGGCGATGGAGGGGCCCATTTTTCACAAATAGAAAATAATAGCTGAAGCGTCTGTGTGGACGGTACTAATTAAATTATAATATCTGAAACATCTATTATAATTAAGACGGCACTAGTAACATTAATAATACCTGAAGCATTTATGTGGATGGTACTTGTAATATTATATATGTATATCAAAACTAGATGCGTCTATTTAGATGGTATTGATATAATTAATAGTTATAAAAAAATTAGAATCGGAGAAACGAAGAACAATATTGGTTGCGTTTTACGGGACTGGGCGATGGAGGGGCCCATTTCTCATAAATATAAAATAATAGCTGAAGCGTCTGTGTGGACGGTACTGATTAAATTGTAATATCTGAAGCGTCTATTTAGACGGTACTGATGAAATTATTAATATCTAAAGCATCTATTAAAATTAAGACGGCACTAGTAACATTAAAAATACCTAAAGCGTCTATGTAGATGGTACTGGTAATATTATATATATCAAAACTAGATGCGTCTGTTACTTAGATGGTATTGATATAATTAATAATTTAAAATGCATACACAAATTAGAATCGGAGAAACGAAAAACAATATTGGTTGCGTTTTACGGGACTGGGCGATGGAGGGGCCCATTTTTCATAAATATAAAATAATAGCTGAAGCGTCTGTTTGGACGGTACTGATTAAATTATAATATCTGAAGCGTCTGTTTGGACGGTACTGATTAAATTATAATATCTGAAGCGTCTATTTAGACGGTACTGATGAAATTATTAATACCTAAAGCATTTATTAAAATTAAGACGGCACTAGTAACATTAATAATATCTGAAGCGTCTATGTAGATGGTACTGGTAATATTATATATATCAAAACTAGATGCGTCTGTTATTTAGATGGTATTGATATAATTAATAATTTAAAATGCATACACAAATTAGAATCGGAGAAACGAAGAACAATAATGGTTGCGTTTCACGGACTGGGCGATGGAGAGGCCTATTTTTCATAAATAGAAAATAATAGCTGAAGCGTCTGTGTGGACGGTACTAATTAAATTATAATATCTGAAACATCTATTAAAATTAAGACGGCACTAGTAACATTAATAATACCTGAAGCATTTATGTGGATGGTACTTGTAATATTATATATGTATATCAAAACTAGATGCGTCTATTTAGATGGTATTGGTATAATTAATAGTTATAAAAAAATTAGAATCGGAGAAACGGAGAACAATAATGGTTGCGTTTCACGGACTGGGCGATGGAGGGGCCCATTTTTCACAAATAGAAAATAATAGCTGAAGCGTCTGTGTGGACGGTACTAATTAAATTATAATATGTGAAACATCTATTATAATTAAGACGGCACTAGTAACATTAATAATACCTGAAGCATTTATGTGGATGGTACTTGTAATATTATATATGTATATCAAAACTAGATGCGTCTATTTAGATGGTATTGATATAATTAATAGTTATAAAAAAATTAGAATCGGAGAAACTAAGAACAATATTGGTTGCGTTTTACGGGACTGGGCGATGGAGGGGCCCATTTCTCATAAATATAAAATAATAGCTGAAGCGTCTGTGTGGACGGTACTGATTAAATTGTAATATCTGAAGCGTCTATTTAGACGGTACTGATGAAATTATTCATACCTAAAGCATTTATTAAAATTAAGACGGCACTAGTAACATTAATAATATCTGAAGCGTCTATGTAGATGGTACTGGTAATATTATATATATCAAAACTAGATGCGTCTATTACTTAGATGGTATTGATATAATTAATAATTTAAAATGCATACACAAATTAGAATCGGAGAAACGAAGAACAATATTGGTTGCGTTTTACGGGACTGGGCGATGGAGGGGCCCATTTTTCATAAATATAAAATAATAGCTGAAGCGTCTGTTTGGACGGTACTGATTAAATTATAATATCTGAAGCGTCTGTTTGGACGGTACTGATTAAATTATAATATCTGAAGCGTCTATTTAGACGGTACTGATGAAATTATTAATACCTAAAGCATTTATTAAAATTAAGACGGCACTAGTAACATTAATAATATCTGAAGCGTCTATGTAGATGGTACTGGTAATATTATATATATCAAAACTAGATGCGTCTGTTATTTAGATGGTATTGATATAATTAATAATTTAAAATGCATACACAAATTAGAATCGGAGAAACGAAGAACAATAATGGTTGCGTTTCACGGACTGGGCGATGGAGAGGCCTATTTTTCATAAATAGAAAATAATAGCTGAAGCGTCTGTGTGGACGGTACTAATTAAATTATAATATCTGAAACATCTATTAAAATTAAGACGGCACTAGTAACATTAATAATACCTGAAGCATTTATGTGGATGGAACTTGTAATATTATATATGTATATCAAAACTAGATGCGTCTATTTAGATGGTATTGATATAATTAATAGTTATAAAAAAATTAGAATCGGAGAAACGAAGAACAATATTGGTTGCGTTTTACGGGACTGGGCGATGGAGGGGCCCATTTCTCATAAATATAAAATAATAGCTGAAGCGTCTGTGTGGACGGTACTGATTAAATTGTAATATCTGAAGCGGCTATTTAGATGGTACTGATGAAATTATAAGACGGCACTAGTAACATTAAAAATACCTGAAGCATCTATGTAGATGGTACTGGTAATATTATATATATCAAAACTAGATGCGTCTATTACTTAGATGGTATTGATATAATTAATAATTTAAAATGCATACACAAATTAGAATCGGAGAAACGAAGAACAATAATGGTTGCGTTTCACGGACTGGGCGATGGAGGGGCCCATTTTTCATAAATAGAAAATAATACCTGAAGCGTCTGTGTGGACGGTACTAATTAAATTATAATATCTGAAACATCTATTATAATTAAGACGGCACTAGTAACATTAATAATACCTGAAGCATTTATGTGGATGGTACTTGTAATATTATATATGTATATCAAAACTAGATGCGTCTATTTAGATGGTATTGATATAATTAATAGTTATAAAAAAATTAGAATCGTAGAAACGAAGAACAATATTGGTTGCGTTTTACGGGACTGGGCGATGGAGGGGCCCATTTCTCATAAATATAAAATAATAGCTGAAGCGTCTGTGTGGACGGTACTGATTAAATTGTAATATCTGAAGCGTCTATTTAGACGGTACTGATGAAATTATTAATATCTAAAGCATCTATTAAAATTAAGACGGCACTAGTAACATTAAAAATACCTAAAGCGTCTATGTAGATGGTACTGGTAATATTATATATATCAAAACTAGATGCGTCTGTTACTTAGATGGTATTGATATAATTAATAATTTAAAATACATACACAAATTAGAATCGGAGAAACGAAAAACAATATTGGTTGCGTTTTACGGGACTGGGCGATGGAGGGGCCCATTTTTCATAAATATAAAATAATAGCTGAAGCGTCTGTTTGGACGGTACTGATTAAATTATAATATCTGAAGCGTCTGTTTGGACGGTACTGATTAAATTATAATATCTGAAGCGTCTATTTAGACGGTACTGATGAAATTATTAATATCTAAAGCATTTATTAAAATTAAGACAGCACTAGTAACATTAATAATACCTGAAGCGTCTATGTAGATGGTACTGGTAATATTATATATATCAAAACTAGATGCGTCTGTTATTTAGATGGTATTGATATAATTAATAATTTAAAATGCATACACAAATTAGAATCGGAGAAACGAAGAACAATAATGGTTGCGTTTCACGGACTGGGCGATGGAGAGGCCTATTTTTCATAAATAGAAAATAATAGCTGAAGCGTCTGTGTGGACGGTACTAATTAAATTATAATATCTGAAACATCTATTAAAATTAAGACGGCACTAGTAACATTAATAATACCTGAAGCATTTATGTGGATGGTACTGATAATATTGTATATGTATATCAAAACTAGATGTGTCTATTTAGATGGTATTAATATAATTAACAGTTATAAAAAAATTAGAATCGGAGAAACGGAGAACAATAATGGTTGCGTTTCACGGACTGGGCGATGGAGGGGCCCATTTTTCACAAATAGAAAATAATAGCTGAAGCGTCTGTGTGGACGGTACTAATTAAATTATAATATCTGAAACATCTATTATAATTAAGACGGCACTAGTAACATTAATAATACCTGAAGCATTTATGTGGATGGTACTTGTAATATTATATATGTATATCAAAACTAGATGCGTCTATTTAGATGGTATTGATATAATTAATAGTTATAAAAAAATTAGAATCGGAGAAACGAAGAACAATATTGGTTGCGTTTTACGGGACTGGGCGATGGAGGGGCCCATTTCTCATAAATATAAAATAATAGCTGAAGCGTCTGTGTGGACGGTACTGATTAAATTGTAATATCTGAAGCGTCTATTTAGACGGTACTGATGAAATTATTAATATCTAAAGCATCTATTAAAATTAAGACGGCACTAGTAACATTAAAAATACCTAAAGCGTCTATGTAGATGGTACTGGTAATATTATATATATCAAAACTAGATGCGTCTGTTACTTAGATGGTATTGATATAATTAATAATTTAAAATGCATACACAAATTAGAATCGGAGAAACGAAAAACAATATTGGTTGCGTTTTACGGGACTGGGCGATGGAGGGGCCCATTTTTCATAAATATAAAATAATAGCTGAAGCGTCTGTTTGGACGGTACTGATTAAATTATAATATCTGAAGCGTCTGTTTGGACGGTACTGATTAAATTATAATATCTGAAGCGTCTATTTAGACGGTACTGATGAAATTATTAATACCTAAAGCATTTATTAAAATTAAGACGGCACTAGTAACATTAATAATATCTGAAGCGTCTATGTAGATGGTACTGGTAATATTATATATATCAAAACTAGATGCGTCTGTTATTTAGATGGTATTGATATAATTAATAATTTAAAATGCATACACAAATTAGAATCGGAGAAACGAAGAACAATAATGGTTGCGTTTCACGGACTGGGCGATGGAGAGGCCTATTTTTCATAAATAGAAAATAATAGCTGAAGCGTCTGTGTGGACGGTACTAATTAAATTATAATATCTGAAACATCTATTAAAATTAAGACGGCACTAGTAACATTAATAATACCTGAAGCATTTATGTGGATGGTACTTGTAATATTATATATGTATATCAAAACTAGATGCGTCTATTTAGATGGTATTGGTATAATTAATAGTTATAAAAAAATTAGAATCGGAGAAACGGAGAACAATAATGGTTGCGTTTCACGGACTGGGCGATGGAGGGGCCCATTTTTCACAAATAGAAAATAATAGCTGAAGCGTCTGTGTGGACGGTACTAATTAAATTATAATATGTGAAACATCTATTATAATTAAGACGGCACTAGTAACATTAATAATACCTGAAGCATTTATGTGGATGGTACTTGTAATATTATATATGTATATCAAAACTAGATGCGTCTATTTAGATGGTATTGATATAATTAATAGTTATAAAAAAATTAGAATCGGAGAAACTAAGAACAATATTGGTTGCGTTTTACGGGACTGGGCGATGGAGGGGCCCATTTCTCATAAATATAAAATAATAGCTGAAGCGTCTGTGTGGACGGTACTGATTAAATTGTAATATCTGAAGCGTCTATTTAGACGGTACTGATGAAATTATTAATATCTAAAGCATCTATTAAAATTAAGACGGCACTAGTAACATTAAAAATACCTAAAGCGTCTATGTAGATGGTACTGGTAATATTATATATATCAAAACTAGATGCGTCTGTTACTTAGATGGTATTGATATAATTAATAATTTAAAATGCATACACAAATTAGAATCGGAGAAACGAAAAACAATATTGGTTGCGTTTTACGGGACTGGGCGATGGAGGGGCCCATTTTTCATAAATATAAAATAATAGCTGAAGCGTCTGTTTGGACGGTACTGATTAAATTATAATATCTGAAGCGTCTGTTTGGACGGTACTGATTAAATTATAATATCTGAAGCGTCTATTTAGACGGTACTGATGAAATTATTAATATCTAAAGCATTTATTAAAATTAAGACAGCACTAGTAACATTAATAATACCTGAAGCGTCTATGTAGATGGTACTGGTAATATTATATATATCAAAACTAGATGCGTCTGTTATTTAGATGGTATTGATATAATTAATAATTTAAAATGCATACACAAATTAGAATCGGAGAAACGAAGAACAATAATGGTTGCGTTTCACGGACTGGGCGATGGAGAGGCCTATTTTTCATAAATAGAAAATAATAGCTGAAGCGTCTGTGTGGACGGTACTAATTAAATTATAATATCTGAAACATCTATTATAATTAAGACGGCACTAGTAACATTAATAATACCTGAAGCATTTATGTGGATGGCACTTGTAATATTATATATGTATATCAAAACTAGATGCGTCTATTTAGATGGTATTGATATAATTAATAGTTATAAAAAAATTAGAATCGGAGAAACGAAGAACAATATTGGTTGCGTTTTACGGGACTGGGCGATGGAGGGGCTCATTTCTCATAAATATAAAATAATAGCTGAAGCGTCTGTGTGGACGGTACTGATTAAATTGTAATATCTGAAGCGTTTATTTAGACGGTACTGATGAAATTATTAATATCTAAAGCATCTATTAAAATTAAGACGTCACTAGTAACATTAAAAATACCTGAAGCGTCTATGTAGATGGTACTGGTAATATTATATATATCAAAACTAGATGCGTCTGTTACTTAGATGGTATTGATATAATTAATAATTTAAAATACATACACAAATTAGAATCGGAGAAACGAAAAACAATATTGGTTGCGTTTCACGGGACTGGGCGATGGAGGGGCCCATTTTTCATAAATATAAAATAATAGCTGAAGCGTCTGTTTGGACGGTACTGATTAAATTATAATATCTGAAGCGTCTGTTTGGACGGTACTGATTAAATTATAATATCTGAAGCGTCTATTTAGACGGTACTGATGAAATTATTAATATCTAAAGCATTTATTAAAATTAAGACGGCACTAGTAACATTAATAATATCTGAAGCGTTTATGTAGATGGTACTGGTAATATTATATATATCAAAACTAGATGCGTCTGTTATTTAGATGGTATTGATATAATTAATAATTTAAAATGCATACACAAATTAGAATCGGAGAAACGAAGAACAATAATGGTTGCGTTTCACGGACTGGGCGATGGAGGGGCCCATTTTTCATAAATAGAAAATAATAGCTGAAGCGTCTGTGTGGACGGTACTAATTAAATTATAATATCTGAAACATCTATTATAATTAAGACGGCACTAGTAACATTAATAATACCTGAAGCATTTATGTGGATGGTACTTGTAATATTATATATGTATATCAAAACTAGATGCGTCTATTTAGATGGTATTGGTATAATTAATAGTTATAAAAAAATTAGAATCGGAGAAACGGAGAACAATAATGGTTGCGTTTCACGGACTGGGCGATGGAGGGGCCCATTTTTCACAAATAGAAAATAATAGCTGAAGCGTCTGTGTGGACGGTACTAATTAAATTATAATATGTGAAACATCTATTATAATTAAGACGGCACTAGTAACATTAAAAATACCTAAAGCGTCTATGTAGATGGTACTGGTAATATTATATATATCAAAACTAGATGCGTCTGTTACTTAGATGGTATTGATATAATTAATAATTTAAAATGCATACACAAATTAGAATCGGAGAAACGAAAAACAATATTGGTTGCGTTTTACGGGACTGGGCGATGGAGGGGCCCATTTTTCATAAATATAAAATAATAGCTGAAGCGTCTGTTTGGACGGTACTGATTAAATTATAATATCTGAAGCGTCTGTTTGGACGGTACTGATTAAATTATAATATCTGAAGCGTCTATTTAGACGGTACTGATGAAATTATTAATATCTAAAGCATTTATTAAAATTAAGACAGCACTAGTAACATTAATAATACCTGAAGCGTCTATGTAGATGGTACTGGTAATATTATATATATCAAAACTAGATGCGTCTGTTATTTAGATGGTATTGATATAATTAATAATTTAAAATGCATACACAAATTAGAATCGGAGAAACGAAGAACAATAATGGTTGCGTTTCACGGACTGGGCGATGGAGAGGCCTATTTTTCATAAATAGAAAATAATAGCTGAAGCGTCTGTGTGGACGGTACTAATTAAATTATAATATCTGAAACATCTATTATAATTAAGACGGCACTAGTAACATTAATAATACCTGAAGCATTTATGTGGATGGCACTTGTAATATTATATATGTATATCAAAACTAGATGCGTCTATTTAGATGGTATTGATATAATTAATAGTTATAAAAAAATTAGAATCGGAGAAACGAAGAACAATATTGGTTGCGTTTTACGGGACTGGGCGATGGAGGGGCTCATTTCTCATAAATATAAAATAATAGCTGAAGCGTCTGTGTGGACGGTACTGATTAAATTGTAATATCTGAAGCGTTTATTTAGACGGTACTGATGAAATTATTAATATCTAAAGCATCTATTAAAATTAAGACGTCACTAGTAACATTAAAAATACCTGAAGCGTCTATGTAGATGGTACTGGTAATATTATATATATCAAAACTAGATGCGTCTGTTACTTAGATGGTATTGATATAATTAATAATTTAAAATACATACACAAATTAGAATCGGAGAAACGAAAAACAATATTGGTTGCGTTTCACGGGACTGGGCGATGGAGGGGCCCATTTTTCATAAATATAAAATAATAGCTGAAGCGTCTGTTTGGACGGTACTGATTAAATTATAATATCTGAAGCGTCTGTTTGGACGGTACTGATTAAATTATAATATCTGAAGCGTCTATTTAGACGGTACTGATGAAATTATTAATATCTAAAGCATTTATTAAAATTAAGACGGCACTAGTAACATTAATAATATCTGAAGCGTTTATGTAGATGGTACTGGTAATATTATATATATCAAAACTAGATGCGTCTGTTATTTAGATGGTATTGATATAATTAATAATTTAAAATGCATACACAAATTAGAATCGGAGAAACGAAGAACAATAATGGTTGCGTTTCACGGACTGGGCGATGGAGGGGCCCATTTTTCATAAATAGAAAATAATAGCTGAAGCGTCTGTGTGGACGGTACTAATTAAATTATAATATCTGAAACATCTATTATAATTAAGACGGCACTAGTAACATTAATAATACCTGAAGCATTTATGTGGATGGTACTTGTAATATTATATATGTATATCAAAACTAGATGCGTCTATTTAGATGGTATTGGTATAATTAATAGTTATAAAAAAATTAGAATCGGAGAAACGAAGAACAATATTGGTTGCGTTTTACGGGACTGGGCGGTGGAGGGGCCCATTTCTCATAAATATAAAATAATAGCTGAAGCGTCTGTGTGGACGGTACTGATTAAATTGTAATATCTGAAGCGGCTATTTAGATGGTACTGATGAAATTATAAGACGGCACTAGTAACATTAAAAATACCTGAAGCATCTATGTAGATGGTACTGGTAATATTATATATATCAAAACTAGATGCGTCTATTACTTAGATGGTATTGATATAATTAATAATTTAAAATACATACACAAATTAGAATCGGAGAAACGAAAAACAATATTGGTTGCGTTTCACGGGACTGGGCGATGGAGGGGCCCATTTTTCATAAATATAAAATAATAGCTTAAGCGTCTGTTTGGACGGTACTGATTAAATTATAATATCTGAAGCGTCTATTTAGACGGTACTGATAAAATTATTAATATCTGAAGCGTCTATTAAAATTAAGACGGCACTAGTAACATTAATAATACCTGAAGCATCTATGTAGATGGTACTGGTAATATTATACATGTCAAAACTAGATGCGTATATATAGATGGTATTGATAAAATTATTAATTTACAAGATATGCATAGATTAGAATCGGAGAAACCAAAAACAGTATTGGTTTTGTTTCACGGACTGGGCGATGGAGGGGCTGATTTCTCATAAATATAAAATTATACCTGAAGCTTCTATTTAGATACTAAAAAAATTATAATATTTGAAGCGTTTATTTAGACGGAACTAATATAATTATTATTAACTAAAGTGTTTATTTAGACGGTACTGGTGAAATTATAATATTTAAAGCGTTTATTTAGACGGTATTATTAAAATTAATAATACCTCGAGCGTCTTTTTAGGCTCTGGTAAATTCACTACGCGTTGCTATGTATGTGTACATCATGTTTTTCCACACATGTACGTTCTGTGCTAATGGTAATGTGGTACGAAATTAAAAATGTTGATAAGTTACTGACGGAATCGATTATTGACATTTTTAATTCCGTTATGACGGCGCCACGGTCCCGTCAAAGTTCGCTTTTTGTTTTAGCATCCTCTTAAAGAGTTAAAAGGACTTTTTGATAACATTTTGCTTGTTGGAATTTTGCAAAGAATTTATTGAATTTACAATCAGACCCGTGACACTTGTAAGTATTTTTTAACCTTGATGCCAGGGAACATAACTTTACACGTAAGACGCATGCACATATTATGTTACACACATTAAATTTAATTATTTGAAAGTCATATTAAACTTTTCAAGTTACGCTAAAGTTAAAAAATTAATACCCGACATATTTCTCAAAACGAGATAAAGAATAGACACTCAAAACTTTCGGCTACCCAATCAGCAAAGCAATATTTAAAAAATGTTTTTAATAGTATTAAAAAAACATTTAAAAAACATTTCTAAAAGCGTTAAAAATAATGAGATAAGTTTTTTTTAAAATTAAAAAAACGTTCTTTTAAATGTGGACAATATTAAATTTATAAATTTGGACAATATTTTTTTAACATTTAATAAGTATTTGTTTTAAAATTTAAGAAAATGTTTTTTTGACATTTGGTAAATAATTTTTTAAATATTTACTAAACATATTTATAACAAAAGCAAAAAATTGATTGTATTATTAAATAATTTTATAAACTCAACGTAACCTCATCAATCTAATAAATTTTTACGATAATTTTGTAAAGGGGAGAAAACTATACATGTTTCAGCCAAGCCACAGTACCTGTTAGAACAGATTTAATTTCTACGCTTGAAAAAACTGTCACCCATCTAAGTGTCAACCACTCCCGACGTTGCTTAACTTCGAAGATCGTACGCATTCTAATGCTTCGTGATGATCCATGAATACTTTATGTTAACGCATACATATTTGGTATTATTGCAATAGATGTTGTCAGAAGGATGAAACATGTATAGTTAACTTATATTTTTATAAATAAATATAAAGTATTACAATTTTTTACTGATTTTCACATATGCGAAATAGTATGTGAAATATGAAAAGATCTATTTTTGCTTTGTTCGTAAAAAAATAAAAAATGTCATTTCTTATAATTTTTGAGTATTGTTAATATGCCATATTGTTTCAATAAATGCAATGTTATCATAATCTCCACTTTCTTTATGTTTCGATGTTTCAATCTGTGCCTTAGAGGTTTTATTTATACGCTTTTGTGATTCTTTCTTTACATAGATTCACTTCCTCTTTACACTTGATTTACGCTACATAATTAGTAAAGCTTCCCAACCATAATTTAAATATTTTTTTAAATATTATTTTAAACAACTTTAAATCCAAAATAATTATTACATAAATTAAATAAATTTTACGTAAATATTATTTTAAACAATTTATTAAAATAATAATAAATAAACATTAATTAAATATTATATAAATATTTGTCTTAAATTATTATAATTATTGTAACTTAAATATTAAGTTACAATATTGATTATCAATATCAGATAAATTATTTTAAATATTTTTTTTAACATAAAGTAAATATATAACATAAACATTAAATAAATGTTATATAAATATTATTTTAAAAACTTTATTAAATTGTTAATTTAATATTAAATAAATATAAATTATACATTATATAAATATTTGTCTTAAATTATTATTTCAAATAATTAATCATTGTAACAAATATTATATTAATATTAAAAAGATATTTTTAAAGTATTACTTTAAATATTATTCTAAAGATGAAATAAATATTACATAAACATTAAATAAATAATGTTACGTAAATATTATTTTAAACGATTTATTAAAATGTAAAGTGAATATATTAAATAAATATTAATTAAATTATATATAAATATTTGTCCTAAATCATTATTTTAAATAATTAATGATTAAAACATAAATATTAAATTAATATTAAATAAATATTTTTTTAAGTTTTATTTTAGATATTTTTTTTTATATAAAATAAATATTAAATAAACATTAAATAAATATTGCAAATAATTTTTTAAAACTTATTTTTAATAAAAAATTAATTATTTTCAAATATTAAATAAACGTTGAATAAACATTTCATAAATATTCTTTCTAGATCGTTTAAAATGAATAATTTATATAAAATAAATATTAAATATTGAATAAATATTATTTGTACAATAAATATTAATAATATAAAAATAATTAAAAATAAATATTTAAAAAACATTTAAAAAATATTGTTTGCTGATTGGGTACTTGCAATATTGAGATGCAATTCATGACAACAAAATAAACAGTAATGACCAGTGGCCATGTTATTAGGTTGATAACTAAGTGATTGCGGATTTTGTTGACAGATGATATTAGTTGAATTTTTAGATATATTTACGTACTCGAAATATTAAACCTATATTGTTTAATAGTTGGTATATGAATCGGCAATCAGTAAGAAAATTGTATCAATTGGTTGTGTAGTTTTTGTTTGGTATCGGTTGTAAAATGAAAAAGCAAAACATTTTCGTCATATTTTGCTCTTTTATTTCTGCAAAGGAAAAAACGCATCGCAAGTTTACAAAAAATTACGTGCTGTGTATAGCGTACGAAGCCGTTAAAAAACGGCAGGTTTGCTAAAATTGGTTTGCTAAATTTTGTTTTGGATTTTTCATTCAAAAATAAACAACGCTTTGATCGTCTAGTTGATGACGATCAAATCAAACCAATCGATGCAGATCATTATAGCACAACACGTGAAATTGTAGAAAAGTTTGATTATCCGTATCGTATACGGATTGAAAAGCGTTTTTAAACAACTTTGGTATTTAAAAATCTGCAATTATTTAGATACCAATTTAATATAATGTCTAAATAATATGTAAAGAAATAATTTTGGCAGTTATTTTCAGAATTCAACAGAAAGTGTACGAGATATCTTGAATTTCATAATTCCACATTTAGTCCATAGTTGCCTGCTTTCCTCTACATATGCATATTATATAAAACCTATGATTAAAAAATCAATTTAATATCTTTGGTTTATTAAGTTTAATAGCAAATATCTAAATTAATTTTGCATTTCAGATTTATTGTTTATGAATTTGTTTTTTGTAATGTCTATTTCAGCAATAATTACAAATAACAGAGTATAAAAAAATGTCTACTTAAAATTTTTTTAGATCTCTTTAAGGTTCCTTTTTAAATGTTCAATAAATATCCAAAGTTGTAAAAAAGCGGGCATTAATAAAATGTTTATTGGACGTCTGGATTTTATTCGATTACTCAATGGATGTTCCGATGTCCAAATTTTGACTTGCAATAGCACTATGTGCTGTTTGGGCGATATATTTTTAAGTGGTTAGGCTACTTTGAAATTTTCAATAAAAAATAGATTTTTTTGTAAATATATTTTAGAGTATCAAAAATAATATGGCGCTGAAATAATGGTACATTAACAATTTTTCATTTTATTTAAGAATATTGTTGCAATTTTAAACGCGTTTTTTTTTTTTTCAAAATTACGTTGTTAAAGTCGGTAAGCAGCAGAACTCAAACAATTTTGAACTGATTTACTTCAAATTTTAACAGTATTTTTAAAATTAAATTATCTAAAGGAGTATATGGATTTTATAATTTATTAAGTATTTCTTAAGTCAGTGCTTGAGCCTAGTTGCCCTTTTCGAGCCGATTCCCGAACGCGCCGCCTCCTATGCCCCCACTACCGCGCGCGGCCATTCTTCTAATTTTCCTGTCGTTTTTATATATCTTACAATATATAAAATTTTGTTTTCCTGCCAAGCTGTATATTATATTTCATCTTTTAGTGAATTAGGCCTACTGGGGAAACCACTTAAAAAAAAAGCATCAATAATAATACCTCACGGGTGATGTAAAAATTAAACTATTGTCAAAATTCTAATTTATATATTATGTTTTTACATATTGTTATACTACATATAAAATAAATTAGAAATAAAAAAATTAGTACTTTTTTGTTTATAAAAACAAAAATTATTTACTTAGAGTAATTTTAATGAATTTTGTGGTGCAGGGCACCATTTCTTATACAGAGCTGCTCTTGAGACAAAGCGTACGGGCGAGATCGGCGGCTCGGCCATCAAGGCCGCGCGCGGTAGTGGGGGCATAGGAGGCGGCGCGTTCGGGAATCGGCTCGAAAAGGGCAACTAGGCTCAAGCACTGTCTTAAGTTATTAAGCATTTTATACGCATTTTTTTACAAAAAAGAACATTTTTTAGTGCTTGCTATTTTTTTAAATAAATATTTTTTAATATTTATGTGTACTTCTGTAGTGAATTTCACGTAAATAATGATTTTTTGTTTTGCCTTACGATTAACTATTGACGACTTCCACTGCTTGCCGCGAAGCATGTTTCAAAAAAGGCGCTTTGCACTCTGTGGGATTACAGTTGCCATTTTGCAAAAAATAAAATTAAAAATTTTTTATATGTTGCAAGACAAAATAAAACCTATTAATTTGATTTTGTATTTACTTTATTGTTTTTCTTTAAAAAATTCTTAAAAATCACGCAATTTTTCAGACTTTAAGGTCTCTAAGCCTAATCCCTTAAAGCCATCCACCTTTTGATGCTCTATTTCGCGTAATTACGAGTTTTTCTCGGTCATTATCTTTATTACCATTTGATGTAACTTTAAATGAAGGAATAGTTGGAAGTTTAGGACTATGTGAAACTTTTGGTCGTGCTATGATTGAAGTGTTTTCGTCTGTGATGCTAGTCGAAGATATAGACGCGGTAATGGATTTGTTTTGACTTTCCAGAAGAGAACTAGTAATTTTTGGAGTACTAGAAGCAGTAATAGTTGATTTTGCAGTAGTAGAAATAGTAACGGGTTTGACAATAGTGGCAGTAGCAATAGTAGCAGCAGCAGCAGCAGTAGTAGTAGTAGTAGTAACATCTTTCATAGTGGCAGATGTAATTGTTGCAGCAGTAGTCACAGCAGTGGGTGCTGAACTGGATGTTGTAGTTACAGTAACGGTAGTAAAGGATGTTTTGGGAACAGCCGAAATAGTGCTTGTGGTAATCGAGGACCGATTAGTTGTCAATTGAGCAGAAGTTGACAATTGTTCTGAAAAAATAAAAGAACAGCTAATAAGAAATATGTTGTTAGTTAGTAACTAATTAAACAGTTAATTAAATAATGTTAATATAATTTACTTGATTTTAAAATGAGTTAATTTTTAATTTTCTCTAATTACTTTTATTAAATACATATAGTTTAACTTATATATTATATATTTTATACATGCGTATTTTTAATTTATTAACTTTTTCTAAGTTAAAAATATACTTATACAACAAAATAATTGTAAAATTAAAAAAACATACATTCTTATATAAACAATAATAATTTTTTGTTATTTTATACATGTAACATTTTATAAATTTAATGAACAAATAAAGTATATTTTTTATAATTTATAGTGCAATTGTTTCGTTATTTAGAGTGAGTTAAGTTTTTAAAAATTGTGACATTCTAAGTTAATATAAATAATGCTTCTCAAAATTAGTTTTCTGATAATACAACTTCTAATGTAATTAAATTAATTGTATAAGTCATTCATTTCAATTTTTTACAGTAATTTAATTAAAATAAAAATTAATTTGTCCAATTCTTGAAATATAAATGAAATAATCTAATTATGTTAAAGATTAAAGAATTAAAAATCTATAGTTTGTACATTTATGTTCTTTTCTATCTAAAATCTGCTAAAAACGAATTTGTCAAAATTGAGATATATTATAAGGTAGTCAAATCTATCGAAAGCAGATCATGCTAAACTGCTATCAACCGTTGTCAAAAGAAAAGGTTACAAATTGTATACAGAGTGTGTAATATTAGAAGATATCGGCAAATGGCCATTAAAACTATTACTCGGAACTTGCTGATCATGTTATACTAACAGATTGGCGGCGGTAATCGAGCAAGATTTATGTTCGATTCTTGCTACCAATCTGCCGTCAGATTCTGTGAGCAGACTCTGTCAGGAAATTTTAAATATAATGCTGAAATAATGCACGCTGTAAGAAAATCTTAAACTTCTGAGAAAATCTGTTGTCAAGGTGCTAACATATTGCATGCTCTTTTTACTACAGGGTTAGCATGATTTTCTTTTGAATTTTTCATAGTTTAAACAATAGTAAGTATATAATTGATAATATTATCATCATTTTTATGTTTGTATCTTCCTAAAATTTATATATATATGCTTTTATATTAATCTTGTAGTGCAGTTTTAAACATAAAGTCATGTGCGTTAATTAGAACATTTTTGTGAAATTAGAAATCTGAACATTGCACTGTACAAATACCGATAAAATATGATTTACTTAAGATAATTAAAGAAGTAAAAATTAAAGAATGATTATTAAATTAAAAAGGAATTAATTACCTTAGGGATAACAGCATAATATTTTTGGAGAGTTCATATTGATAAAAATGATTGCGACCTCGATGTTGAATTAAGATAAAAATTAAATGGAGGTATTTAATATTTAAGTCTGTTCGACTTTTAAAAACTCACAGTTCATCTGTCTATATATCCATGACTCTATTCTATAAGAAAATTTACTAAAACGAATGTAACTTAATCTAACTTTTATACATAGTTGCGCTACATGCGTCTTACGAAACAGCATTTTGAATAATCGACAAGAAAATTATTTTACATAAAAGTGAAAGATTTCTAGAAATCCTCATATACATTAATTTGTAAATACTTTGTAAATAATTTGTATGAATGACTATAAATGTTAATCTTTCGATCATATACGGATTCCAAAATTAGCCTATACTTTGTTATATGCCTTTTCGACATGTATTGTGAAAACATAAATTATTACAAAAATATGAAACTAATATAAAAACTATTATACTATTTAATAGAACACATTTTCTAATTTATATTTATGTTTTAATTCGCGTTTAGCTGTTGTTTAAAAAGTATAGTACAAGAACAAGTGATGTTTCAAATTTGATGTTTTTCTTCTAATTAAATATTTAAACATTACTTTATAAGGAAATAAAATTTTTTGAGTCAATACTTTTTTTTGATAAATAAAATAACATTTCTAATGCAGTTTATATTTAAATAAAAAAAATTAATAATTAAGTACCGTGCTGAGTAGATGCCTTCCTCTTGATTACTCGCGGTGGTGATGAACGAAGTGACAATAACGGCGCTGTGGTGTTTGCCACTTTTTCGAAATCGATTGAAGATGAAGATTTGTTCTATATAAAAAACATTTTTGTTGATAAACAATTTTACTTTTAATAATTATATAACATTATTGCGATGCAGGTCGATTGATTTTTATAGTTATTTATGGAAAGATAATATAGTAGGTTGAAAATGAATGATTTGTTTTGGCATTTTTTAAAAGTGCTAACTCTAATAAATATCATTTACATTTTTCCTATCTTTGTTATATAATTTCGATATTCTTACTGTGAATATATATAAACTGTACAAATATATTATATATATTTTTTTATTATCTACTATAATATATCATTATTTGTATATTGGCAGGACTTGTTGTATTTAAATTATTGTACTATTTTTTGTATACTGTTAGAATATACGAATTTACTTTTGAGTTACGTAGTCTTAAGATAATACCTTTACATATTGATTTGAAGCTTAATGTTCATTTTTGGCGTCAAAATGAACGTCAAAGTGAACGTGACGTGACCAAAAATTACCCCTACAGCATGAAATATTGCTGCAACGTTGCAGAAATATTATTTTGCAAGATTGGAATATTGCAGAAAATATTGCTGCAATATTGCAGCAATATTCCTATGTCCGCTCCAAAACAATATTGTGCAATATGTCTGCAATATTTCTGCAATATTCCCCGTAAGATTTCTGTAATATTTCAGCAATATTGCTGCAATATTTCTTGTAAGATTGCTGTAATATTTCTGAAACGTTAATGCGCAATATGAAGGAAATGTTGCAGGTGGTTAAATTAATCAAATAATATGTAAGATGTGTATTATACGAAAAACGGAAAATGAATTTATTGTCATACCGTTACGGCACAATAATTAAAAAAATTATTTAATTAAAAAACAATAAAAAATTAAAAAAGTAATTAATTAAATTAACATACACCAACGGATATCGAATATCGTTCCATTCTAGATTTAAGTAAGCATTAAAATGAAGCAAGTCCAGAAAATGCCCATCCTGATCAATTTATACGCTAGAATTACACATGCATGTATGGTTCACACATGTTTAATTAATGTATTATATATATAAGTCAGAGTGAACATCTTCTGGACTTGCTTCACTCAATCTAGTATGGGACGCAACGCTGTCGTGATTACAGAATTTGTTGCACATTATGTATCTTTTAGCTCTAATCTTACATAAAAATTTAAAATAAAAATATCCTGCTCTATTTTTTTATTTGTCCCTTAAAACTATGTAAAATATTACTTATTGTTAGTTCTAGATTAAGAAATACGGATTATACGGAAATAAATTTTGCACGGTTGCAATATAATATTGCCACAATATTATGCAATATTTGTTAGGAAATATTACATTTGTAATATTGCTACAATATTGCACAACATCTGCTAAGAAATATTACATTTGTAATATTGCTGCAATATTGTGCAACATTTGCTAGGGAATATTATATTTGTAATATTGCTACAATATTTCTGCAATATTGGTTATATTATGCACTATTGCAATATTTCTGTAACGTTGCAGCAATATTTCATGCTGTAGGGGTACAAATTGATATCTTTATTTTTTATTATAACGTTGAAAAGACGTTTAGCAGATAAGGCAAAGCAGAGGGCGCTCAGTAATATTTTTTAATGTGATTTAAAAAATAAAGTAAAATAGGAAATATGAATAAATATTACACATTTTTAAAAAATAAACACAAAAAGTATATAAATTATTCAATCTTAATTTAATGAAACATATGCGTAATATATAATAGGATTAGCTGCTTATTTGATCAAAAAGTTTGAGACCTATTATTTTATTCATAATTATAAAAAAGTTATTTAAAAACTTTTTAAAATTAAAAAAATAAGACGTAAAGGTTGCTATCAGCAGTTAAAGTTACTACTTTTCATAACTTTAACTGCTGGTAATGACTTATATAAAGTAATGATGTATATGTAAGTTAATGATGTATAAAATGAGAGAATATACGTAATTCAAAATTAAATTCAGAAAATATATACAAAATAATATACTGATTTAGATTAATGAATGTTGTCTACATTATATACAATATGTATATTCACAATACAGTTACGAATAATTCGAATGATATCAGGGTGCTATTAGGGTGTTTTTAGATTTAAATCGTAACAAATGCCATTTTGCTAACAATTTTTTAGAAATTTTGTGGTCAATCTGCTGGCTTATTGCACGCATTTTGCTTGCTGTGATATGTAAATTAAATTTTAAATCCGAAACTTCAAATTCTAAAAATTAATGTTATATAATTTTAAATACTGTAGGATTTTTGTTGTACATAATGATTGTGCGTTATCTCTACATATAAAGTTATTCAGATAATTATTTATTTTAATTATATCTTTGTGACTCTCTCTCCCTATTTTTGTGTATAAAATTAAATTAATAAATTTACTGAATTTTTTAATAATATGTGAATCTATTACATCTGTTATTTATAGTTGTTATTATATTTTGCACTAACAGTTAAATAAATTTGCATTTATTTATTCAAAGAATGTATAAAATATTACTTTTTATATTATCAATTTTTACTTAATTAAATTATGAAAAAAAATGAAAATTGATATATATATATATATAATATTGTAATGTCGGAAACACTTCGAGCAAATAATTATGTTTAAAAAAATTGAGTAAGAAAGAATTAATTATTAATTTAGCACCTGAAGAATTGAATCAAATGTTTGAGAACCAATGCCGGTTCTAATAGGTTCTGGAGTTTTATCTCTCTTAGGTTCTACTGTTTTAACATCGTCCTCAACAATGTCGTGTAGTACATGCAGTATTGTCGCCGCGGTAGTTTGCGGCAATTCAACTGGCACATCTGGCGGCAGTGGGCTTTTCTGCGCCAGACGTTTCGCTTCTTCCATAGCTCTCTTCAGACTTTGTTGATTCTGAAGCGACGCTTTACTGCAGCTTTTGCCAATTTGAGAACTCTTAATTGCGTTTCTTACTACCTACAAAATTGTAAAAAAAAGTTTATTAGTTAGCGCTTTATTATTGCTTCTTTTACGGAATTATAAAATAGAAATCTTTTGTACTTGACTCCAACGACGTTCGGCTGAAGTTAACACGGCTAATCTGGCAATTCTTTTCCATCGCTCGACGTTGCTCTCGTTCTCGGGTTGTTGAAGAGTTATTTCTTCTTGAAGATCGACGTCGGCTGGATTTACTGGACCTGCGACTTGAAAGTCTTTCATGAGCCTTCTTTCCCAGATCTTCATTTTCTTGCCCAGTACAGCTAGTTTCAAGAAAACGGTCAGTATGAGTTTTGTATATAATGTTATGTTAATCATGGTGGAAGGAAAACAAGGTGTGCTCTTGCGCATAACCAATGAGCGCGTGGGTCCAAATCGGTGACATTGATTTATTAGCCAATAACATTAAGACCGCAATTTTTCAAATGAGATTAAAATTTTATTCCTGTTCTATATATAATGCAATTTTATTTTATATAATTAATTGTAAGTAAAGAAAAAAGATATATAAAGGAATATTAAAATTAATGTAAAGGAAGGATGAATTGTACAATATAAAATATGTGTGAGAAAAAGATAAATAATATATTATGGATATAAGATAGGTTTATTTAAATGCAACAAAAAATTAACATGGCACGCTGGTATTTCAGTACATAAATTTTGAAACTTTTTTGTATAAACGTTTGTTTTTTACATCAGATACTAACTTTTTATTTAATTCTCGTAATGTAATGTGCGTTCTTGTACGAACAAGACATAACATAACTTCTTCAGGTATACCATACTCTTTCGGCACTTTTTCCATTGTTAATTTAGTTACAGTCTTAAAAATCCATCTACTTTTAGATAAGGTAGTTCCGTGAAATTCTTCAAAAATTTTATTCATAATAAACGCTGCTTCAATGAAATGATCAGAGGGATAAATCAAATGACCATCTGATAATGTTGAAACCCAATCGGGCTTATGCGGTGAAAATTGAACATTTTTTGTATAGTTTCCCAAAAAACTATATTGAAGACGAAACCTATAAGCTACATAACCTGCTATATAGACAAGAGCTTCACCTTCAATAATCTCTTCGATCATTCTCTGTCTGTCTTCAGGAAAATCTACAGTAATTAAAGATAAAAATAAAGTTTTAATAATGCAATAAAAGTATAAATAAATATAAAAAATGACACCTATAAAATTTAAAGTTTACAATAAAAATTTTTATTAATAACGCATATTATTCAATTATTGTATGTACTTATAAAATAAGAATGTATAATTATGTTAATTTCAATCCTGTATTATATATACTCTATAGAGGATAATCTTTTCCGTCGAAGCTGCATGATTTTTAAATGCAAAATGTCAACTCAATAATGTAATAAGTACAAATATTCTTCTACTCACTATTAATTTTTGCTACAAATATTATGATAAATGATTACATCTGTTTATTTCACGTTTAACTATATTGAAACGATAAATATATTCTATTTTGTGCAAATGGAATATATTAACGCAAAATTATATTTTTCAATTAAATTCTATGTATAAAGTAATACACCCGTACCGTCTAACCCTTCTTCAATAAAATCGAATTCGTTGAATTCAGCGTTAAAGCAAGCAGCTTCTTCATCAACTTCAACTTGTTGCTTTCCTACCGTAGATTCTAAGGCATATGTCATCATTTCATCTGTCCTGTCGTTGAAATCTATCAAGGCAAAATCCTCATCTTTTTCAGTGTTTCGTTTTTCAGGAAGTATATCAGCAGAATGTTTTCGTAAGATATACCATCTTAATCTATACTGAAAATTCAAGGCTGATGGCTGGTCATTCGTTGCACCCATAGATCTTAGGTAAGAGAAAAGATTTTCTAAACAATCCTGCGTCAATCGGTTTGTTAAAATAAAAGATATTTTAAAAGTTGTTGTATTAAAATTTTGTTGCAAGTACAGCAACAACTGTTGAAGAGAATTATTATTTAGAATAACTCCTTTTTGAAACGGGAGTAATGACTTGTGATTGCCAACTCTCATGGTAAGCATTGTATTTGTCACTTTATTCAGAATTTCATTCTGACGCTCTAAATTTAATCCATAAGGCTCTTTACCAGGTCTATATCCTTTGGATACTTTACTGTTAAATATATCAAACCACGCATCTATTAATTCTATAAATTCAGAAGCCACATCATAATTATCTTGACTTAAAAATCCATGTTTACCACACCATAAAATAGCTCGTGCAGTTGTCTTGGAGAACAGTTTAGCAGCTGTAGATACCTTTTGTCTATTTGATCCGGAAACATCTAAATGTCTTTGAGTGATTGTGAAAAGAACTTTTAAATCTCTGTTTTCATTTACGGATAAAGCTTCTTCTACACAATCTTTTGAAACAAATTTTTCATTTACAAAAAAGCCATTATCCAGAAAGTGATTCCTTAGTAACTTTAACAAGTGAGGTCCATCGTTAAAAACAAAAACTTTGTACTTGTCATTACATGGATGTTGAAAATAAGAATTTTGTGAACTTCCAATTCCTACGTTTATATTATTCAAAACTTTAGTATTTGTTGGACCTAAATCACATGTAAAAGCAACTACAATGTAAGTAGCTTCATACAATTCTGATATTACATTATTCACGATATTCTTACTAAGAGGTTTATCGTAGTCATAAAAAATAATTTGTTTCCACTTATGAAATAGGCCTCTGACCATACCAACTTGTACTGTCTTGTGTGGTCCTATGACTTTTTCTTTCTTTTTATCTATTTCCATTTTTTGAGAAATATATATTTCATCGAAGCATATAACGCAAAGTCTTTCATGCAACTGCAACAATGGCGCTTTTTTCTTCATTAAAAAAATAATTTCAGATAAAATTCCATTTTTTAACTCCATGCGAGATGCCCAATTCCTAAGTGTGGATAATCCTGGTAGCGGGTAGTGATTTTCTCTTAAAAAGCGATATGCTTTTGGACTTATGCTTCTTAAGGTTATTGCAGCAGATATGTCTTCAAGACCCCACTTTACTCTTTTTCTTTTATTATTCATTAAAAGGTCAATTTGTTTCGGAGTAAATATCTTTTTGAGCGCATTTTGGACATTTTCTATTACGCGTTTTGTAACTGTCTTTTCTGTTTGCAATCGTTTTACTTTTTTCATAAGCAAATTGTTTTTCTTGTTCGTTCTACTTAATTTCTTTTTCAAATCTTGAATTATTATTTGTGTGCTTATCATTGTATCATTACTTGTACTTCTGAAAGTAAAATAAATTAAAATATTAAACAATATTCAATAATCTCTTGTATAGCAATAAAGTCGTGAACACGCATGAAATCAATAACATCATACCCAATATTTTCTTGTGAAGATTGGACAAAACATGTTTCTACTTTATCTTCCGTTAAAATGTCGATCAAATTAGTCTCAGACTCACTAAACCTGTTTTTGCTGTTAAAAGAGAAATTACTTTTAAATATAATTTTAAATATAATTACAATCTTTACATTATAAGAAAACATTTTATATAATAAAATGATACACACCTGCTGTTTTCACTAACATTTATCATATTCTGTTGATTTTGCACTTCCTTCAGCACTTCTCCATTCACTAGTGGCAAATTTTCTGTTGGAATTGCATGATCACGAAGTTTCTTCTTAGGCGAGTAGTTTTCGCAGTTTACTAAATAAGCTGGCATTGGTTTATAACAGCTTGGTGTAAAGTGGACAGAGCATATGCGAGCTACAAAAAGGAATTTAAATGAAAAAAAAATTAGAAATGCCTCAATATTATAATTTATATGTATTCAAATAAATACTGTACCGTTTTTCAGGTTAACTTTTTTTTTCTTTGAAACTTGCATCCATTTTAATGCAGTTTCTTCATCCTTTGGATAAGAGAAAAATTGAATATTTTTCCCTTTTGAACTATCGCTTTTATTTTTGCATCCAATTGCACTACACATAGGCATTTTAAAAGATTTTTAAGACGAAATATATTCACCGTATACAAAGTGTATATATATATATATATATATATATATATATATATATATATACACACAATATGGCGCTTATTTGGACCTCCGCCATGTCTGCGCAGAACATGCTGAATTTCGACCCCCGGGAAGAGCACACCTTGTTTTCCTTCCACCATGATGTTAATCTTCAATGAGCTTCAATGATAAATCTCGACAGCAATCATCCCAACATATCAAACAAATGTATCTAATTGATATGTTTGTGTGTAATATATTTTATGTTTTAAATATATATACAAATATATACAATATATGTACAATACAAAAAATTTATTTTTTTAAAGTTTTTTGTTAAAATAATAAAATAATAAAAATGATAGAATTTTGTATAATAATAAATTAAACATCAGACCGATATGTAATTATATATGAGCCAAACTTGATTGGGGTTGATAATATAGTCATTTGTGAACATTAAGATTTCGTAGATATGTATTTTTTTTGTAGATTTAGAAATTATTTTAAATAATTAACGTACACGTATTAATATTAGCCTATGAATTAAACTTTTACCAAGAGTATATAAAATGTTTTCAGACTGCTTTTTATCATTCTATATCTGGATTTGCTAATAAAGTTTGTTTAGTCACTAATCTTTTTTTACGGCTTTTAATCGTAATTTGACGAACATATATAGTCTTATTCCTCAATCTATTTTGAAGCCAGAAATACCATTTACTTGTATGCACGTATAAGCTACATAACTTTTATATGAAGCAAATATTTTCATGAGCAATCATCCCTGGCTTTATTTGTGTATGTACTTTAAACATATAAAAGAGTATTCAATTTGAAAATTAATGGTTGAACAGAATAGTCGGTAAAACAGGGGGATTTCTTTAAGGCTCAAACATTTTTGAATTAAATTTACAGAATTGAAAATCCTTTTACACGTTTTAAGTACGTACACAAATAAAGGGGAGATAATTAATTTCAAGACCAAAAATGTAAAAAAATTTTAAAAGTTATATTTGCTCATGAAAATATTTGCTACATATACAAGTTATATAGCTTATATCAGGCATGTCAAACACGCGACCCGCCAAGTTTTTAAAAATTAAAAAAAAAATATATTAATTATTTTAAAGTAAATTTTATTTTTATTTATATGCAGTTTAATTTAATGCACTTGCAGTGTGCTGTTTAAAATTTGCATTTTAATAATTTTTAATGTAGTGATTGAAAAAGAGAGAAAATATAGGATTAAATTAAATCGAACATACATAAATCTCATTTATGTGCATTTATGATTGGGTAAACACTTTGCGGGGACGATGGTGCGGAGAAAAGTGCGAAGGTACCTTTTCATTTAATGCTTGACACTGGCGTTTCGAGCGATTGCGTGGCCACACGTCATCAGCGTCAACCAGAAAAAAGTTTAAATTTTTCACCTTTAAGTGTCAAAGCTTGATATTAATTGGATAAATATGGGTTATTAACTAAATAACCTTTTATGATTTATATTAAAAAAATTGTAAAAATGGATTTTGGAAATGAATTAAAAAATTTTGAAAATGTAAATTAGTTTAACTGCAAGTTATTATAATATTCTATTTTGTATAATACGAGTAAATTTTTTTGTGTGCGATTTTATGTGATGATTTACGTTTTATTATGATTATGTTTGATATAAAATATTTATAGTTAAAGTTCAAAAAATAACATGAAATATAAAATGACTATGTATGTATATTGTATAATATACAATAAAATGTAAAATATTTTTAGTTTAAAAAATGACATGAAATATAAAACAACTATGTATGTATAATATACAATACATTGAGCTTGACATTGAGTCTAATAAATACATAATACATAATATAATCATTCTAAAAATCGTATTTTATTAATTTTTTGAACATTGAAAACATGCGGCCCCCAATTTAATACAAAATAGATCATGTGGCTCGTAATATATCATATGAGTTTGACATGCCTGGCTTATATGTACAAATGAATGGTGTTCTCTTCTTTGGAATAGATTGAAGAATTAGATTATAGTTGTCAAATTACAATTAAAAGCTGTAAAAGAAGTTTTTTGACTAAACAAATTTTATTAGCAAATCCAGATACAGAATGATAAAACAATTTTTTAAACTTTTGGTATGAAGTTCAATTCATAGATTGATATTAATACGTATACTTTAATTCTGAAAAAGAATTTTTTTAATTATAAAAAAAAATACATACAAAATCTTGTTAATAATGCGCACAAATAACTCATTATTGACCTCAATCATTTTTTAAATTAAAATTAAAGAGATGGTGCTGGGATTTAAGCCCATTTTGCTTGCTAGGTCAATACATTTACACATCTCGTGTGTTTGTAACCGGTTTCGGTAAAGTAGGTTTCTTAACATACGGTTAATGGATACACTGTGCACATTGTTATTTTACACATAACATTTACCTTATGCTCGGTCTACAATGTCAGCAGGAGTAATGGAGTAAAGAGTAAGAGTAACAATTAATCAATTAAAAACCGGGAGTAAACGAAATGGGCAAATCTCATTTTATATTTCTTACTTCTTACTCCTACTCCATTACTCTTGCTGACATTGTAGACCGAGCATTACATTAGAGATAACTTTACGGATGAAATAAGATGTATTTAGAGATACATTATTATTATGACTATATTTATAGTTAACTTGAACTTAATATTAAGTATAATTAATAAAACTAATAAATGAGATTTTATAATGCGAGGTAGTTTTGAAACGCCTTATTCTATTTTTAATTTACTTGTTGGTATAATTGTCGGAGTTAAAACATAATTAAGGAAGGTTGACAGACGGTCTGTTTGACTGTTTGAACTATCTTATATATATATGAGAAATAATGCAAGTAATGTGGTTGTGGCGAATGAGACAAAGTCAAAGGGTTAAATGTTAAATTCGATCAATAAAATAAACTTAACAAGAATGTGAATAATCTCATGGCTGAATGTATGTAGCAGTTGCTCGATACAGTAGGAATTGTTTAAGTTAATTTTTAATATGCTTTTTCTCAAGCGCTTTTACTACAAATTTCTCAGTGAAAACGTTGAAATCAATAAAATTTGATTCTACTATATAATAACTTTTTTTACGGCTTGTAATCGTAATTTGACGAATATAGTCTTATTCTTCAGTCTATTCCGAACTGCGGGATACCATTTATTTGTACGTATAAGCTACATAATTTGTATTTTGAAGCAAATATTTTTATGAACAAATAAACTTTAAATTTTTTTTTGCATTTTTGGTCTTAATCTAATCGTCCTCGGGTTTGTGTACGTACTTTAAGCGTGTAAATGGATTTTTAATTCTGTAAATTTAATTTAAAACTAAATGTTGAACAGAATGTTGGTAAAAAAAAAAAACAGACGATTTTAGGATCCCCTTAAGAGGATGCTGGACTGAACTGCTTTTTAAACTTGCACTATTAACTAAAACATTATCGGGGTCGATAATGTAGAGTCATTCGTGCACATCAATGAGATTTGTATGTATGTATTTTTTTTATAAATCTAGAAATTCTTTAGAATTAAAGTACACATATTAATATCAATTTGTGAATTGTGGATTTTATATTAAGAACGGAAAACAATTTTTTTATATAGCTCTACTTATTGACTTTTTATGTGTATATGTATATATCTTAAATTTTGTCTTAATTTTGTCTCAATTAGGCATCAATATCTAATTTTCGAAACTCGACACTGTTTGTTCCCGTTGTCTACCAGTCTATGGATACAAATTTTATAAGTGCAAATTGTAGATTTTTTATATTAAGTAACCGTTACGATGTGACACTAAATTAACAATTTTTTCCGTTTTTAATAGAAACTCTACCCTACAAATTGATAGTAATGCATATACACACATTAACTTAATTTTAATTTAAAAATTTTTTTATTTTACTCTTTTTAACTTTTAATATGAAATGTAAATAGCGATACAAAGTTTAATCCTAAAATTTCCATATCATAATATGGATAGCAAAACTAAAAATAACATTTATATCTTTTTCTACTTTTTACTCTTTTGAAACATTTTATTGAAAAAGGGAAAAATCATATATAAGTTAATATGAATTTATTAAATATTTGTTAATATAAGATCAGGAATTATTTACATTTTTTTTACTTTTAATTTATATATATTTTTTTTAGATATTCAATTTTATCGACTAGATTTTATTTTAAACTATTTTTATTCGTAATACCTACTGCAGTTTAAAATTTTGTTTAGAACTCGAGTTATAAATATTTAAAACAAAAATGCATAGGGATCCTTTGAACTTTATTAGATTAAAATGTTTTTAAATAGAACAAAACAATTAAAAATATTAATTAAAGACAAATAATGCGTGACTTTTAAACTTACATATTATATGCAGTTATATTTGGTATTTATTGGATTGTTATTTTAAAAGTATTCAAAAGTGTAAGTATTTGAAAATAATTACTTTTTTCTTTCTTGTTGACACCACCGATATCCATGCCATTTTTATGCAGGATATCCAGAAGTTCGCATCTCCAGGACGATAAGTCGGATTTAAGTTCATGGACGTCGTCTTCGGTGACAGGTTCCATCTCGTGCTCGTTGTGTGCATTAACGATGTAGCGCCATATGAGAGCTCTCATAACTACTCCGTATCTACATAAGAAAAACACGGATAATTAAAGTAAATACAAATTATAACGAGCTCGGCAAAGCAATAAATATAAGAAACAGATCAATACAACGAACTATTACAGATTTCTTATAAAATTATAATTCATTGACTGATCGAAAATAAAGATAATAAATGTAACCAAACGAATAGAAGCTAATACGCGCAGTAGAATAATAAAGTAACTTTGAAAACATTTCGACTTTATGAAATCTTCATCAGTCGTTAAAAATGTATAAGATCAAATGAAATTATACTGTTAACAATGGATAAACAATAAAAAACTCAAAGACATTAACATATCGCCAAAAAATTAATAATAAAATTGGTGGTAAAAAATATACAAAATAACACAAGAAGTTTTACATATTAGAAGTTTTACACAATATTTTTTCGTTTGTTGGCGAAAAAACGTAGATCACAACTGGAGTTTTTCTCGTTCCATAGCGAGAAAAAATGTGGAGTCAAATCATAAAACTTGAGAGTAGTTCCGGTCAAAGTTGATAGAAAAATTAGTATTGTCAATAAAACTGTAAAATTCTAAAATAAATGGAAAAAACAGACTCTATCGTTATATATGAAAACAATTGAA
The DNA here is from genome assembly GCF_013373865.1 of Monomorium pharaonis. Taxonomy (NCBI): domain Eukaryota; kingdom Metazoa; phylum Arthropoda; class Insecta; order Hymenoptera; family Formicidae; genus Monomorium; species Monomorium pharaonis. The sequence continues at coordinate 8,121,946 of NC_050476.1, forward strand.
ACAAAAAGTGAAACGTAAAGTGTAGAGAAACGAAAATTTTTACTTGCGATAATTATAGGTGATGTTACAATTAGAACGAGAGAACAGTATCAAACAAAGCGTCAAAACGTGTGAACTATTCGACAAGCAGAGGTGATGTGAGTTGGCATTGCTATCCGCTTTCACTTTTGGACAGAATGTTAAACAAATAATAATAGGATGAATAATTAAACGTGACGTTATTATTATGACCAAGGTTGAAAAGTAACGTTATATTATGTATGTAATTCTATCCAGTGCCGTTATTATTACTATTTGTTTTATAATAATTGTTACTTTTATCTGTCTGTAACGGTAACATTATTACATTTTTACAATAGCAATAACGACAATAATTTAGCTGTTACTTTATTATTATTTAATTTTTAATTATTTTTATGCTTATTTAATAAATTTTTGCTTTTTTACAAATGCAATAATCAGTGTGCCTTTGCACGTAATTTGTTTTTTTCAGATTAGGTTATTAAGCTATATTCAGATAGAGAAAACATGTTCAGTTAACACTATATGAAGAAAATTTAATAGTAAAAATTACTATAGTAATATTATACTAAAAAATGTGGACCAAAAAATTATGAAAATGTTTATTATGTTTTTTATTAAATTGCCATAGTATTTACACTATTTATGATATAATTTTTTGAAATTTTTCTTATGGTCCGTGATTACTATTATACATACCTAATAGTATTTGATGTAAAATTTTTTGTGTAACAGTTAAACGCATCCAAATTACAAATTTTTAGATTAAATTAGAGTTTCAAATTATTAGATTAAATTACAAAAATTATTAAAATAATTTTTAGCGAATTTTTTATTTTCGGATTAATTATTTAAATATTAAAGAAATTGCAAGTAATAACAAATGTGTAAAAAGTTTAAAAATAGAAAAGGTAGAAATATACGTTTAATTTCGATTATTCTAAAATTGTTACAAAAGAAGTGCGACAACTTGCATCAATATCAAACGTAGTCAAAAGATAATCACCAATAAAAGTCAAATTGATAATAACTTCTTCATAAGAATTTTCTTTTTGTAAGCGAATCTTCCTTCGCATACTTTTAACGTATCTGTATTTTAACGTCATGGCCAGTGTGCCATTAACGCGTGTGTGTTAATATAAGCGGAACGGAATAGAAATTGAGTAGTGAGTGCCCAGATAATACGTATATCTGCAAGAGGTCTTTTACACATACCTAATGCTATCTGAATGATTTTCCGTTATGATTTTTAAACATTATCTTCAGCACATTTGAACATTTTATGAACACTTATAGAAGTACAATTCTTATTGCTAATTTTGACATGTTCTTGGCAGATGTATGAAATATTATTTGTAGTCATAACCATATTTTGTGGACATATATATATATATATATATATATATATATATATATATATATTATATGTATAATTTTTTAAGAACATTAAAAATATATATATTTAATGCTGCACATAGAATATTCATAAAATATTCCATTAATTACCCGGATTGTCTTATTTTCGAGTCAAATACTTTTATAAAAACAGCTTACTTATGTTCGCGTGCACGCCGACGTTGGCTACTTCGTCTGCCGACGCGCTTCTTCTGCAGGCCAAACAATCGGAAAAGCAATTTCGGTGGAGGGAAGATATTGAAGGGTGGCGGAAGGGTTCCAGTGTCCTCGAAGTAACTCATCCATAACTTCGTTCTCGCGAATTTCCACTCTGTGTCGGCATGTTCCTATCGCGACAATTGCCTTTGTTGACGAGATCATTCAGCTCACGAATATCGTTCGAGTCGGAGCCTTACCTCAATAACGGCGTAGCTGTTGCTCATCATAGCTATCAGTAGATTTAGCAGGACAATCACGTTGATCACGGAATACGATCCGAACATCAACAAGCCCCAGAATCGAGTGTATGACTTGATTCCTGGAAATAATAACGTTAGTCTAGGAAATAATAATAATGTTGGTTTCACATCAAATAACAAGGCATCAGTTTTTATATTAGAGAGGATTATTTTTGTATTTAAATTACATATACAAACGTACCAGAAAGTTCGAAGCTCTCGATGCCGACCATACCGAAACTAGCCCAAAAAAGACTCTGACATGATTCGAATAGATTGCTGAATCTGTAAATTTTATGCAAAATTTTATAAAAATCTCGAATTTTTTCACATAATATAAGAAGTTAATTATAAACAAACTTTGAAAATTAAAGGTAACTGTTATATTTTTAATAAATTTTGCCAGTTGTCATCTTGGAAAATTGTCTCATTTATTGCAAATCATTATTGGCGACTTTTAAATTATTAACGTTGACTTTGTTTGAAAATTAAAGTTTATGATTAAAATATAATATGTACACTGAGAGAAAAATACAGTTGCAATAATCAATATTACTATAATATCACTATATATTTTAATAAAGAATTTAATGAAGCATAAGTTTCTTCTTTTAATTATAGTAAAAGTAAAGCATTAAAATTAGAAAGTAAGCATTAAAGTTAGAAGTTTTTATTGAAAAAATTTTTTTAATAAAATGGAGATATAATATACGTATCTATTACACAATACAATACTTGCTTTAAATATGTTGAAATAACGTTAAATAATCAATTGAAAAATAACATTTATTTTTCATTATTTATTTCATTTTTATGAATAATTGATTACGAGAAACACACTCGCGTCCCGTATCGAATTGTATTTATTATATATGTGCAAAAATTCTGGCCTTAATAAATAAATAATTCAATAAAAATTTGGAAGAGAATGCGTGGTCCGTTTTTTTTTATGATTACTAGATGACGTCACACATGTTGGAAATGTGGGTTGAAAGGAAAAATACAGAGAGAGAGAAAGAGAGAGAGAAACACATACGTTTCTCATCCCTTCTCAATTCGATTATTCCATTCACCTTCTCCATCTTAAGCAAGCATCACTGCCGGTGTCCCATGAGGGATCCGATATTCCACTGTAACACTTCTGTCTTTCCAGTTCCGCAAAATACCACAGCAGCTGGTTTAAGCCACAGGCAAAAGCAAATAATACTAACGTGTAAATAAAAAAAAATTTTACGATGTCGATTACCATTCTGCCCAACGATATCTAAAACAATAGTTGTTTTCTTTGATATAAAATATTACAGTAAAAAATCTAATATTATGTTAATATTAAAAACACTTCTTCATTAATTTGTTTAATATTAAGATTAAATATAGTTAAAGTTATGTAGTAGATGCAAAAGAATCTTTAAAGAGTTTTTTCACTTTTGAGTTAAAAAATTGATTTCTATTGACAGGGGAGAGCATTTTTCCTCTATGGCTAGTTTAATTCTTTTATGTTTAGTGACTGAAAATTATATGGTACTAATTGAACTGAATAGTTAAATATTTACCAAAGATGTGATGTAGATACATATTCATTGAACGTTGTATAATTTTTTAAAAATTATTTAATTTTAAACAAAAACGATTGTTTTTATGATTTATTGTTAAACAACTGAATAAAAAAATTGCCCAGTGCTCAACGAATACGTGTGTAAATCAAAGGTAAAAATTGATGATTTTAAAAGCTATAAACCACAATTGTGTTCAATTTTTAATTTATGCCATGAAATTTTGTAAAATTTACAAAAAATTTGACAATTTACTGCATTTTAACTTATATTCATATAATTTTTGAAAAATCAATAAATTGCTTTTTAAAGTGTCGATCTAAAAAACAGATTTCAAACTATTGAAATCTTTCTGATTTTATTATGTTTTACTGTTTCTGATGAAGTTACATTTTTCTTATAGGGTAGAATAGATGATTCTTTAATTTCCTGGATTGATTTTCCTTGAAGATGCTTTCATAGTAGGAAATAAAATCGGAATTTGAGAAATTCAATTTTTATGCGAATGAACGCACAAAAGACTAAGGACCGGTTGTTTCAACTTTTTGATAAACTTACTTACCAAGTAAGCATGTATCTTCATTTTTTTTTCTTAAATAAATAAAGACAAACATATATTTATCTGATAGGTAAGTTTACCAAGAAGTTGGAACATACACACACAACCGATCCTAACTTTTACACTTTTATTACATAATGTACTTTTTTTTTACTTTAATTGAATAACTCATAAAGTTGGAATTTTACTAAGTTTGTAAAAAATTTTGAGATTTGACACATCTCCATTTGTATTCGTAAAGCTTCGTAAAAAAATTAGTAAATTGTTTACTAAAGTACTTGTCTTAAAAATATAAATTAAAAAAGCAAGAATAGCTACTCAAATTCTTAATATATAATAACGGAATTTTTGAAATGTAACACCTGAAGTGGTCCTAAATGTGGATTGATGCTGAAAAGATGGACAAGTTTTAAAGCACTAAAGACATTCGCAGCCGCAAAAAGACCTTCAGCGATTAGTTGCGGATCAAAGTCGCTCCAATTCTCTCTTGGTATTATTGCGGCCGATGGATCCATCTGTATCTCAGCGCGCTGCTGAAGATAAGCAGCTAGTCTGAGAATACCGGTCGCCAAATAAAGTGTATTTCTAGTGAAGTCGATAAAGTTCCACATGTCACGCAAATAACCCTTTAGACCATCTACATAAACCTGCAAAATTTGCGAAACTGTGGGTCATATGTGACTTATTTAGTTAATAACAGAGATTGTTGTATCTACAGGGATACTGTTTTTACCGAGAAAAGTTTGTCTTGAATATTTTTTATATTTTTTGTGTTTTCAATATTTTTTTTTCAACTTTTTGTGAAGTTTATACAAGGCATTCAAATATATTATAAAATTTTAAGTAATTTCAGTTATTATTCGATATATTTGAAATATTGCATTTTTATTTCTTTTTTGTTCAATCTGTTGATTAAATTGTTTGATCCTATTATTTTAGTTAATTAATATGGCACATTGTCAAATTTTATATATATCATGAATTATAATGACGTCATAAATTAACGAAGATTTCACAATAATTGTGCTAAGATATTTTAACGGTTTTAGCAATTTTTAACCGAAATAAAATTTCTAAATAATATTTGTCGATAATTAAATCTAAGTTTGATTAATGTATTAACATTTTATAATTATTTTAAAAACCGTTTAATTTTTTATTAAAAATGTTGCTATGCTAAATGTGTAATATTATATGTTGCAATATTTCAATTTTTCATTATAATTTAAAAATAATTATGCATATTTGTAGACATGTATATTAATTACATTTTTTAAATGCTCATACATATAATAATACAGTCAAAATGTTTTTTTCAATTGCTGAATAAATTGAAAATATTAAAATTTGTTGTATAAAATTATACAACAGTATAGAAAACTTATTTAGGGGAAATATACTTGTTTATTGTCCGCATACCTCTCTTGTCTCTTCCCATATAAATCCGAGAACATACAACACGACGAAACCTTCCAGAGGGGTAGGGGCCGCGCCTCTCTGTTGAGCCAAATAAGCCTCGAGATTTTTCTTCATTTCCTGAGAACCTAGGAGTCTAACAATCTCCACTTCCGCACGCTGCGACACCAGCATGAGTATAACTATAGACACGTAGTGTTAGCCATTGATTAGATAATGATGCTGATCTTATTATTTCAAGTCTTGTCTTTTTTATAATGACAAATTTGAAGCTAAAATGTAACTTACACAAGAAGAATAAATAAGACGACGCGTGAACTAAGAATTTCATGAAAGGTCTTCGCATAAGTCGTCCCGTTTTCGATTCCGGCACCAGATAGTACATGATACAATAGAAAGGAAATAAAATTGCCGTCTTTGCAAGAATGCCGACTTTCCGTATAGTTGACATTCTTCGGAATCCAGGGACTCCTTCATACCTTTGAAGTAAGGTCAAATATTCAAAAATATTTTTAAATTCTCTTTATAAATAATTTTTATGCACGACTCATATAGAACCATATAGATATAGAACTGAAAATAATTTTATTATACTATAAAAATAATTAAAATGACAATTTTTTGCAGCATTGTCATGTTTATTATGGTTGAGTGCCTTATATTATTTTTCATGATGTAATGAAATTATTTTCAGATCTGTAACTATATATTATATTTATACAGTTAAAGTTTTAGATATTTTAGTAAATTAATTCTTTTTATGTAGATTTTTGGCTCACCAGATCGCTGCCAATAGCTGCTGAACGTGAGAATGAGAGACGAATCTCTTTTGCTTATATTCTATAGCTTGCTCCAGACGAGCTAGTTGTTTGCTAAGTTCAGCATTTTCTTCCTCGGGATCATAATTTAGAATGGTATCCAATTCCATGGTAGTTCGAACGTGTTGCAACAAATCGACAGCGAATCTGTTAAAATAATTATAATTGTTTATTAAACATGTAATATTACACGGAGAGAATTTCTCTTAAAATTTACCCTCAAAATCATAGTAATTATGGGAATGACTAAATATGGAATTTAAATACAATTTTACTATAATTTGTGTAAAAATTTAGTAAAGTTCTTAAAAGAATTTATTACCATGTTTTTTAGAATAAATTTGAGAGTAAAGAAAAAATTCTATTTACTACGTTTTGCAAAATATGGAACTTACTTTTCTACCTGTCGTCGTAATTTTAAATATTCAGCTCTATTCTCTGGTTCTGATATGGTTAATTCCCTAAGTTCCCAACTTAGTTGGAAAGCTGTCATTAAAGGATCTGTAGAGCTCAAAGCTATTAAACTTGGACTGGCCAAAGCCTTGTATTCAGAGATTCTAGTGGACGACAGTCTTAAAGGATCATCTAAAGAATAATTTTAATTATGCCAATCTTTTATTAATAATTTCTATTGATTGAACTTTTCTAAATTGCTAAAACTAAAGTGTATTGGAACATCTCTCACCAATTGTTGCTTCAAGACAATCGTTACAGCCACATCTCACATCGTGCGGCATTGGCAAAGTAGCTCCTCTATCTAACAAAAGCTTCAAGATTTCGTAGTTATTGCGCTGCGCCGCGAGCACCAAAGGTGTCATATCCATTGGGTATCTGGCTGATGCCGGATCAACCTTCTGCCAGCTATGTACAATTTGCTTTTCGGCTGCATTTAAAATACAAGAAAAACATAAAAAAATAAATTCAACAGCTAAGAGTACAATTAATTGAAATCAATACAATACCTATGAGTTCCTGAATTTTTCTAACGCAATTTTATTTTCAATAAAATTAGTTATTTTTGTAATTTTGTTTTTACAATCGCGACAATTAAGATATTACACACGATTTTGCGAGAACGTTAATTTCGACTCACAATCCTTGGTAGTTTGGTTTGTAAGAAGTTCTTCATGTTCCAGTAACAATTCGACCGCTTCTACAAATTCCTGATCGATGGCATGGAGCAGAGCATCCTTCGTTTCGACTCCCATCACGATAAGTAGTTCGACCATTTCTAAATTTTCCGACTCTATAGCCAGCGTGAGAGCACTGCGACCCAGACTATCTACGCAATTCACGTCCAGCTGTTTTTCCTAAATCGTTCGTGCATATCCATCATAAGAAGTATTTCAATCAGAGTGTTTCAATCTTATAAAAATGGCAGTGTAATTTAGTCCACAAACTATTTTGTTGCAGATACGCATACAATTAAACGTAAATTGCAGGGTTGGATAATAAGTTAAAATAAAAGAAAGATTGACTTATCCTGTTAACTGTAAATTTATAAAACTATTTTTTAATAAATAAATAAATTTTTATCTCTAATTTTAGTAAATTTCATTGATTTTAAGGAAGATTTGTCTTTTTTAATATTAAAACTTTTTAAAATAAAATTGATAAGCCTTATTTATTTAAAGATTATTCTACTTTTGCGTTGATTTTCTTAGAACTTTCCTTAAGGTTTGTACTTACTTTACCCTTGTTTGCAAGCTGCAGAAGCTTCTTTACGTTGGACATATCACCTCTCTCTACGGCCAATAGATATTTCTTTTCTTCGATTGTGAGCGAACGTGGGAAGTGAAGTACATAATCACTCGTATCCTGGACCGTGGCTTCCATGTCCTTGACATCTTTTGCGTCACTCATCTTGAAACGTTTAGTCCGTTTTTTTCACTTCAACGACGATTATTTCCAATTTCATCTAAACACTTGCGCGTCAACAACACTATTTAAATTATTTCTTCTTTTCATTATCACATCGATGACGACACAAAGCACATTTAAGTAAAGAATAATTATCCGAATAGCACAATATATTGGCAGTACATTTGGTACTCCCAATATACATTATATTGGGAATGTATTGATCAATATTTATCCAATATTGGCCATAAAATATTGATATTCCAAATTAGGATATGTAGAAATTAATGTGTAGGAATTAACATAATAAATATTGCGGCCTAACATTGATCCAATATTGTTAAATCAATATTGCTACTTAGACAAATTGACTAAATAAGGTGAAGCGTCTATTTAAAAATTAAATTAACATTTGCGATATTATATTACTTTCCACATTACTTTGCGTCAATGTTTTGTGTTTTACTAGAGCAGGATCTCTTGAGCAGAAGGCGATTCTTTTAAAGAGGCGGAACGATGCGACATTCGCGGTTAAAAACCCCGTTTTTATGCGAGTCTCTATGATGCTTGATATCTATTATAAGGGCTGAAGAAAATTGAATTATGTATTAATAAAAATTTTTGTCACCCTATTTGTCGCAGCGGTTAGTGTAGATGCTGATGGATAAACAATAACTCCACTGTCGTTACTTTTAATAGTGCACCTGTGCCCGTTGACTCTAATTTATCGATATCTTGTTAAATGTCTAACGGATTACACTTGGAATAAGAGCGCGTTCGTCGGAAACGAGGGAGAATACTGACGCGAAGCGAATAAACAGCAAACGCAGTGGTCGCAGTTAAGCTGGTTAATTCTCTACACATTATATAATATTCCAACAGCCTCGGAATGTTGAAACAACAACCCTATTATGCGATTAAAATAATTTTACGTGTTGCTCTGAAAATATTGAGTATTTTTTTAACTGTAATTTCTTTGATCGATTTGAAGACAGCTCTGTTTTAATGATAATGTTAGAAAGTTTATTTTATTTATTGTATACATAATGTTGTAATTTTTAATATGACAAGAACTTTAATATTTTTAAGTATTAAATAAAAATTTTCTTATTAATTTCTTGTTACAAAAAGTAACTACAATATTGAAAGATTACATCCACATTGCATTATGTATGAACAATATTGTATTTATACTACGATATATTTATACTGCGATTTATCATAGTTGTTGAATTGCAACAACAATAAAATTACCATTTTTTGAAAAATTACAACAAAACATAACAACAATATTATAAGCAATAAATTTGCAATAATACAATGTTGTATTTATCGAATATGTGGAATATAAGAATATTTTTATAAAAATAAATATGTTACGCTATATTTTAATTATATATTTTTATTTGGATTATTTATTATTTTATATATATTTAATTACTTTAGGGATAACAATATAATATTTACCAATACTATCCAAACGAAAATTGATTATTGTTAATCTTTATGTGCAAACCTGGAATATACGACACTAGAGCGAAAGTTTAGGTTCAATTTTGAATAAGTTATCAAATGAAAATCGAACTTGTGCCATCTGTTAAATTAAAATTCTTCTGTGAAAACTATTGTTATCCTTTGGAAGGTTCAAAACATACTTAGAAATTGTTTCAACTTCTAATACGTCATAGTTTACGTATGGCAACAGCAAAAACACTTTGGCGGTATCTCATACCTCATAGTACATTAACTTAATTTTATGAAGTGTTGCACACGAGGGTTAACATTTTTTAAATATTGCAAAAAGTTATTTTATTATAGTATTTTATTTTTTTAATATATTACTGATAATATATATTTATAATATATATTATATATATATTTGAACATATGTGTGATAGATGTTAACGATAATTATTTTTTGTTTGGCTCGTATTGACAATAGTCAAATACACAAAATAAGATACAAATAAAATATTTAAATAAAATATAAATATAATAATTTTATTTTTATAAAATAAAAAGATTTTTATGCGTGTGTGTGTGTGTGTGTGTGTGTGTGTGTGTGCGTGTGCGTGCAACATAATTAAATTTATTATTATTAAAATTAAAAATTTTGATTTTGTAACGGTTTTGAAACATTCATGTCATATTGATATAAGTGTGCTGGTATGTTGCGAATTTATATCTTTGCAATGTTTTTGTAGCGTTGCATTGCAACTTGTAACATTGCAACATTAATGCAATATAGCTACCATGATTTGTGTTGTATAATTATTATTATCTAAAAAACGTTTTAAACAAAATCAAGTAGAAATAGACTAGAAAATTAATTTTGAATTTTCACAAAATACCGATTTTGTATTAAAAAATGGATTTTATATTTCAGTTATACTTGGCCTTAGTACTAGATTAGCTTTAAAATAACAATATTAGAAGAGAAGAATAATATGACCACCCATTTACATTTTATACAATAACTTTGTTAATAATTAATATTTTAAATTAAAACGATTATATTTATCAAAGTGTTGTTCATTAGAGTTTAGATTTAAAGTTATGAAATATTTGCTTACTATATTCAAAGTTATGCAATGTTACATATTATTTGTAAAAAATGTAGTGGTCGAAGAGAAACAAGGATGGTAATATGGCCACTACAAATATAAATAAAAAAACTGGTTTTATTAAAAAAAATATAGCCATTAAGAAAATTAACATTTTCTTGAAAAAAATTGGTTTTTATATTGCTAAGCGTATACTGTCGACAAAAGAAATAACAATAAAAAATTTTAAAAATATATAGATATAGTTTTAAATGGAAGTTTTAATGTTTTTTATAATAGTGCAATTAGATTTTTTGAAAGTGTCATATTTTTTTAAATTTTCCATCAATTAAAAAAAATTTAAAATATATTTTATAGCAAAACATATTTAACGATAAATTCAAACATACATGATAAAGTTATATTCTGAAATAGCATTTTTCAATAATAAGCTAGAAATATCTTTATATTGCTATTCGCGCGCTTTATTCGTATCCACTTTATGTAGTTACATATGTAAATATATATTAATTTATAAGAAATATGTATGCAATTATATACATACAAAAAATAAAGAAGAATTAAAAATATTAAAATAATTAAAGGAGGGTGAATTGTGTGTTTTTTTCATCTCCCCATTCATTTCTGGGTTTGCAGATAGAAAGAACTTAATTTATTTTGTTAATTAAAAATAACCCTTTAGTTAGTTCTTCAAGCGTTTGACTTGAGTTTTTATCTAATAAACCTCTGATTTAGCATTTTCAAATTTTTTCAAACTTTGCCTTTCAAATCGAAATTTCGGCTACGCCGAAACCGCCGATTCCAGTACTCGCATGTTGTAACGGTTTTAACGGAGAAAACTCAGAATAAGTTTCTGAGGTGCATTGGTGGACTCCAGCAGTCGTTTTCTTCGAATCGAAGCAATCAAGTAGTAAAGTCGAAAATGTTTCTTTACCACGCTCTATTTTCATTCACACAAAAAGTATATATTTGCGAATGCATATGTCATGTATCAAATTATTTGTAGAAATGTCCAAACATTAAAAAGGTGTACCAACTTTCAAAATATCTCTAGTAGATTTGTACTAATAATCATCTATATTAAGCACTTAAACCTAACTAGAACACCTATACAAAATCATTGCAAGCAAATAAAAAATTATTTATTTTTAATTTACATTATCTTTTTTAAATTGGAATTTTGATTGGAATGAGACTGAAGGTATATCTAAAAAAAATTTTTTCTTTTATTTGAATATCTTTATTTTGTTCTTTGTTTTGATAATTAAATTTTTCATTAAATTTACAAATATTACATTAATGTTATTAAGAATATTATACGTTTTTTGCTTTGTTAATAAGTTGCACATTTAAAATAAATGGTATAATGAAAGATTTATTATTATTAGCATTAGACTTGAGATGGGATCTATTTTTCTTCTTTTTGATACTATTTCTAAGCTACTTGAAGAATCTTGGTCTACAAACTTTCTAAGAGAAAATTATAAAATATGATAATATAAAAAATTTTTGAACAAAAACTGTAGAATTTTAAACATTAAAATTAAAAAAATAAAATTATATTGATTTCTAAGAAGCATAAAAAATTTTTTCAATGTTTATTTAATCGATTATATATCTTGGATATTATCTTTTTTAAATATTTCTCATTACTTTCAAAAAGTTGTGAAATATTATTTTTTGTAACATTATTTTCTGGAAACAAACCAGAAACAATAAAGTAATGCCTATGTTTGACATCTTTAATTCATATTAAATAACATTGCTTGAATGATATTATTAAATATCATTTCAATTTTGAATGTGGATATTATATGGATATTAAATGGACGATGAGATCAAGAACATATTATACATACAAAGTTTAGTACATTTAATTTCACCGGAAATATATATTATTTTATTATTCTGCATTATTCAAAAGCGCAAATTTTTTGTGCATGCTTTTGATAATTTGCATCTGTTAAGGTTGTTAAAGATGCGGAAGGATCGGCGGGACCGGCATGGATCTTTCAGGACAAGGTTCCCATTTCGTTCGTTCATCTTAAATAAAATTCTGCTTGCATTGTATTTCTCAGGCGGACATCGTGTTATGTTCAAATTCTTTTTTCTGGATTGTCTGCGTCTCTCTTCGTATAACGATAGTATTCTCCATGTTTGAGAAACCCGAGAAACTGATCGGAAGGATCGATTGTCCAACATTCTAAATATTATATTAGAAATTTCTCTGGGCAGCATCTCGATTATGTCCAATTTTCTTTCTACAAAAGTAGTAAAGTATGTAATCATTCTTTTAAACGCTTCCATCATTTACTTTACAATGTGCTTCGTGAGACTGCTTAAAACCAATTGACGCTCTCGGTCTTCTGACGTGTATTTATTGGCTATCCCCACCACCTATCCGAGTTTGAGCGCCCTCTATCCAGCTTACATTAGTAAACTGCGCGAGTGGTGGGGGGAATCTGCTGTCTCCCTCTCTAGTGATAACACGAAACGGAAAGAGACAGCTGAACTCTCACCACTCACGTAGCCTGCTGGCGTGAGCATCTGAACCGGCATCACTACTTCTACCGTTTTCTCATTCAATAGCATTACACGCTCAAAGCTACACATTTTTCTACATTTTCTCGCAAGTTCTGTATCTCCTTAAACTGCGTTTGTGACGGAACATAAGATTGTTTCCTATCATGGCTTTCACTGTAGACATAATATGATTTATTAGTTTTAAAAGATTGAGAAAATGACAATTAACTATTATTTATTATAAATTTATGTTAAAAAATTTTATTTTATAAAATATTTTGTATTTAATAAAACTCTATGCAAACGTTTCAAATTTTATAAAACAAATGTTTTTTAGAGAGAGATATATAGATATAGAATATTAAAAATAATTTAATTTTTTATTTATTGTTATAGAAAATAAGAAAATTTTACAGATTAGATTTTTTATTATAAATTGTATAAGCAAATATTTAATTTGTATCATAATTTAGGATAGTAGGATTTTTAGATTTATATGTAACCTCTTTCTTTTGTCGCGATAATAATTTATATACACGTTGAATTTATTATAACACCTTGAATTGTTGGTTAGCAATAAACCGACAATTGATTTATTAAGGAATTTTTCAATATGAAGATGATCAAAAGAGACCGTATTACCAGCACTTAGGTAAGTATATTAACAAAATTCTATGTCAGTGTTGAACTTTGTATAACTTGAAATATATACAGCCAAATAAAAAGTTAAATAACAAAAAATTACTAAAATGTACATACACTTGTGTGATAATACGTTTAAATTTAAAAAGAATGAGGAAGTATGTGTAATTAAATGTTAAAAGGTACCTTAAAAAAGTTGAAATGCTCGAAATTAAAAATGTCTTATAATCAATGTTGACTATTGTGTATTTTCATATGAACGTCACTTTATAAACGACAGACTGCTAAATAAATAATTCCATAAGTAATTATTATACTTAATTTATTATCTAATAACGTAGATTGTAGATAATACGAGTAATCATATTGTTTACAGTGGCTGTAATACTATCTTCTTTTTTATACTATATTCTAATATGTGGATTTGTATTGAATAACAGTACTGGTCTAGTCATACTCCCAATAAATTTTCGGTATCGTGTACTGAAGTTGATAATTGAAATATCCTAAGCACCAGTATCGAAACTCTATGTTACTGATACATTTTTAGGACCATGTCTAGACTGAAATTGAATTGGAAATTGTTTTCTAGTGCTAAGTAGTACGGAATTTTACTGTCAGAAAAACGCGCGGTTAAGTTCTCTCTTACAAAAAAAATATCATGCAAGCATTATAAATAATGCAACCATGTAAGTCGGCATATTTTCCCTTGAGTTAGAGCAAGTTCCTAGAAAACTCTTTATACTAATCCCGTATCATAATAGTAGATACTGCACTTTAAGTAATGCCTAACGGCTATCAAGTAGCTACCCAGTATTTTACCAGTTTTATATTTACCAGTATTGATATCTGATATCACGTCAGTAAAAGTTCTAAAAAATTTAATTGTCTCTATTTTTTACCTTTTTATTTTTAAAATTATTATAAATAATTAAAGTAATTACTTTAATAATTTATTATTTATATTACTAATATATATATATATATATATATTTTTTTTGCGTTTTATTCAAATTTAACATAACGTTAACATAGAAATCAGTTGCAGCTGTTAAAAATCTGTGGTGGTCACATCGACAGTAAAACATACAGTGAGAAAGAACATAGAGAACCAAATGGAGACTTTGTACAAACATTTGACTCGTTTTATTTAGTGTGACGACTTCGTATGATTTGCAGAACAAAATAATAATTTTAATTGTGTGTGTGTGTGTGTATGTGCGCGCGCGCGCACGTGACCATTATAGAGATTATTATATGGAATAATTGGCTATATATTCTTTTGTGTAAAATAAGGTTTATTATCGTTTCCAGAAGATGAAAATAAGACAAGGAGAAAAGGTTGCATCAAACAACAGTGCGGATATTTTAGAGAGGAACAATAGAAGAGAAACAGTAACTGTTTGCGTCGCGTTTTTGTATTTGCGGTCATGATTGCGTTCGATATTTATTCAGTAGCGTTGAAGAAATTAATAATTCCGTTATTATAAGTCGTTTATGTCTTTCAGTTTCTTGCATTTTTTAATGTAATTATTGCCTTATCTATATTTCCTACGTTTTGGAAAGTTGTTTTAACTCTTTTGCGTGGTGGAACATATATGTCTTAATCCTTCAAAAATTTATACAAAAATAAAGACTTTTTTCTGAACTTATTTTAAAGATAAAGAGTAGAACATTTTTTTTAGAAGATCAACACCTTGTGGCTTTCATCTCTTGTTCTATATATTTCATCAAATACTCATAAAATAGAGTAAATGTTGAGAAATGCATGTATCTTTTATAAAAGTTAAAGGAGCGAGCTTTCTAAGCTCATTTTTAAGGTCAAATTAAGAACTATATGAAACAAGTTATTATTTAATTTTAAAATGGCAGATTTTTATATGTGACATTAAAATGTTAAATTTTGCTGTACTTACGTGTAAGTTAATATATTTATATAAGTTTTTGGAATCACTGACGAGATGACAAATCTGTAATAAAAATTTCATAAATAAAAATGGCCAATTTTATATAACGGATTAAAATATTAAACTTTGTTGGATTTATATAAAACTTATTTTAATTCACTATTTTAAATTTTGAAATTTTAGTGAGAGATTTATAATCAATAATCTTACTTTTTAATGTAAATATTAGATGTTCATTGTTCCTGGAAAAAAGTCAGGTATATGAAAGAAAAAGTTAAGAAAGAAAAAAGTTAAACTGAATGACAATCACTTTAGCAAAGCAAAAGTAAATTTACATATTCTTATGGATTATATAGTTTTTTAACTAAAAAATTTTTGAAAATACAAGATCCATTAATCTATTAATTATATATAATAAAGAAGTCAGTAAATTACTAGTTCAAAATGTATTTATCAGTCGCAATTGAAATATGTGATTATAATGTATTTACATATGGTAAAGTATAAATATTTTTATAGATTTTAAGAGAATAATTTTTTAAATTAATTTATATAGGAATTACATGTAATGATATACATAAAACGACTTAATCAACATTTTTGTAATTTATTGTATTTTTAGTAAAAATTTTATGAACTTGAAAAGATCAACGGAATAGCAATTTTTTTGTAAAAAAAAAACTCGCTTATCCTTGGGTTTATCTCTGATTAAAAAAAAATTTTATTAAGATTAAATTGAGATAATTTTCGAAATTTTTGAAAAAAAATCTTTTCTTTACCTTTGAATTTTATTATGAGGAGTTACTCTTTAAATTTTTTTAAATACTCAAAGGTTACTAGATAAATCAAAATCAGGTAAATATTATTGCGCCAAGAAGTTATTCATAATTAAAAGCGTTAATAAATTATAAATAAATATTATGCTAATGTTTTACGAATTAAAGACAAGTTAATAAATTGGCAGAATTATATCGATAATTTGCAGTTGAAAATGCGTTAATAAGTCAAATAGATTAATTAAAATTGTGCTAATGATTAAGCTAAAAGTACTTTAATAAGTTAAGACTTGAAATGTTAATGACCGAAAACAAGAGCAAGATATACAGTTTGCTCGCAATTTTGTTCTTGCTCACACCGCGAAAAATGAGCGCGGCAGGTGAAAGTGGCGACGACAAAGTAAGAAGACCCGTCTTTTTTCATTCTTACGCGTCGTCATCCTTCGTCCGGAAGAGGAAAATCCTTTCACACGGCGACCAACAGGAAAAACGCGATCGACTGATTGGCGGCGATGAGGAAAAACGAGCGATGAGAGGAAGTACTAGCGCAATAAATCGGAGCCTCGATTGTAGGCGCATCTCAGTGCGTCAGCCTGTTCTTCATATTTCACACGTACTTCTCCGCGGAACGACAGAGTCGAAATGACGTCACGCGTCGGCGAATTGAGAATATTATGGCTATTGCTCACCCTGACGGTCCTTCTCGAGGGCTTGCCGGCGATCAGAAAGGTCAGCAAGACTCCAGCCGGCTTCCGATATTCCCAGGATCAAGATGCGGAGGCTACGGGTCATGGAGGTACATATGTTTTTGAGAATATGCAACAAAAATAATAAATAAATAAAATAAAATGAGATTATTTACTATAAAAAGATATTAAGCAAAGATTACTAAATTTTAGTTGAGAAAATTATACGCATATTATTTTTCGAAGGACATGTTTATCGATATTTTTGTACCACATACTCTTTCATGCGACGATAAATAACCATTTTTGACATTGACGAGCGGAAATTCAATCATGAGATAGAAGCTTTTACGATTGTGCGGATTATGCGGATTTGCCGCCGATCGTGTTAATTTGTACGTGTCAGAGAATTAGGAGCGTATTCGAATCCTGTACTGTTTCAAACACGTCGCGTTTGCTGCATTTAACCATTGATTCATGTCTACTTTTATATTTTGCATATGTGGAATTGTATATGTAAAAAATAATGTACTGAAAGCATTAATTCACATTAATATTTTTTATTAAAAATAATCTTATTAGTTTTATCTATTAATTTCTTTCCAAATGCTAATTTAAGTTTAGTACAGTTTTTTGTCTTAAAATTTTGTGTAGCTTAAAATATCACTTAAATCAAAAATATCACAAAAAATGTTTTAGAAAAAGTATTAGTTTAATGTTATTCTAACACTTTTTACAATTTATGTAGAAAAAAACTAAAATTTTAACTTTTGTGAAAGAATTTTTACTTAGAATATTAATAAAAAAGAATATAAGTAAATATAAGAAAAATATAATCACTATTCTAGGATTAATAAAACAAATAATATTTTAATAGAGCAAAAGCATTACGCATTTTTTTCATTAATGTTATTAAACTAACATTATTACTAATTATATTATTATTAATTAGTTATGCTGTTAATGTATCATTTTTTTCAGTGTAAAGAAAGGTCACCAATATTGATATACTTTTATTTTTGGATTTTATTTTCAAAATAAAAGCTAAAAATAAAATTTTAAAAACGCAAATACAAACTCAAGCAGCGCATATCTAAAATTGAGATATAAAAACATCTTAAAAACTTATATATATACATATATATGTACACAAAATATTCTAAGTATAAGCGAATGGCCTTGAGTAGTGCGCGCGAAGTGAAAAGGATTGAATGAAAGACCTCGTTTCACGAAGTAAATGATCTCTTCTGCGTGCGAATTGTGAGGCTCGTTGAATGAAAGGGAGTGAGAAAGAGAGTGGCCTCTTAATGACGATAAAAAGCTTCGGTAGCTTTTAATTACATTTTATTCAAACAGGCGGTGACAAACATCGCGAGGAGGGTGCTGGCTCAAAGCACGACGAGGATCACCACGACACGCACGGCCACAAGGGTGATAAGGTACATAATAACATTTTGTCCTGTGCTATCGACATCCAGGCCGTTGCCATCTATACCGTCGTCGACGACTTCTTCCCTCTTTTATCGTTTGTAATATAAGCGCCCGGTGTGCTCTTGTTTCCCTTGCGCGCTACCATGAGAATATATATTATATGTAGTTTTTCCTTTTTTGCAAGAATATGGCACTCGAGGAACAAGACAGGTCTCGAACCGAAGAAGCATTCGGGAGGCGCGTAACTGTAAAATATTTTACGTATTGTATTGAATGTCTTCCGACATTGCTTTGTATTTTTGTAAATTTTATTCTATTAGAAATCGACAATAGAAAAAATGTCATTGTTTAAATATTGGAATTAGTATTATAATAATATCGTGAATCGTTGAAGTAAATGTTTTTAAGTAATGGCAACTACGAACTTCTTTTACCAATTTGGTAAAAGGTTACTTTGTGCATCACTCCTACATTTAATTATTTCCATTTTTTGGCATAAAAAAATTTTTTTTTTCGCGGGACACTAGGAAACTTTTTACAGCACATTAGTATGCCGCAACACATTGAGGGAAAAATTTGTATAATTAATAATAAATGTAAAAAGAAACGTGAAAAATTATGAAGTGAAATAAAGCAATACAGGTATAAAAACGAATTATAGTCAATTGCATAAAATTTCGTGATATAATTTATCATTATATCGCGAAATTTATATCTTTATAACTCTTTAATAACGTTTACTTTGATTGAAAAAAGGGTTACAAGGCTTTCCATGAGTCCGAGAAAAGCGACAAAGGGCATCACGACAAAGAGAAGCACAAGCTTGAGTACAATACGGAAGGAGGTGAGGAGAAAAAGGATCACGATGAAGCTGGACATTATGGTGAGGAGCACCACGGTGAGGAGGGAGAGAAAAACGCGAAGTTTGGCGAAGAAGGCAAGCATGAAAAAGGATACAGTACAAAGGGACAACATAGCGTCTTTAAGAAGGTACGAATCATGTAATGCGCACTATTTTATTGCTCAATACGATTACGTTTCGTATGTTTTAAATAAATTATTTCGTTATAATACTCATTGTTTAAGAAAATAAGAATATGTGTGTCACATTTTGAAGTATTATCAAAAAATTTTTAATTTTCATAAATTATTATTATATTTAAATAAATGTAAGATTTTGGGATAATTTTTAAATTAATTTTAAAGTTATTCTTTTGTAAAATCTTGTTTGTAATGCTTACTTAAAAATTTGCTGAGAAAATAGCATTATAAATTAAATTTCTTATATATGTTATATTACAAATTATATTTCTTATATGTATATTAGTAAAATTTTAATAAATATTTATGCAAAAGTTTACTCACACATTTATTTATTTAAAAGTTGTTTTCGTAAAATAAAGTTATTTTAGTTGGTAAGCTATTATAAGTCAATTTTTTGTTTCTTTGCAACTAGTTTTAGGGCCAAAATTTAGTTATTGACCAAAATTTTTTATTGACCAAAGAAGCTTGTAATTTTTTCATTTTGGTAACTTTTAATGTGATTATGCATTTAAAGTCAAAACGTCCTTAGTTTTAAAAATATGTTGATTACAGTTTCTTCTGAATGCTGAAAACAGCAATAGTATACTTATATGGATTAAAGCTTTTCAAGATTACAAGATTAAGCACAGCAGGCTTCTGTTATTCGATGTAACTAGGCTTCTATTTAAAGCTTTCTTGTTTGCATTTAACACTCTAATACGGAAAAAAAAACAGTTACCGTATCTAAAAACTGTGGGTGATAACTAAACTTTAGTCGTAAAATATGGAGTGCTATTATTTTAGCTGTGATATCTATCGTGATTTAGTTGAAGGAGTTTAGTTACCTGACAACGTTGCAGTATATATTTATATAACGAATGATAAGAAGACCTTAACATATCAAATAGTCCCAATAACTAAAGGTATTCTATTATAGATGTTTTTATGTTGCTGTATGATATAAACCTGATACATATACTCATTTTGTTACTTTATTTACGTATTAGATGCAACAACAAAGTTGTTGTACTTATGAATTTTACTGTACTTATGAATTTATATTTATAATAGTAAACACAACTTTAATAAACCATGATTAACTGGAGTGGTAAAATGTTTTTTCATAAATATTTAAATTTGTACGTAGTAACAGGTCGCGTTAATATGACATTTTTTTATTGTAACAATTTTTGATGGTAACACAGTTATTTTTTATTCTTTAGAAAGGTTTTATTAGAATTTTATAAGATAGATTAATCTATAGAATAAAAAATATAAAACAAGTATTTTAACTTTTATTCAAATTTATTATTAACATCTTTTATCTTTTACTTTTTTTCTATTAAAAAAATACAATGTAGAAAACAAAAAACTTTAAAAAACTTCAGAAAATTTTAGAAAATAAATCTTATTGCCAGACAAAGTCATTAAATGTTAGAAGAAAAAGTTTTTAAATATAAAGTAGTATAAAAATAAAATATATTTTGAATTAAATACATTTGAACAGAATGATAGAATAAATATAATCAAATTTTTAAAATTTGTTATATATTTAAATTAAAATATAATTGTTTTCAGGATGAATATGAGAAGAAGCACGACTTTTATGACGAATACCATGAGGATGGAGGAAGCGAAAAGCACGGTGGATGGCACGAAGAACACGAGGGCAAGAAGGGTGGCCACGAAAAGAAAGGTCACTTGCATTCGGGACACCACGAGGTTGTTATTTATTAAACTTATTATAATTACTTTTATCAATTGCAATCACATGCGTTAATTTGACCGTGATTAAAATCGCGATTTGACTTTTATTACAGGGTCATCACGGTGCGGAAAAGAAACGCGAAGGGGGCCATCATCATCACGAGAAGAAAGGTCACAAATCGGCAGAGGGACACGACAGTCATCACGAACACGATGAAAAACACGGCCATAAAGGCGGACATGCATCAGGGCACAAATGGTCGAAATCGAATCATTGACGAGACACGAAGAAACTTATTTGTACATAATCGTCGGATGTATTTTACTTACATCCATGTTGTCGAGAATTTTACCAATAGAGAAAGGTGGTATGATATAGAGCGGCGTACATCATGCGCATTGAGTTCATTAAGAAGATTTGTGATTACAATAATAATTTTATTCTTGTCGTCGAATAACGTGGCATACAAACTTGCCGCTAGATTTTCATATTTATGTAGTGCATAAGTTTCATTTGATGTATAATAAATAGATTTAAATGTAAAAATATGTATAAATATATAGTCATCTACCTAGAGAATGAGAGAGTATAATTTCTCAAACAAATCTCGAACGTCATGCTGTTATTTCTTTTTGTCGACATCGATAGTTGAGAAAAGTGAAAATCTTAGCGTAAAACTAGTCACGCTTCGGCGCTTATTGCACTGTGCGAATTCTAATGCAGACGTATGATATCGAACCTTACGAGTCTTCGTCTTCTTCGACGACTGGAATTAACTAACGACTAAATTTTCAATTTTATTTTAGCACGCTTTTGTAATTGCAATAACATAATTTTATTTTTAAATATTATTATATTAGCTCCAAAAGTTATGACACGTAAATTCAGGACACTCTGTATATTGATGTTTATTAACGCCCAGATAAAAGTAGATTACTCGTTTTCGAAAGAGATTATTCAATCGTAATTTAATGGGTTAATAAATTCCTGCAAAATCCAATTTCGCGTTTCAAACCTTGGTTGAAGCACATAGATATTCAAATAAGAGTAATTAATCTCAAGTTGATTATGTAATCACAAGTGAAGTGATTAACGAAAGAGGTAAACTACACCAATTGTGCCGTGATAAATTAGCAATTTGTGAAATATAAAATAATAATAAAGCGTAATATAAAAATCTTTACAATAAGATATAAAAAATTTTTGAAATTCAGCGTGTTTATAAAATAATGACATAATAATTAAGCGCATGATATTTTGATAGTAAAAAATTTCTATTATTGTAAAGATACATATTACTCGTGTTGAAATTATTTTTGCGCTATTGCGAATCTTGATTCTATTTGCATTATTGCTTTGTATTATCATCGTTTCCATTATCTAGTATTGCCGTAATTAATGTATGTATGAGCGATATATATTGACATAGTATTCGGAACGCGTAGTATATAATCTCGCTGTAATGTAGGCATATTACCGAGAGGATTGATCAAAACGTAATTGTGCCCGATGGCCCTATTTTCTGCTGAATTTACCTGACTACCAAACTTACTCTGGCAATCGATTATTGTGTATACAGTCGATATCGCGCTGCAGTGATTGGTTTGACGCTTATCCTTAATGCTTACGCAAATTTATCTAGATATAGCCAATTATACCTCAAGTTGATCGAATTTATGATCAGGCGACGCAAACAATAAATATTTGTAAAAAATTAAAAATAGGATTAGATAATAATCTATAAAAAAGATTAATTACTTTATTATATTATTATCGCAATATATAACATATCCATACTGTTTTTAAAATTTCTACTTATATTTATATATATATATATATATATATTATATATTTGAAAAATTTTTTTTACATATTTTATAACACTTTTAATTCATATATTTTTGTTATTTTAAATATATCAATATTTTTGAAAAAATGTTTTCAGATTTTTTAAAGTTTTCTTTAGAAATTGTAGAGTAAGAAATCTTATAGAATATACATATTTATGTACACATATGTGTATAAAGATTTTAAGAAAAAATAGATTTTTAAATATTCTTTAACATTTATAAATTTTTTAATAATTATTTTTAATAATTTTTTAATTATTAAATGAGAAATTCTGACAGTCAGAATTTGTATATATAAAAATTTTTGAAAAAAAATTTTATATTTTTTTGTATTTACTTCAAAAAAAATTCTTTTTTCTTTTTTGTTACAAAATTAAACGAGAAGTTTTTACTAAATGTTTAGATTTGTTTCAAGTAATTTTCATAGTATTATAGAAAAACGTTTAAAAATTTATACAAAAATTAAAAAAATTTTCTAAACAGTAAAAAATTAATGTAAAAATTTTGAAAAATATAAAGAGTTTAAAGAAACACTTTTATCAAAGTTAAGATTGCAAAGTTTCTAATTTTAATTGGAAATTTGTATATTGCACTTACAGGTAAGGAGTTAAAATAAAACAAAGCTATATGCACAATTTTTGCACGGAAATAAAAAAAAGAAATAGCAGGAATGTTACAGTTAAAAAAAAAGAACTAAACCCATTATTTTGTAATATTTTTTATTATTGCATCGCCAAGGAAATTTTTGGAAATTTTCTATTTGCGTCAAAATCATAAAGATGTTAAAAGAGGCGTTTCATATGGTGCGGCGTTTCCGCCTCCCCAGTGTTCGATTTTTACGATGTCGCGCGTTGAATTTCACACGGGAGTAAGAAAGACTTTTGCGTATAACGAGGTCAGTAAGAAGCATCCATTGTCACGAATACCGCCGGGAAATGATGGGTCCGCGGAGATTGCACCGTGAGATTATTAAAGACGATTATTCGTCGTAGGATTCACCGCCAGAAAACTGTCAGAATCGCATCACGCCTGACGTAGGTCCACGAATTCTGTTCCCGAGGCGGCGAGAGCCAGTCGGGGAAATAACTGTAATTCTGTGGTGGTATCTATCGATTCGTGTGATTCTATACCGGCATACCTCGGATCTTTGCGGATTATCTTTCGCCCACAGATTCTTCGTCAATTAGAAACTGATACTTTCTACAATATTCTGTTACATTCAAAGCGATATCGATTCTCGCATATTTGCCATTTTTCTGTTCAAGTTTTATTTGACTCAAAAACGCGTTTTATTTTTTTACTAATATTTTCTGTAAAAACGTATTTTTTAATAATATCTGTAAGATATCTATTTTGTAAAAATTTTTTAGTTTTTTTTTAGAACCTTTTGAATACTTGAAGTTAAATTACAGATAAAGTTCATATTGCAGTCTTTTTTTTTGTAAAACGTCCCAATCTCTATTTTCAAATTTTCAAATAATTTTAAAAGATTTTGACTCATTATCTTCTTAAAAGAAAAGAATTAGAAAATTTTTCGTGATAAATATTGTACTATGGTTTAAGAAGCCTGCGTTAAAATAAATTTTATAATTAAAATAGTTTGAAAAGTCTAACGTTATTTTAATAAGTGATTGTGTCAAACAAAGATTATATTCATATTTTTCACGCCAATTATTATTAAATATTGTTTAATCGACTCTCTTCTAATATTTCGAAATCCCGTTGCAGGCGTCTTTCCGAATCGAATTCATCGA
The DNA here is from genome assembly GCF_013373865.1 of Monomorium pharaonis. NCBI lineage: Eukaryota > Metazoa > Arthropoda > Insecta > Hymenoptera > Formicidae > Monomorium > Monomorium pharaonis. The sequence goes on from NC_050476.1 coordinate 8,146,890, forward strand.
CGTTTCGAAATGTTTCTACCGCGGTGACAACTACTTGCATAACAAATTTTCTTCAATTACGTCTTTTAATTAAATCGCAGTCCGGGGTTGCCGAACATTGACGCGGTGCACGAACAACTACAACTGTCCCATTTAGGCTTGAATGCACGCAGAAATTCGGTGTAACGTCGCGTGAAAAGTCGCGTCAAGAAACTTCTTTTCACTTTGGCTGACATAATCAATCTAAATTTTGCTTAATCAAACAAAACGTATTTGTAGATTTATAGTATTATAATGTTACTGTCTTAAAACACACTGCTTTAAAAGAGTTAAAGATCTCGATAGAAAAATCGAGTTTGCAAAGATTTTAAAGAGAAAGGATAGAGCTTTGAATCTGTATTTTATTCTCATCTCTTTAATGTTTTGTTGCTAAATAACATAAAGTTGAAAATTAGTATCTTTATAATTTTCTTATTTTAAAATTCTACAGCTTCATAAAATATCGACATACAAAATTAACCAAAAATTATTTTAACGTAGGCTTCTTAAGCTTTAAAATGCCTTTTTTAGAATTTATCTGATAAAATTTCAAACATTTTGTGTGAAAATTCAATTTATATTAAATGCTTTTTAACTTTAAAAATAAACAGCTTACGAGAAAAAAAGAGAAAATGTTTTCTCTAATGCTTGATTTGCACAAAACTTTTTCAAAAATTTTTATAAACTTTTTTGAATCCTTCTATAAAATGCGAGAAAAATCTTATGCGCGATAAAACTTTCACTAGTGTGATATTGATATTTTCATAATAAAGAAATTAAGTATCAGATGAAATACATAAAGTTATTAAAAAAGTATATGCAAATCATATAGCAAAATGTGTTATAAGTCAAGAAATGTTGGAAAGAAAAAGAGGAAGTTAATCATCTTCCGTTCTTTGTTACGTCGATTTAAACAATTTAAACTAAACGGCTCGCAGTTTATTTACTCGATCCAATTTCTGCCGCGATCAGCGCAAATTGCTCTGTTCGCACGGTATATCTTTCCAAGTAATAATCTGCGTGACGCCGGAAACCGCAGGAGGTCGTGTGTGACTTTACGCGATGTACATCGCCATGGTGTCCCCGACATGCGGGGAGGTGCAACGTTTAATCCGACAGCGGATTATGAAAATCCGCCAACGTGTGGAAACGGAAAATTCACCCGCGCCGAGATCAATGGACTTGTCAGCGGCGATCATTTGATTTCCATTGAACAATATTGCAAATTCAATTCCGACAGGCTGCGTTTCGCCGCGAGCGTGGGACGTACGTTTACGCTTTTTGATAAAGCGAGGGCGCGATAATGGCAGGTGCGAAATAATATCGCATGCAAACGCGCAAACGGTAATGTGCGGCATGGCGGCGATAAAAATAACACGGAAGGCATTATCGTACAAGTAAAATCGTGAATCGCGATGTTAGGCGTACCTAAGGAGGAAACGCCGGCCGTTTCCTCCGTGTTACGATATCTCGCGCAATAAAAAACGGCGGCGCCGTTGCACAAGGCGCGTTAATAATAGACTAAATAATGAGAGATCGGGATGTGCTTTCAGATCGCTTGGCTCCGGCCGAGCGACGACGATCTTGTGCAACCAACAGAGAAAGGAGGAAGCCGAATCGAAGGGGAGCGATCGACACAGGACTGTCGGTGGCTGCGGCGGCGGCGGCGGTTCCTTCAAACACTTTGAGGCGCCTAATCGCTGTAAAACTGTCATATCATTCGCGAACGGTTTTCTGATAGAGGAAACGACACGATATAATTGCCTGGCCGCGTCAGGTATACGGTTCAGTCTTTGTCGCGGATTCGACGAATAATGAAAACCTCCCGGAAGCCGGTAGCCATGGTGCTACTATTGCTAATACACCTGGTAATATCACGAAGATCATGAATCTTAAGATACACGTTTAACGATAAAAAAAGAAGTGATGATACGAATACGGAGAGTAGAGACGATCGTCCGATACGGATTTAAATGAATTTCTCTCGTAACGCGCGCGCTGTGACGTTTTGTAATGATATTTGTATATTTGCCTCTTTGCCACGAACGGCAAAATAAATAATTTGCAGCGAATGTGCAAACCTGGGGGCTGTCAACGGCAAAGGTTGACGCGTGTGTTTACGTCAACTTTTAATTAGAACGAGCTGGAGTGAGAGGCAATGAAGTGTACGGTGCCGAATACAGTGAAACACATACGGGATCTTGTCCGCGCTGACGTTAATCTAATTAATCTGCGTGACGTTTTAGTACTAATAAATTTTATCGCGCTATTAAATAATCATTGCTCTTAACGCGTACGTAAGTGTACGCGCGAAGAGAGCTAACAAATTATTGTTCTTCAAACCAATTAAAATGTTATCAATGTTTTGTGGTTCGTGAAGTAATGCTTGCAAAACATGCGTTTAATTTATATATTTGTAGTAATTAGTTAAAAAGTTAAAAGCACATAAATGTAAATGATAACGTTTAAACGTTAATGATTTTTAATATAACTCGATTAATTTTAAATATGTAAATTTTAATTTTTACGAGTTAGTTTTAAAACACATAAACATTAAGTTATAAACAACTTCTTGTTAAATTAAAAATTTATACATACAAAAGAAAATTATAAAAGAAAAAATACAATTTATGTAAAAGAAGACAATACTTCTAAATTATTTTACGTAAACTTAATTTACAAAAATAAAGTTTTAAATTTATTTGATGTATATTGTAATTATTTTGTTATTTAGACTAGTCTTATTTTTAAATAAAAACCATATTATAATGTAATGTAAATAATGTTTCTCAAAGCCAACTTTTAGTTTAATTTAATTTTAATGCAATTGTGAAGTTTTTTGTTTATACAACTTTTAAGAGGACCCTAAAGTCGTTTTACCGACATTTTATTCAACCATTTAATTTCAAATTGAATTTACAGAATTGGAAATCCTTTTACACGTTTAAAGTACGTACACAAATAAACCCGAGGACGATTAGATCAAGACCAAAAATGCAAAAAAGTTTTTAAAGTTTATTTAAAGTTCATAAAAAAATTTGTTTCAAAATACAAATTATGTAGCTTATACGTACAAATGATACGTACAAATTCACTACAGTGTGAAAACGCTTAAATGAACAAAATTTTATCCAATAAATAACTTTTTTTTACGGCTTATAATCGTAATTTGACGAATACAATCTTATTCCTTAATCTATTCCGAACTGCGGTGTATTCATTTGTACGTATAAGCTACATAACTTGTATTTTGAAACAAATATTTTTAAGAACAAATAAACTTTAAAAAATTTTTTGCATTTTTGGTCTTGATCTAATCGTCCTCAGATTTATTTGTGTACGTACTTTAAACGTGTAAAAGGATTTTCAATTCTGTAAATTTAATTCAAAACTAAATGATTGAACAGAATGCCGGTAAAACAGACGACTTTAGGATCCCCTTAACTAAATTATTTTTATAAACATTTAATTTTAACTTAATTTAGTCTAAAAAATATTAATCTGTCTAATCCTGCTTATTAAATGTGTAATAAGATATAATCAACATCCTGTTTGCAGCTGACGTTACAAATCGGTAACGCGGGACGCAACCACACGAACGTTTTAAGCGCTCACCCTAAAATTGTTCTGGAGGAGGTGACTGTTACCGGAAGTGGAAACAACACCCGCGTAGTCGCAAACGCAGTAGCGGAAGACGTGTCGAAGCTCGACGATGAAATTCGCTCGCTTCTGTCTAAGCGCGAGATACGAAAGGGTTTACATTCGACGACGACGAATCTAGTTCCGATTGATCAGGATGCGGCGCAATCCCGGGCAACGATCGTCAATACGAACGAGGAGGATGACATCGAAGATTTGGAAATAATGAGTCGTGTGGTGGAGAAGTACGAGCCGCAGAGACTCACGTCGAGGAAGACTAAGAGGAAAATCGTTGACGGCTCGAACGGCACTCACAGTAAATATCCTGAGAGAAATAAGGAAATTTGGTTAATATCTGAGTAATAAAACAACATTAATAGAAAAATATATGATATTTGACTATAATTGCATAGTAAAATAATTATAATCAGGAATATCATTCTTATAATAATTATTCTCATAATAATAACCATATTTTTATAGAGATGCCAACCATGAAAAAATTATGCTATAAACTATCTAACTTTAAATAGTATATGATTCATTATTACTACTATTATAGTAATAATTACTATAAAAATGATATTCCTGATTATAATTATTTTACTATGCAATTATAATTACAAATATAACACATTTTTCTATTAGTGAATATTGCGTATATTAATTAAAGAGAGAGAGAGAGAGAGAGAGAGAGAGAGAGAGAGAGAGAGAGAGAGAGAGAGAGAGAGAGAGAGAGAGAGAGAGAAAGTCTTAGAACTTTAATAAAATTTTGTCATCTTAACAAAATATATCTTGATTAGACAGTAAATTTACATTGACATTATTACTCATATCAGCCAAATTTTGCTTGATAATACATTTTTTTTCGGTATTATAGTATAGAAAAACTCATCGGAGTAACTTCAGCGTTTGTACTTATTCTTCACAGATGTCCACGGTAAAGTAGGAGGTCCAATAACGGAACTCGAGAAAGCTTACGCCGAGGTGTTACGAAACATATCGCGGAAGGCGCCTGAATTGTCGTTGAACAACGCCGACGTGACCCGGAATCCCTATTTATCCCAGGCAGTGAAGCAGCTCAAGCAAGTTTACATTCCGAAAGTGACGAACCGCCCACCGACTAACGATGGAACGGTGCAGTTGCATTCCGACATTGATTTTTCCTTCACGTCGCCCGCTCTGAAGAGCAAGAAGTCGAGAAAATTACTTAAGAAATATCATCAGTTAAATCATACCTCTACAACTCCTCGATTCTCGTCGGCGGAAGAATCAAGGTCTGACGAGGAAACTGCCGACAGTTCCAACGAATCGAGCACGCCCGCGGGATATCTTAATGTGCCCGGCGGAAAGACAAAGTTGAAATACGGATCGTCTGTACCAACGTCAAGTTCCGATCCAGCGAAAAAAATTAAAAGTCCCAAATGGAATACTCAGGACTTTTCGATTCAAGTTACATCTCCGTTTACTTTACGTTTGAATAACACTAACAGCAACTTTAATGTAAACAATTTGAAAAATTCGAACGTCACGAGTGAGGCGAACGTCGTTCAGCTACCGCCGAGTAGCTATAACGTAGTGCCGAGGCCATTTTCCATATCGCCGTCAGCCAATTCGTTCGTCACCGCAAATATTGACGCGTTATACAGAAAACCGGGCGCCACGCCGACGGGTTTCGGCCAGCAGCAACAGATCGCCCGTTCCTCCGCAAACGTTCTGCCGCTGGTTCTTCCGACGGAGCTCTTCAGTTCACCCCCGCGCCGTTATATCCCTATAAAGCGCGCGAAACATCTCAATCTTGAGGGAAATACAGCGACGGTCGTCAGCACCGAAGCGAATTCACCCACGGGTCCCGTAGGGAAAAGAACTACTTTGGATTACGACGCCCTTTATACAGCCGTAATTGGCACCACGAGAAGTCCTTTGGCCGCCGTCAACGGCCAGGGAAGTCCGTCAGATTATTACGCCGTTACAGAGAGCCCTGCGGAGACGACTGTTACGAGGACGAGCCTCGCGACAACTTACGTACCCAGTCAAATATCCGCCTCGTACACCGTACAGCGGCAGAAGCCCCTGTCTCAAGCCGCACGCAAGAAGGATTTCCTACCCATAGTCGCCACTTACGACGATCCCAATGACGAGAAATCAAGTTTAAGCGAGAATTCTGGAATCGCGCTTTACAATAAATTCGCGGGCTTGTATTCAACTAACATCCCTAACGCGCAAAAAGCAATTACGCAAGACTTCCAGCAGCCCTCGCAACAGCAAGCCTCCACCCTTCCTTACGCAACTTTAAAATCTTTTACTTCCACGCTGCTGAAAGACCGGCCGACTGCCTCCTCTAAAGTTGAGCCGTATTATGATAGCGGATTACTCACTTCACAAGATATAGACGGAAAACCCAGCGAGAACAACGACGAAAACTTCGAGACGGACGGGCGATCTCGCGTTAAAGACGCAGACGAGACTGCAGAAGAGGGTAATGACGATAATGACAATAACGACGATAATGACGATGTCGAGAATTACAAAACTCGAGCCAATCAAGAAGCTTACAAGAAAGTTTATAAGACGCCGAATAAACACCGAGAAGAGGAGGATCGCGTAGAAAAGGAGGAAGATCGTTATCCGCAGCAGAGCCGTAATTATGGCTATCAAGATAAACGTTACAAATTTGATGAAAATGACCAAAGTAGCAAAGACGGTAGGCGCGCGAAACAGGAGAGCGTCCGGCATGAGAATGACGATGATGAAGAGGAAGTCGATGAAACGAAGGAGGAAGCCGATGAAACAAAAGAGGAAGCCGATGAGGAGGAATACGCCGGAAGTAACGTCGGAGAGAGTAAAGATAGAGACAATGATGATCATCGTCGTCAATACAATAAGTATGAATACGACAGGGATAATTTTGATGACCGGCAACGTGAGAAATTAAGCTATGATCGTAAGAAAGATAACAAATCGAAGGATCGTCGTGATAAAGATTATGAGAGTGACGTTGACCGTAGATTTGAAAGCAACAAATATTTTAGGACCACGAAATCGTATGATGACGATAAAACGCGTGAGCAGGATAGAGAGTATCACGAACGCTTTGGTAAAAAGAAGAAGTTAGAGAATGATAACAAGAAAGATCGACGAGATCGCAAGTATCAAAAATCCGAAGATGGGAATGTTGCCGAAGACAAACCACTTGCTCAACGATCTTACAGACAGGACGAAAGATACGAAGAGGAGCAAAACAATGATGATAGTAAACGCAACTATCGAATATCTCCGCGAAAAGACTCGCTTCGGGAAGAACACGAGGAGTACGACGAATCCAATCCCGCGCACGTACGTGAGGAATATCGTCATCAGCATGTCAGAGATGATCCTCGCGGTATCGACTATAGGGAAGATAAGGATAACGATAAGGAGGAAGCGCACGGTGATCACGTGCACGGCGAGACTCAAGAACACGCGCATAAACACGAGGAACACGAAAAGAAGAAACATGGGGGAAATCATAAATTCGAAGAAGGTGGAGGTGCAGAACACGAAGAGGAACATCATGGTCACAAGGGAGAAAAAGGCGACAAGGTACATTGTTTATTTAAACATTGCGTTTTTTTAAGGATTTATTTACCAAAAAAATGTTGCAATTATCATAATTTAAATATAATATGCATACAGTACTGATTTTTTCAGAAAGTTTTCGAAAAAGTTTCACAAATCACTGATAAAGTTTAAATTAATCAGTCTGATTTTAAAGATAATTACTAGATAGTATGCTAAATAATTTTTTTTAATTACATACATCTGATTACTAAAAAATTATAATCAGTTATTCGTGGTTTTTCTGTCGTACCCTCAAATATCATAATAGATATTGCATTGTTATACAAATCTAAAGCTATCATTTCGTCATATTATAATAAAAAAAATTATGTTTTATAAAGTATTTTTTATTAATTTTTATAACTGCTTTATTTATTTAAATTATAAATAATTATACAGTTTATTTTGTTTACTTATATTTTTAATAAAATAAATTTTTAACAATAAATTAACTTTTTATTTAATTATTTTTTATTCTAATTATTTTTTATGTACAAATTATTATGTGTACAATTTAATGGAAATATTTAATGGAATTTTATGGAAAATAATATAATTATGTTAATTATACCATATGTTGACGATGAAAGCTTGAATATTAATAAGTTGAAGTAGAGCATCGTACATGATGTTCATCATTCCGAGATCTTGATTCTAATCCATTAATGATTCAGTAACCAGGAAGTAAAAAGTAATAAATAAGAATTAATTAATAACAGTTTTCAGTTTAAGCTAAAAAAATTTAAAAAAGATAAAAGAATAATAATTTAAAATAAAATATTTTGTTATTTATATATAGTTGTAGCTACTTTCAGCTAAAAAGGTATTAGATCAAATTATATGTATAGTTATTAGAAAAAGTGTGCGTTACATTACTGGCTTATTATTAGTTAGAAAAGTTAGACAGTGATGATGTATGACACAACTTTATTAGCTCATAGTTAGTCAGCCACTAGACTCAATTTCTGCCAGGACTCTTTAACCTTTCACATTTTTTTGCACGACAATTCTAAAAAGATTCTGTGACATGTGAAATATTGCAACAAAAATGTTTCTAAAATTTATTTAATAAATAAAAAACATATTGAGTGTTCTGAAAAATTATTTTCGTGAATTTTAAACAGAAGAACCGTAAATACGGAACCGACAGATGGCCGTGGCAGACATCTATTTCTCTGAAGTAAAAATAGTTCCAGTTTTCGAACTCTTGATTTCGATATTTCGAAAGATTGCAAATTTTCAGCAACTTTTCTATAAGATCTTAAATGTCAGATTTACGGACATTTTATTATTTCAGAGCTGTCTCAAAAATGTTGCAAATATACTTCGCAAGTTTTATGGAATGTTTTACTTTTTAATTAATAGATTTCTGAGACATCTCTGAAAAATTTTACTGCTGTATGATTTATAATCTTTTGTCAACTATGTTTAAATTATGATAATTATAATCATTCTTTTTGTTAGTTTAACATATTGTATACTAGTATTATAGTAGTAACAGTTATTAAAATATGGTTCCTAAAAATTTAAGTAAAATTATTTTAATATTTAATTATAATTATAAATTAATCATAATTAAATGCTTTCTTCTCTCAGTGTAATTTTGGTAATTGTTAACGGTTTTCTGTTTATTATTTAAAGGGATATAAAGTTTGGCACGAACACGAGAAGGCCGAAAAGGGACATCACGATAAAGAGCATGCCAGCAAAGAGTTCGATGAAAAAGGTGGTGAAGAGAAGAAACATGATGAAGATGGTGGATACCACGAGGAACATCATCATGATGAAGGGGGTAAGAAGGTAGCAGAATTTGGCGAGAAAGGCGAACACAAAAAGGGTCACAGTACGCATGGCGAACATTCGGTGCATAAGAAGGTAATGTTCATAGAAAAAAGTTAGTATTAAATTAAAAGTATAATAATAAAGATTTGTGGATCTAAAAATTATAATAAAATATATAATTGATAAATGGTATATGATATTTAAATTATATATTTTTAGTCACGCAATAATGGGAAAAGTAACTTATAGTATTAAGTTAAAATTAATATATTTGATTTGAAAATTACGTATATATAAAATCTTAAACTTCAGCAATATTATATTTTTATTTTAATATTATAATATTGAATCGTTAAAAACACAATATAATTATTTTAATACCATTATTATTAAAAAATTTTTATTCTTGGTTTGAAGATATTATGTTTTCTGTTTAATATTTCTTCCTCTCAAATCATAAAATTATTAACTAAATAATGAGATACTTTTCTTGGTGAAACTATAGAAATCTTTGTACAAGTAAGTTACGCTTGTTTTATGCTATTATACTTCGAAAGATGTTTCCCTAGGAATATTTTATATCTTTATGTATATACGGTACGGAAATTAAATTCTTAATAGAATAGAAATTGCAACAATATTTCACTGCTGATAACTTTGTAGGACGAATTCGAGAAGAATACCGAGTTCTTCGACGAGTTCCACGAGGACGGTGGCGTGGAGAAGCACGGCGAGCACCATCACGATCACGAATTGAAAAAGGGCGGTCACAAGAAGAAGGGACATCACGACAGTGCGGATCACGAAGAGAAGCACGGCAAGAAAGAAAAGCACGAGAAAGGCGGCCATCATCACGAGCACAAGGGCCACAAGGTCGACGAAGGTCACGATCATCATTACGATCACGATCACAAGTATGGCAAAAAGGAGGGGCGCGAGCATGGAAAAAAGTGGAGCTACAAGAAGGGCGACGACGGCGGGGACGCGGGTGGCGGTCACAAGCATCGTTGAGGCGAAATAAGACGCTGTGATCGCAGGGGGCGAGAGTAGTGTGACTTTGCGATTCTCGCGATCGTTGCCAAACTTTGATATCGCAGTACTTTCGAAATAGATTAATATTGCTTTGTTTAACGTTGATATCGATCGCATATAATCGACATGTTATATATTACTTTAGAGAGCGGTTTACCTGCTCGGTCGTTGTTGGTACCTATATCGATCACCTACGCTTGAGATATGACATATTATGCGCTTTAGCTTACGCTGTTATATCTAGCTCCGGTTAAGCAAGAGTAAACGTCACAGCGAGCATTAATTCAGGCGGAAGTAACCGATTGTCTTTCGCGAATTGAATCTCTTGCAAATCCGGAAAACTCGCACTATCGAGTGTGTGCGGATAAATTATTCTTTTTCTCTTCTTATTTAATGAAAATTTACTCGTACATCATTCGAACGTCTTGCGACATAGTAAAAGAAGAGCTGGTGGAACGATTTGAAAGTTTGAATTAAGAAATTGTTATCTAGCAAATAAGATTTTTAATATTAATTTTTTGTACACTATACCGTTTGTAACATCGAGGACATTTGTGGTTTTCTTACGCATCTTACAAAAAGTTAAAAAAATGTTTAAGAAATTTATATAAATCAAAACTATTAGAACAAATTTTTTTTCTCTCTTATTATTTTTGTGAATCTTTTAATATCGTAATTAAAGGACATTTTATAAATAAAATTTCTTAACAAAAAAATATTAATGCGAAATAATAATGTTAATTAAAAAATAGTACATCATGTAACAATGATGTAAGATCGGCCTTTTGTGCACGAGTACGAGGAGTGGGCGCACGGGCCGTAGGCGAGTGCGTTCACCCACACGAGTGCAAAAGGCCGTTACGCCCATGTTACATATTTTTGTTACGTTGATGTGTGATCCCTTGAGTGGCTTGGGTTCTCGCTAATTGACAGGTTAGCCAAGGTTAGGATCGCAAAAAGCGATGAAACGTCGGTTAATTCTGCGAAAGTTACCATATGTGTATTGCGAGATGACGCACAGACGAGCGTTGCAATGATCAAACGTGCTGAAAAAGTCACGCTGGAATGTTTTTTGTCACGATTCACGTCGTCTATTAAAGGACAAGAACTGTACAATAATGTTAACGTGTTGAAAGCGGCGACTTTACCCACTAAGAAAGTGACATGAGAAGGACAACTTTCGACGCACACGTAACAGAAAAAGCATTTTAAAGTTTAGAAGGTGTAATTTTTGCCTAACGCACTATATCATCCAAACAAATTTTGCAGCTATTTCTTTAAGATACGTCCTTGAAAACTTCTCCATTTGTGATTTTTCCAGATAATTTTTAGCGCAAGATACAAGCAAATCGCAAACATTCTTGAATTTATGAACGATAGTGTATATTATGTGTTAGTTTTATTTTATCTGTTATTACTATGTTCCTGGTATATTGTTTACATAAACATTTTCTTATTAATAAAACACGTTCAAATTAAAAGACCGTAATTTTTATTACTGCTAAGAAAACGTCAAACTTCTTACAACTAAATTGTTCGAATCTATTTTATACAAATATTTCTTGTGATCACTAATGAAACGATATTCCGATAATGAAATATTCAATAAGTGTCGCGCGTTTCATCGGTCACTCTCAATTACGAAGTAATACAATTAATTTAGAAAGCAATACTTCGCTGTTGCGTGCAATTGAAGATGCCGATGATGAAGTTCGCTGAAACTGCAGTTTCTTCGTTATTTCTGTCGACTTCTTATTCTCTTGCCTACGTTTTCGTCATAAACGTGAGAATAAATTCCATTTTATGTTCATGTTAAAGGGATTACTATCCACATGGGAATACAACGCGCAAGTGGGCGACGGAACAGTGCCATTTACTGTCTCCTGCGATTAGAAGGGATGTTAAAAAATGTCTCTCTCCGAACGTTTGTAAGGGAATTCCCTGAAGCAGTCGTTTAACGGAAATGACCGTAAGGATTAATTACGCGAGAGGCGCATTTGTTCTTTCGATCTTCTTATCCTTCCTTCTTTCTTCCCGTCGAAAGAAATGATAATACGCTCTTTCGTCTTTGTTGCCTCCGGAGTTCGAGTATCGATCGGTCGCGTGGCATTCAGCCGGGAATTGCAAGGGTGATTTCGCAACGAGAGAGAGAGAGAGAGAGAGAGAGAGTCGCGGATGCAAATGACAGACGATTTACGATCCGCAGTTTATTAGAGAAGCTATCGGTCTCTTTGGCAGTCGCGATAAAAGATCTCAAGTGAAATCAAGTTAATATCCGAGCATCATTAATGATCGAGGTGTCGGCCGAGTGACGCGTTTAGTGTTGGCGGTATCGCCGATTATCCGGTGTTTAATCCACGTGGGAATCGACCAGCGGCATTGTCCACTCGCCCTCGCGTTGCTATCCGCATGCTATCAGGGTGATACTTACGCTTTTACACAGCTGATAACAGTGGCACTATTAAGCTATGCGCGCAAAGTGCAGCTTTTTCTCGTTTTATCCCATCCCAGTCCCATTGTTTTTATCGCACTGCGTACGGGCACTCCACCTATGTAGGATGGAATGCGTCTGATAAATCAGGATGAAGGACAACTGAAATGCATTCGTAATAAGGTCGCAGTTTAAATTTTTGCAAGAACAGGGCGAGCGCAAATACGTAAAAAAGCACGTTCCTGAAATCGTGTCGAATTCCCGGCATTTCCATTCTTGGTATTTCTCATTGCAGGAATTATTTGCGTCTCAGTTCTTGCTTTTAACGTAATAATGCGCGATCGGATCATGGATTCTCAAGAACAAAGAAGATAAAGATAAAATGTTCGTTTTATGCGTTTTATTTGCTTTATTAATTACAAATGTCCTTAAGAGCAATATTGCATATCTCTATTTTAATACGGAAACGTTAGCTCAGATCTCTTTGAATGTTCTTTTCGTTTCTTTCTTTATGAATTAATTTTTATGCGAGAACATATTCATTATGCTATAGCAAACTGACTTTAATTAAATTTTTTTCCTATTTATTTATTTTTTGTTTAAAACAAACACATCACAAATATATCACGAACAAATATTCATGATGTTTCCATTGAGATATATGTGTGCTTGAATATATCTTTTATTTTTATTAGAGAGTCGTTACTAATTCACTTCAAATGTTAAAACATGATATTATAATCAATCCAAGTTGAAATTTTACTCCTACTTTCGACTTCAATTAGATCTTTTGATCTCCCTAGTTTGTGTTTTAAAATAGTAATCAGAAAAGTTTTTAACCTTGAGATTAAAAAGAAGTTTTTGGCAAAATATCTCAAAACCCTTCATAGATCTTATTATAGTCAATAGTCTATAATCAGTGACTATAATAAGATTTGTGGATTTAAATTAGGTCACTTAAATAAATCACACAAATATACAGAGAGACGTGAACAATTGAAACGATATATTTTGTCTAATATTTATATATAAATGTAAATACATTTTAAGTTCTACAAATTTGCACGCCTTAAAACGCAATCATAAATTGAATCTAAAACAGTATTTTAAATTGAATTAATCGCCAACTTTCATTAATGCTATACAAGCATCTTTAACAGACTAAAAACGAAATATAATTACACTGTGTAAAAAAACTCTAATTAATTTGGAATTGTTATAATTGTATATCAAACATATCAAAATTAATCGTGATCGTAAATTACTAACAAGTAATGATGTCAGTTCAAATCCAAAACGCCTTCAGCACATGGCACGATGCAAATCACGATCAATGTTTGTGATAATTACGGACAAATTAAACTTGGCATAGAGTAACTTCTACTATTAGTACCCGAATGAAGTACAACATACTCTACTTAGAATCCGTCCATTATCCACAATGAAAGTACTGAGTAGAATCAAAATTCATTACATATCAGGTGTTTAACACAGAAATATTTATTATACTTCTCTTATATTTTAATAAGTTTAAATTTCGCTAATTTATCTGTTCTTTGTTTTAATCTTCTCTTGTTTACATTAAAAAAAAAAGCAAATTGCAGTTATTATAATTTAATTATAATTGCTATTTATTTTTTATACCAACTGTACGTATATTTATAGTTGTTTTAACCATGCAAATTGTAACTATTAATTATTATTATTACCATGTAAATAGAACACAAATATTAAAAAAAAAATACTTTTATAATATTATGATTGGATTTATTTAAAAATATTTATTTTATTTTTATTGTCCACATCTCTTGATATTTCATTATATTAAAAATTTATGATGTTTTTAATAGTAAAATCTTTTTGTCGTTAACAGAACTATACAGGATTATTATCAGCATTAAACCAGTATAATTATAGTAATAACTATAAAAATGGAGCTTCATAGATACACACTTTTCTCTCACAAAGGGAGGAAGACTAGAAATAAAAATGCGGTTTTAATTTGTTGTAAAAGTAATATATTATAATATATTATTAATGTAATTTGTTATAAAAGATAGTCTTTTATATCCATATTAAGAATCCAAAACCGTAGTTTCATAGAACTTTTTAGTATTTTTAAAAGTTAGCAAATAATCAAAATTAATAATCAAATTAAAATAATAAATTTAAAAGCATTAAATTTTGATTAATCACTTTGGAAGTATAATCATCTTAGAGAAAGGAGGAAAGAAGTTAAGTATTACGTCATTCCAAAACCAATCTTTTTTGATGCATAAGTATAAATACAGTTTGGCTAAGATATTTTCATCGCAGTGTAGCGAACAACGTTAACTCTTTTGTACTGGTGGGGCATATATGTTCTGGTCTTTAAAAAATTTATATCTTCCACAAAAATGAAGATAGTGAAGTCTTTTTGTGTCAAAATCAAGATAGCAAATTCTTTTTGAGCTTTTTTAAAAGCTTATTAAGATTAATCATAAAAAAGCTTTATTTCAAAATAAATAGAGTTAATGGATTAAAATGCTAATTATTTTTTATTTATTTACATATAAGTTAATATATACAGGTATCTGCAAATTTGCGCGTTCAGAGTACAAGATTTGATACTTTATGCTAAAAAAACAACCTTTCTTTAACAAAATTACATCCGACAAGTAGTTTTTGTAAGAGAGAAGGTTAAAGTTAACGAATAAAGTGCTTTTGTCTCTGTAGCGTTCAACTCTTGCGTGTGCTTTTCCTCACTTGTTCATTTAAAAATAAAGACGAGTGTAAATAGCAATATTTAGCTTAACGAGTTGAAGATAATCTTCTATTATTCTAAATATTATGTAATTGCATAATTTTATAATCATTAATGCAATCACTAAATAACGATACATTACTAATTAAATATGAATACATAATTTGTACAATTACCGAACAATAGATTTATTATGCAACAGTGATTAAAAATAAAGTAAAATATTCGGATTATAGTATTGCAACAACTATATATATATAACAGTTGTAACAGTTGTAACGATATCTGGAAATTTATCACAATTTTTATCTTTTTATAATTTTTACGATTTTTTAAAATTCTCCTATACTTTGTAAATGATTGTTTTAAAAATTTGTGATAAATTTCCAGATAACGATACAACTGTTCCTGAAATTTTACCTTACTATGTAATTATACCTTATATAATTATATATTTTAAAATAATATATATTTAATAATTTTAAACAAGTTCTTTGTATTTTTTATAAAGAATCTAATTAGTATAAATCAACAGATACTAAAATAATTTTTTTTTAATTTTCTAATATTTACTTTATTAATATTTATTACAACATAATTTGTAGGTTCCATAATTTCAAAATTTTCATATTTTATTGTTAATTTTTGAAAAAATTAAAGGATGTCTGAAACTAACATTTGGAAGGACAATTAATTGCAACAAACTGCATTTCAAAAGAAGTATTTCCACTTTTTTAATTCTTTCCTTGTCGGTGTACGTTTTCGCGGCTGAAGTTGTCGCGATATTATCAAATATAAGACGATTTCCCGTTTCGCGCAACTCGTCGCGAAATACTCAGCGTAAATATGCAAATACCCGCTCGGATTTTGCTCATTTACCTCTTCGCGAGTTTGGACTTTTACGACGGTGCAGTTTGCACGATAGAAATAGATAGATAGATAGATAGATAGAAAGAGAGAGAGGGAACGTTCTGGCGAACGGAAAGCGGGCAACGAGCGAGTCCGCTGTTTACGAGTGGTTTAGCAGAAAATCCCGCGGAAATCCTCCGCCGAGTGTAGCTGTGATGCGTATCCACCGCGTATGGCGGATAGTCATAAACGTTTAACCGCATCGCCGTCGGACTTAGCGCCGGGACGCTTCCCTTCGGCGCGGTTTATGGAATAACTTTCGTCCGATGAAAGAATCCCCCGCACGTACACGCGCACACGCGCATGCACGTGAACCACTTGCGGGAGTAATGCGGAGTGACGTCGTAATTATAGAAATGAGACTGTGCTCGTCACGGGAAAGTTGCAAATCGGAAGCGCGAAAAGTGAGTTTGCGCGAAATGAAATTCGCAGCATTTGAAGCAAGGAGCGTAATCCGATAAGAATGCAATTTACCTTTCAATTTGGAGAAGGTGGGGGCTTCATTATAATACGCGAAGGCGTCAATTTACTCGCGCGACAATATTCTATAATAATCGCTCGTTTTATTATCGCTCGAGTAGCCGTATGTTCTTCTACGGTGAGAACGAGACCCCTTTCGTATTATATTATACGTAACAGCTTCCGCGCGATAATTCTGTTTCATTTGTGCAAATGTGCTATGTGAAAAGTTATATTGCATGCCGGTACTTCAGAGAAAATTAATAATTCCGTCATTATTTTGTGTACTTGCAGTTTGATTGAGAATAAATCTCTTTTACGTCTCTGCCGGATGAACAGCCGCGCGAGATTAAAATCGAACGAAGCGGTCCGCACCGGAAGTTCATTTTCCATGTTGTAGGTGTTTCGCGAAGTGGTACGACCAATGATTAAGCCTCCCCCTCCCCCCTCCTAATCCCTTTTTATCCCGGCTCAACAATTGGGTGGTACGCCGTTGCAATTGGGCGACGGACGTGGTGATCGGGCGCGCGGTGTGTGGCGTCATGCGTCGTCCCGTCTCGGCGTGAATACGTCTTCACGCATATACGCGCGCGAGAGGCGTCGCGACGCGCCGCCTCACCCCCCTTCGTGAGAGCGCCCTCGGGGGAGGAGGGAGAGGTGCCACACGGCCCCCGTAGGGTGAGAAAGACGGGGACCTCCGTCATACACGCACAGGCGCCGACGCACACACACACGTATAAAGGCCGGCGTCGCGACGCTCTCGCCGTCATTCCCGTGCGCGCGGACACTGAAGTTGCGGTAACCCGGCGATACCGGACATCGTCGTCGTCGTCGTCGTCGTCGTCGTCGTCGTCGATGATTCACGGAGGCAGTTGAGAGTCGCGCGTCCACGCAGCCACGTGAGAACGGAGGACCACTCGTCCGCGAATGAGAGTTTCATCCCCCGGCAAAAAGAAACGCAACAGGACATCTTCTTTTAACGGTTCCGAGAAGGTAACCCCGTCACTCTCGCATTTCACCTGCAAGACCGCAGGGTCGCACCGGCGGAATCTGACAGCAACAGGTGAGCAATTCGTCTCCTGAGATGCATCCTCCCTGCACACACACACACACACACACTTCCTCTTTTATGCGCCTTACTTTTCTTCAAGTTTTTCAAGTACCCTTATCTCACGACCGTATCTTTTTGTGCAGTGGAAAATTCACGGTCTTCTTGTTCGATTCTGTGTGATCGATTTTCAAGTTTTATCGAGTATCTCGCTACTTGTCCACCGGATGACACTTGATGATCGCAAAGATGGGAAAACTTTGCTTCAAGTAGCAATACGTTA